>NC_090446.1:673190365-673506023 GCF_031143425.1 Pleurodeles waltl
ACAGGCACTACAAATTGGAGTGAACCGGAGCTCACCCGAAGTCACACAAGAAGGTCCCACGACGCTGGAGGACAACTCAGGAGGTCGTGCACTGCAGGTTAGAGTGCCGGGGACCCAGGCATGGTTGTGCACAAAGGAAATCCTGGAAGAGTGCACAGGAGCCGGAGCAGCTGCAAACACGCGGTTCCCAGCAATGCAGTCTAGCGTGGGGAGGCAAGGACTTACCTCCACCAAACTTGGACTGAAGAGTCACTGGACTGTGGGAGTCACTTGGACAGAGTTGCTGAGTTCAAGGGACCTCGCTCGTCGTGCTGAGAGGAGACCCAGAGGACCGGTGATGCAGTTCTTTGGTGCCTGCGGTTGCAGGGGGAAGATTCCGTCGACCCACTGGAGATTTCTTCGGAGCTTCTAGTGCAGAGAGGAGGCAGACTACCCCCACAGCATGCACCACCAGGAAAACAGTCGAGAAGGCGGCAGGATCAGCATTACAAGGTCGCAGTAGTCGTCTTTGCTACTTTGTTGCAGTTTTGCAGGCTTCCAGTGCGGTCAGCAGTCGATTCCTTGGCAGAAGGTGAAGAGAGAGATGCAGAGGAACTCTGATGAGCTCTTGCATTCGTTATCTAAAGAATTCCCCAAAGCAGAGACCCTAAATAGCCAGAAAAGGAGGTTTGGCTACCTATGAGAGAGGATAGGCTAGCAACACCTGAAGGAGCATATCAGAAGGAGTCTCTGACGTCACCTGCTGGCCCTGGCCACTCAGAGCAGTCCAGTGTGCCAGCAGCACCTCTGTTTCCAAGATGGCAGAGGTCTGGAGCACACTGGAGGAGCTCTGGGCACCTCCCAGGGGAGGTGCAGGTCAGTGGAGTGGTCACTCCCCTTTCCTTTGTCCAGTTTCACGCCAGAGCAGGGCTGGGGGATCCCTGAACCGGTGTAGACTGGCTTATGCAAAAAATGGGCACCATCTGTGCCCATGAAAGCATTTCCAGAGGCTGGGGGAGGCTACTCCTCCCCAGCCCTAACACCTTTTTCCAAAGGGAGAGGGTGTAACACCCTCTCTCTGAGGAAGTCCTTTGTTCTGCCTTCCTGGGCCAAGCCTGGCTGGACCCCAGGAGGGCAGAAACCTGTCTGAGGGGTTGGCAGCAGCAGCAGCTGCAGTGAAACCCCAGAAAAGGCAGTTAGGCAGTACCCGGGTCTGTGCTAGAGACCCGGGGAATCATGGGATTGTCTCCCCAATACCAGGATGGCATTGGGGGGGCAATTCTATGATCTTAGACATGTTACATGGCCATGTTCAGAGTTACCATTGTGAAGCTACACATAGGTAGTGACCTATGTGTAGTGCACGCGTGTAATGGTGTCCCCGCACTCACAAAGTCCGGGGAATTTGCCCTGAACAATGTGGGGGCACCTTGGCTAGTGCCAGCTTGCCCACATACTAAGTAACTTAGCACCCAACCTTTACCAGGTAAAGGTTAGACATATAAGTGACGTATAAGTTACTTAAGTGCAGTGGTAAATGGCTGTGAAATAACGTGGACGTTATTTCACTCAGGCTGCAGTGCAGGCCTGTGTAAGAATTGTCAGAGCTCCCTATGGGTGGCAAAAGAAATGCTGCAGCCCATAGGGATCTCCTGGAACCCCGATACCCTGGGTACCTCAGTACCATATACTAGGGAATTATAAAATTATAAGGGTGTTCCAGTATGCCAATGTAAATTGGTAAAATTGGTCACTAGCCTGTTAGTGACAATTTGGAAAGAATTGAGAGAGCATAACCACTGAGGTTCTGATTAGCAGAGCCTCAGTGAGACAGTTAGTCATAACACAGGTAACACATATAGGGCATACCTATGAGCACTGGGGCCCTGGCTGGCAGGGTCCCAGTGACACATACAACTAAAACAACATATATACAGTGAAATATGGGGGTAACATGCCAGGCAAGATGGTACTTTCCTACACAACCCCCCCCCCCCCAAACGAAGGACAATAAGACTAGCCATGACCTGATGAGTCTTCATTGTCTAAGTGGAAATATCTGGAGAGTCCATCTGCATTGGAGTGGCTACTCCCAGGTCTATGTTCCACTGTATAGTCCATTCCCTGTAGGGATATGGACCACCTCAACAATTTAGGATTTTCACCTTTCATTTGTTTTAGCCAAAGTAGAGGTTTGTGGTCTGTCTGAACAATGAAGTGAGTGCCAAACAGGTATGGCCTCAACTTCTTCAGTGCCCAGAGCACAGCAAAGGCCTCCCTCTCTATGGCAGACCAACGCTTTTCTCTAGGGGTTAACCTCCTGCTGATAAAAGCAACAGGTTGATCCTGGCCCTCAGATTTAAGTTGTGATAAGACTGCCCCTACCCCTAATTCAGATGCATCAGTTTGGACAATGAATTTTTTGGAGTAACAGGGGGTTTTCAGGACAGGTGCAGAGCACATGGCCTGCTTCAGCTCCTCAAAAGCTTTCTGACAGCTAGCTGTCCACAATACCTTTTTAGGCATTTTCTTAGATGTGAGGTCATTAAGAGGGGCTGCAATGGAGCCATAGTTCTTTGTGAACCTCCTGTAATACCCAGTGAGGCCTAAGAAGGCTCTCACCTGGGTCTGAGTTGTAGGGGGAACCCAATCTATAATAGTTTGGATTTTCCCCTGAAGTGGTGCAATCTGTTCTCCACCTACCAGGTGTCCCAGATAAACCACTTTGCCCTGCCCTATCTGGCATTTTGAAGCCTTGATAGTGAGGCCTGCCTTTTGCAGGGCCTCTAAAACTTTCCACAGGTGGACCAGGTGATCATCCCAGGTGGAGCTAAAGACAGCTATATCATCTAGATATGCTGCACTAAAAGCCTCCAACCCTTGCAGGACTGTATTCACCAACCTTTGAAAAGTGGCAGCTGCATTTTTCAACCCAAAAGGCATTACTGTGAATTGGTAGTGCCCTCCAATGGTTGAAAATGCAGTTTTTGCTTTTGCATCCTCTGATAACTTGATCTGCCAATTCCCTGCAGTCAAATCAAAGGTGCTTAGATACTTGGCAGATGCCAGTGTATCTATTAGCTCATCTGCCCTGGGTATAGGGTAAGCATCAGTTTTGGTTACCTGGTTGAGACCTCTGTAGTCTACACAAAACCGCATTTCCTTCTTTCCATCTTTGGAATGAGGTTTTGGTACAAGTACCACAGGAGAGGCCCATAGACTTTCAGAGTGCTCAACCACTCCCAGTTCAAGCATTTTCTGCACCTCTTGTTTTATACAGTCTCTGACATGGTCAGGCTGTCTATAGATCTTACTTTTGACATGCAAGCTGTCTCCAGTATCTATAGTGTGCTCACACCAAGAAGTGGTGCCTGGCACAGTAGAAAAGAGTTCAGAAAACTGACACAGGAGATTTATGCAGTGGTCTTTCTGCTCAGCAGTAAGACAATCTGGCAAAACTACACCCTCCACTAGAGCATCTTGTTCTGTGGAAGAGAAGAGATCAGGGAGAGGGTCACTCTCTTCTTCCTGTCCTTCATCTGTTGCCATGAGCAGGGTGAGATCAGCCCTGTCATAGTAGGGTTTCAGGCGATTGACATGGAGCACCCTAAGGGGACCCCTGGCAGTGCCTAAGTCAACCAAGTAGGTGACTTCTCCCTTTTTCTCAACAATAATGTGGGGTCCACTCCATTTGTCTTGGAGTGCTATTGGGGCCACAGGCTCCAAGACCCACACTTTCTGCCCTGTTTGGTACTGAATCAGAACAGCCTTCTGGTCATGCCATTGCTTTTGGAGCTCTTGGCTGGCCTGAAGGTTTTTACTGGCCTTTTTCATGTACTCAGCCATCCTAGATCTTAGGCCAAGTACATAGTCCACTATGTCTTGCTTAGGAGCTTTTAAAGGTTGTTCCCAACCCTCCTTAACAAGTGTTAGAGGACCTCTTACAGGGTGTCCAAATAGGAGTTCAAAGGGGCTGAAGCCCACTCCTTTTTGGGGTACCTCCCTGTAAGCAAAAAAGAGGCAAGGTAACAGGACATCCCATCTCCTGCGGAGTTTTTCAGGGAGTCCCATTATCATTCCTTTGAGAGTTTTATTAAACCTCTCAACCAGTCCATTTGTTTGTGGATGATAGGGTGCGGTGAACTTGTATGTAACCCCACATTCCTTCCACATGGCCTTTAAGTAAGCAGACATGAAATTGCTTCCCCTGTCTGATACCACCTCTTTTGGGAAGCCCACCCTGGAAAAGATTCCCAGGAGGGCCTTTGCCACTGCAGGAGCTGTAGTGGTCCTTAGAGGAATTGCTTCAGGATATCTGGTGGCATGGTCCACTACCACCAATATAAACCTATTGCCTGAAGCAGTAGGAGGGTCAAGAGGGCCAACTATGTCAACCCCTACCCTTTCAAAGGGGACCCCAACCACAGGTAGTGGAATAAGGGAAGCCTTTGGAGTGCCACCTGTTTTGCCACTGGCTTGACAGGTTTCACAGGACTTACAAAATTCCTTTGTGTCCTCTGACATTCTAGGCCAATGAAACAAGGGGACAAGCCTGTCCCAAGTTTTCATTTGCCCTAAATGTCCAGCTAAGGGAATGTCGTGGGCTAGAGTTAGGAGGAACTCTCTGTATTGCTGAGTAATCACCAATCTCCTGGCAGCTCCAGGTTTTGGATCCCTTGCTTCAGTATACAAGAGGTTGTCCTCCCAGTAAACTCTGTGAGAGTCACTAAAATCCCATTTGCTTGTTTGACAGCTTGCTGTCTTAGACCCTCTAGTGTGGGACAGGTCTGCTGTGCCACACTCAGCTCCTCCCTGGCAGGCCCCCCTCCACCCAAAAGCTCAGCAGTGTCTGCTTCCAGCTCCTCTGGTGTAGGTTCTGCACAGGGTGGAAATTCTTCTTCCTCAGAAGTTGAATCCACTGTAGAGGGAGGGATAGTAGGTAGTGTTTTACCTTTACTAACCCTAGCTTTAGGGAGCACTTGGTCCATTCTTCCAGGATCCAAGTCACCCTGTCCTTTTTGCTTTTTGGCCTGAGCCCTGGTTAAAGCAAAAATATGCCCTGGAATGCCCAGCATTGCTGCATGAGCCTCCAACTCCACATCTGACCAAGCTGATGTCTCTAAATCGTTCCCTAGTAGACAGTCTACAGGTAAATCTGAGGCAACCACAACTTTCTTTGGACCAGTAACGCCCCCCCAGTTGAGATTTACAACAGCCATGGGGTGGCTAAGTGTGTTGTTATGAGCATCAGTCACTTGGTACTGGTGACCAAGTAGGTGCTGTTCAGGGAGGACCAGTTAGTCTATTACCATGGTAACACTGACACCTGTGTCCCTGTAGGCCTGAACCTCAACACCATTTATTAGGGGTAGTTGCTTGTACTTATCCATATGAAGGGGACAAGCAACCAAGGTGGCAAAATCAATGGCCCCCTCAGAGACTAATACAGCCTCTGTGGTCTCCCTAACAAGACCAACCCCAACTAAATTACCAAAAGTGAGCCCAGCTACTCCCTTGGATTGGCTATTTGTAGGTTTGCTCCCACCACCACTGCTATTACTAGGGGCACTAGGTGTAGCAGTAGGAGTTGTAGTGGTAGGAGGCTTGGTGCTTTTCTTTGGACAACTGGGATATGTTGTCCAATGGCCTTTTATTTTACATAAATAGCACCATGGTTTCTTTTCTTTGTTTTGATTTGAAGAGGATTTGGACCCACCACCCCCACCAGAGTGTTTTTGTGGGCCTGAAGAAGACTCATTTTTAGAGTTGTCCCCACCCTTGCCAGAAGACTTACCATCCTTCTTCTTGCCATCCTTGTCACCCCCTGTATGAACTTTTCTGTTCACCCTTGTTCTGACCCATTTGTCTGCCTTCTTTCCCAATTCTTGGGGAGAGGTCAGATCAGAGTCTACCAGGTACTGGTGCAACAAATCAGACACACAATTATTAAGTATATGCTCTCTCAGGATTAAGTTATATAGGCTTTCATAGTCAGAAACTTTACTGCCATGTAACCACCCCTCCAAGGCCTTCACTGAATGGTCAACAAAGTCTACCCAGTCTTGTGAAGACTCCTTTTTGGTTTCTCTGAACTTTATCCTGTACTGTTCAGTGGTTAAGCCATAACCATCTAGGAGTGCATTCTTAAGAACTGTAAAATGATTGGCATCACTTTCCTTTACGGTAAGGAGCCTATCCCTACCCTTCCCACTGAAAGATAGCCATAGGATAGCAGCCCACTGCCTTTGAGGGACCTCCTGTACAACACAGGACCTCTCAAGTGCAGCAAACCACTTGTTAATGTCATCCCCCTCCTTGTAAGGGGGAACTATCTTGTGCAGATTCCTAGAATCATGCTCTTTTACAGGATGACTATTTGGAATACTGCTGCTGCCACCATGGGGTCCTAACCCCAACCTCTCTCTTTCTTTTTCTAAGTCTAAAGATTCCCTGTCTAGAGCCAGCTGTTGCTGTTTAAGCCTCAGCCTGGACTCTTCCACTATCAATCCATTGAGTTCCCTTTCTAACAATCTGTCATCAGGGTGGGTGGGTTGGGCATGCCTAGACACAGAAGAATGGTGTGAATGGACAGAGGGAGACCTGTCCCAACAGATGGCACTCTAACACTCTGGCCTACAGAAGTAACACTCCTACTGTGATGGGAACTCACATTAGTACCAGCCATGCTAGGTGGTCTGCTAAGGGGCAGGTTGGG
This sequence comes from Pleurodeles waltl, assembly GCF_031143425.1. NCBI lineage: Eukaryota > Metazoa > Chordata > Amphibia > Caudata > Salamandridae > Pleurodeles > Pleurodeles waltl. Next base: position 673,197,060 of record NC_090446.1, read on the forward strand.
AAGATTACTATCTAACACTTTTACTGGGGCTATCCCAGAATCAGAGTGTGAACCATCTGCTAATTTCTCACCTGATGTGCCACCAAAGGACTTATCATTTTCAATGAGCATATTAACCAACAGTCCTCTAGAAGGATTCTTCCCTACCCCTAAACCTCTATCAATGCAGAGACTCCTTGCTTCTTTCCAGCTAAGGTGGTCATAAGCTGTGCTGGCCAGATCAAGAGCTTGGCCTGTACCAGACATGATAGAAAATAGTTTAAGGGACAGAAAAAGAAAGAAAAAGTTTCAGAACTTTTTAAGGAAACAGAAAAAACTTTTTCAACTTTTAAGAAACTTTTTGAAAGTTTAGATGAACTTTTCAGCACTTAGCAATAGAGTAAGAGAAGAAAAGCAAAACTTTTTGGTTAGGTGTACATACACTGAAATTGTTTTGTATATTTTTCTCTTATGAAAAGTACAATATGACAAAGTGGTAAGTAGTTGCAAGTACTTATCCCACCGCTGCACAACCAATGTAGGAGGCTGGCCTGGCTTGTAGTGGGTACCAAGGGGTACTTACACCTTGCACCAGGTCCAGTTATCCCTTATTAGTGTAGAGGGGTGTCTAGCAGCTTAGGCTGATAGAAAATGGTAGCTTAGCAGAGCAGCTTAGGCTGACCTAAGAGACGACTGAAGCTCCTACAGTACCACAAATGTCACATGCACAATATCATAAGAAAACACAATACACAGATATACTAAAAATAAAGGTACTTTATTTTTATGACAATATGCCAAAGTATCTCAGTGAGTACCCTCAGTATGAGGATAGCAAATATACACAAGATATATGTACACAACACCAAAAATATGCAGTAATGGCAATAGAAAACAGTGCAAGCAATGTATAGTCACAATAGATTGCAATGGGAGCACATAGGTATAGGGGCAACACAAACCATATACTCCAAAAGTGGAATGCAAATAACGTATGGACCCCAAACCTATGTGAACTTGTAGAGGGTCGCTGGGACTGTAAGAAAACAGTGAGGGTTAGAAAAATAGCCCACCCCAAGACCCTGAGAAGTGGGTGCAAAGTGCACCTAAGTTCCCCAAAGAGCACAGAAGTCGTGATAGGGGAATTCTGCAAGAAAGACCAACACCAGCAATGCAACAACGATGGATTTCCAGATGAGAGTACCTGTGGAACAAGGGGACCAAGTCCAAAAGTCACGATCAAGTCGGGAGTGGGCAGATGCCCAGGAAATGCCAGCTGTGGGTGCAAAGAAGCTGCCACCGGATGGTAGAAGCTGTGGATTCTGCAAGAACAACAAGGGCTAGAAACTTTGACTTGGGAGGATGGATGTCCCATGTCGTGAAGAGTCGTGCAGAGGTGTTGTCGTGCAGAAAGACCACAAACAAGCCTTGCTAGCTGCAAGGGTCCCGGTTAGGGTTTTTGGATGCTGCTGTGGCCCAGGAGGGACCAGGATGTCGCCAATTGCGTGAGGAGACAGAGGGGGCGTCCAGCAAGACAAGTAGCCCACTCAGAAGCAGGCAGCACCCGCAGAAGTGCCAGAACAGGCACTACGAAGTGGAGTGAACCAGAGCTCACCCGAATTCACACAAGAAGGTCCCACGACGCCGGAGGACAACTCAGGAGGTCATGCACTGCAAGTTAGAGTGCCGGGGACCCAGGTGTGGCTGTGCACAAAGGAAATCCTGGAGGAGTGCACAGGAGCCGGAGCAGCTGCAAAACACGCGGTTCCCAGCAATGCAGTCTAGCGTGGGGAGGCAAGGAATTACCTCCACCAAACTTGGACTGAAGAGTCACTGGACTGTGGGAGTCACTTGGACAGAGTTGCTGAGTTCAAGGGACCTCGCTCGTCATGCTGAGAGGAGACCCAGAGGACCGGTGATGCAGTTCTTTGGTGCCTGCGATTGCAGGGGGAAGATTCCGTCGACCCACAGGAGATTTCTTCGGAGCTTCTAGTGCAGAGAGGAGGCAGACTACCCCCACAGCATGCACCACCAGGAAAACAGTCGAGAAGGCGGCAGGATCAGCGTTACAAGGTCGCAGTAGTCGTCTTTGCTACTTTGTTGCAGTTTTGCAGGCTTCCAGCGCGGTCAGCAGTCGATTCCTTGGCAGAAGGTGAAGAGAGAGATGCAGAGGAACTCTGATGAGCTCTTGCATTCATTATCTAAAGAATTCCCCAAAGCAGAGACCCAAAATAGCCAGAAAAGGAGGTTTGGCTACCTAGGAGAGAGGATAGGCTAGCAACACCTGAAGGAGCCTATCAGAAGGAGTCTCTGACGTCACCTGCTGGCCCTGGCCACTCAGAGCAGTCCAGTGTGCCAGCAGCACCTCTGTTTCCAAGATGGCAGAGGCCTGGAGCACACTGGAGGAGATCTGGGCACCTCCCAGGGGAGGTGCAGGTCAGGGGAGTGGTCACTCCCCTTTCCTTTGTCCAGTTTCGCTCAAGAGCAGGGCTGGAGGATCCCTGAACCGGTGTAGACTGGCTTATGCAGAAATGGGCACCATCTGTGCCCATGAAAGCGTTTCCAGAGGCTGGGGGAGGCTACTCCTCCCCAGCCCTAACACCTTTTTCCAAAGGGAGAGGGTGTAACACCCTCTCTCTGAGGAAGTCCTTTGTTCTGCCTTCCTGGGCCAAGCCTGGCTGGACCCTAGGAGGGCAGAAACCTGTCTGAGGGGTTGGCAGCAGCAGCAGCTGCAGTGAAACCCCAGAAAAGGCAGTTTGGCAGTACCCGGGTCTGTGCTAGAGACCGGGGAATCATGGGATTGTCTCCCCAATACCAGGATGGCATTGGGGGGGCAATTCCATGATCTTAGACATGTTACATGGCCATGTTCGGAGTTACCATTGTGAAGCTACACATAGGTAGTGACCTATGTGTAGTGCACGCGTGTAATGGTGTCCCCGCACTCACAAAGTCCGGGGAATTTGCCCTGAACAATGTGGGGGCACCTTGGCTAGTGCCAGGGTGCCCACACACTAAGTAACTTAGCACCCAACCTTTACCAGGTAAAGGTTAGACATATAGGTGAGTTATAAGTTACTTAAGTGCAGTGGTAAATGGCTGTGAAATAACGTGGACGTTATTTCACTCAGGCTGCAGTGGCAGGCCTGTGTAAGAATTGTCAGAGCTCCCTATGGGTGGCAAAAGAAATGCTGCAGCCCATAGGGATCTCCTGGAACCCCAATACCCTGGGTACCTCAGTACCATATACTAGGGAATTATAAGGGTGTTCCAGTAAGCCAATGTAAATTGGTAAAATTGGTCACTAGCCTGTTAGTGACAATTTGGAAAGAATTGAGAGAGCATAACCTCTGAGGTTCTGATTAGCAGAGCCTCAGTGAGACAGTTAGTCATAACACAGGTAACACATATAGGGCATACTTATGAGCACTGGGGCCCTGGCTGGCAGGGTCCCAGTGACACATACAACTAAAACAACATGTATACAGTGAAATATGGGGGAAACATGCCAGGCAAGATGGTACTTTCCTACAGTTATCCCCACCCTTATGGTCTCCTTTCTAACAAAACTCCTCCACTGCAATATAACAACTAGCAGTCTTTACTGTGTCACTTGGGATTACCTTGTCACATGGCTTCCCGACTGTTAATGCCTGCACCCCCTCAGATAGGGGTGCTGTCCTTACCTTTAAGAGAGGCATAAACACCATTAAACTTCAGCCATACTTCTGGGATTACGAATATGGTCTAACATGCGAGATATGACTGTTATTAACAAATGTAACAGTGATCATAATTCAATAGCTCTTTACATGTGAAGCACGCACCTTTGAAATCTGGCAGCACTCGATATTGTTTCTGATCGTTCAATACTTTATGCAAATAATGGAAGGTCTGCTAAATGGCCTTCTATTGTGCAAAGACCATTTGCTCTTCCAAAAATATATAACATGTTTGTACATTATTTGTGCTATATGAGAACTCTTTAGCCTTTGAGATACGGATAATAGATACCCGTCGATCCCTGTTGGAATTCCCGAGGGAATGTTTCAATAATGAAATAAAAGTTCTGCCAATGAGACTGAAAGAATTGCTCCCGTACAACAGATGATTGAAGGAGAGCAAAAGTAGAGTTGCTAATAGCATGTAGGAGACCTGATCGTCAGGCCATAGTGGAGTGTACAAAGAACTATAAGCAGGTTCTAGATGTAAGTAAAAGAAGTTTTGAGAAATCAGTTTGGGGAGATGTACTAGTTGCTTCGAGGAAAAAAATAGACTATTTTGGCTTATGTTAACATACAGTGGTTTAATGATGGACAGGAATGATAAGCATTATTTACAACTGCAGGAATGATTCAAACATTTTTCAGAGCTGTACTCGGTATATGGAGGGGAGCAACAAAATAATAGAGAGTAACAAGATGAAAGTAGTTCCATTGTTGCTGGTGAGCCTGGTTCTGCCAGACATTTCACGTAAGGAGAAACACCGAAAACCACTGAGTCTTGAAGATGGGGCAAAACCCCAGGATCTTTATTGCTCTGAGCCCATGGTCTGAGGCCGGTGTATGACTTTATTGTTAAATGTCATTGGGACTGGTGCAAATATTCCTAATTCTTGGAAAGGGGCGTAAATTATCACAATAAAAGGGGGGAGGGAAAATCCAGGGAAATTTTAGCCAATTAGCCTGATTGACAAGTTACAGAAGGCTTTTTTAGTCAAATACTGCAAAGGGCTCAAGATTTCATGCAGGAATTTCAGCTTTTATTCCACCTCCAAACTACGTTTGGGATAAAGATAAGCACTATAGACCAAGGGCCTGATTACAAGTTTGGCGGGCGGTGCACTGCCCTGGCAGCAGCGGCAGTCCGACTGCCATCGGCTTGGCGGTCAGACACTGTATTACAATGCTGGCATTCCTAGAGAGCAAAGATCGCTGCAGGCCTGCTGGCACCGCGAGACAGCGCCCGTGTTTCTGACAGACACATTATGATGATGCACACCGCCAACGTGACTGTGGCAGTCCAACACCCACATATCAGCAGGTGGAAACCAAGAGAATAAAGGCAGAAACTCACCTGCAGGCAGCCTTACACGTCCGGTGCCACAATGGAACCCATCACACACGTCTTGCCACTGCTGTTACTCATTGATGGGGCCCAAAATACACACCACCGTGGATGCAACTGATGGTAAGTAGACACACCTACCTGTGTTAGCCAGCTCAACAACAGATCATCGTGCCGTCATCCACATAACATGGGGAATAACACATGCACAGCCACTTAACACCCCCTTTTGGCAGGTCACTGACACTGCACCCCCACACTCCACAAAGACACACTTTTGACCAACTCAGGCACAGGGACAGTGAAGTGGACACCACATTGTGTCATACCACAGGAACAGCACAGCAATATCACATCTAACAATTCAAATGACACCCTCAGATTGCACACATGCCATGGACTGTCGTCAGATTGCAAACACATAGATATGGATATGTCATAGAATACAAAACCCCTCACATGAATGAGCCCTGCGATGGACCCACACATCACCCACCTTGCAACACAATGGAAGTTCAGTGGGATGCACAACAGTTTGAGAGACAAATGTCCAAAACTCACAATGCAAACAAAACATGCACAATAGGTATGAGGGCATCAGAACCACTCATGGAAGGATGCTGCCCTGGGACACAGTACACGTTGCACATGTCACTAAAACAACATTTGAACAGGAACTGGCCCTTCATGTATCTCAGCGACAAATAATAGTAGAGCCAAGTGACATGCCTATTTGCATCATGTGGAAGTGCACATCAATAAAGCACATACAAAGGCAACAGTATCGGCAATGCATCTAGATGAAATACCTGCAAGGTACACACATCAAAATGGACACATAATCAGTCAAAACCAAGGAAGGTAACACAATTGAACACCCTCCATGTGGGGACAAACAAAACTCCAGCTTCCACACATTTCACAAAAGTAAATTCCATATCAGGGGGACAAGTCTAACACCATACATTCTAACATTGGACAACACAAGATAGGATAATTACCATATCAAACATAGCACAATATGACTCCCCATTTGGATGAGCTCCTTGTCTTGGGGGATACCAGCACTGCCCACAAAATCAGGTATTGCAAACAACAGCAAATGGATCAGTAAGCAGCCTGGAACACACAACTGTATTCCTACAACACAAGTTACTCAGGAACATCATAAAAGTAGAAAAGGAATTGCAGGACAATTGTGTACCCAAAAAACAACAATTTGGGATTATTTGCTCAAAATATTCTAGAGCAAAGGCCATTGGCCAGTCCAATTATAATGTCCATGCACATTACTTTGCCCACATCTGACTCCAATCACTGCCAGGGAACCTCCGCAAAGTGGGTGAGCAAGCACCTTAAGGGGATCCTTGGGTGGGGAGGATTTGGGATAGGTGGGTTTGGGTTTGGGAGAGAGGTCTTCTTCTTTGGAGGGGTGGGCTTCTTGCGGGAGAGGGGGATGGATGCTTGTAGGTGTGACAGGGGAGGTCTTGGATGTGGAAGAGATGGGTTGAGATGTGGGTGCGGACCGCTTGGGTTCAGAAGAGAGGGTGGAGGGAACAGGTGAAGCTCAAAAAGGAAACTCTCATTGGGAACATGGAGACGGTCATCAGAAGGGGTTGGGGATTTGGAGGTTGAGGGAGTGAATGTCTTGTGTATTGGTATAGATGCCTTGGGTGTGTACAAGTTTGAGGTATGCTTCTGTTTGGGTGGTGTCTATTGTGTATGTGAGTGTGGTCAATTGTCTTGCGGTCTGGGAGGTGGAGGTGCTGATTGCTATGGGAGTGGTGGATGTATGTGTGGCTGTTGGGGTGGTGTCTCTGGGTATGCTGGACGTGGTAGATTTGTGTGTCTGTCTGTTGGGGTGATATCTGTGGGTATGCTGGATGTGGTGGATGTGTTTATGGGTGTTGTGCTGGTGTCTGCATGTATGCTGGATGTGCCTGTGTGTTGTACTGGTATCTGGGCGTATGATGGGTATGATGGATGTGTCACTGGTTATTGCGTTGGCATTTGTGGGTAGGCTGGATGTAGTGTGTGGGTCTGTGGGAGTGTCTGGTGAAGTGGTGGCTGAAGTGGTATTTGTGGGTGTACTTTGAGTGCCTGTGTGCCGGTGTACCATATGGTGTTTGTGTATATGTGTCTTGATTGTGTGTGTTGAGGTGGGGCATGCAGATGTGTCTGTGTGCTTTGTACAGGCAGGGGAATAGGGGTTTTAGATTGGGAAGAGAGAGGTGGGGGGAGCATGGGGGTGACTGGCTGCTGTCAATGAGGAGGCCAGAGCCTAAAAAGATCTCTGTAGGTCAGATATGGCACTATGAATGCCTTCCAGGAAAGCATTGGTCTGTTGAAGTTGGCTGGCCAAACCCTAGATGCTGCAAAGGAGATACCCACTCTTTTGGGTGAGGAGCAACAGGGAAGGGTAGCAATTGAACTGGGGGTTGCAGACAAAGATGGTACAGGAGCAGGTCCTGATGGGTCCACCATTGTTGGGGAGTGGCCACTGGAGGAAGAATCCGATGATGACAACATTGATCCTGTCTCCTCTATGGCAGTCCCCTCATCCTCTGGGCCACTGGGTCCCTCTGTGTCAGTGGTGCCATGACTGGAGGTACCCTAGCTAGATGCTTAACCACTTGGTTGAGCCCTGTCTCCTTCGCTTGCCCGGACTGATGCTGCAAATACAAAGAGGAAAAGGGTCACCACATATTCGTGATCACACCTGAAAAACAGCCGTGATTAGCAAACATTACCATGATGTCAAGTAGGCCTCAGCAAAAACCTACATCAAAGTGCCCCCTACATGTACCATACCGTATGCATGCATGCCATCTGAACTGTCAACAGTTGCCCACAGAAGGATAAGGATCTCAGACAACTACAATTGCAGAACTGAAGTTACGGAGTCACAGTAACCAATGAACAAGTAGGAGACTGTTGTGTGGCCATTTTAGTTATAGCTCCACACACCGTATGTTAGCAAACTAGGCCTGCCGCTGTGCACTTTAACCTAGATATATTTCATTCAGCTTTGTTTATTATTTTAACAATAGCCACATTTTTAGTCTTGTTTTATTTTCTCTATCTAGCTGTTCTTTGCCTAGGCCAGCACTGTGGAAGGCTGCAGAAAGATAGGTTGCCGGCAAACGTGGTAACGCTTTGTCTCTAGTGTTCATAGAAACATACACACTCTTACGTATGGATCCTTTCTTGGAACATCAGCTGTTTTATTATAAAAACACTACTTTGACCCTTGTACATAGAGGGAGATTCCAGCCAGATTACCACAACAGTATGCTGATTGCTGAATGCTTCACTGCAGCTGCTTAAGTAGGCTACAGGCCTCTTGCTCAGGTATGAGGGATGATGTCTTCCCAGGGGAACCTGAAGGGCAGAACTAGAGCTTCACATGCTGTGCTCTAACATAACCTAGGTAGGAATTATTTTAACTATTCTAATGACAATATGGTAGTGTTATTTTTATGCTTTCCTTGTCAAAATTTTAATCCTGTCATGTTTTGTCGTCCTAGTTATTGCCGTACATGCTTTATTATCAAAGATGCAGTTGCTTCAATAAAACCTTATTAAAATATATTCTGCCTCTGATTGTCCATGTATATGTGAGGCTAATGTAACTGAGAGAAACGGATGTGATCTGAGTGACCACGATTTCCCTGAGGAATCAATTGTGTCATGCGCTCGGCTGCCCGATCATACCTGCTCTTGGGTGGAGATGAGGCACTGCTAGTTAGCCAGAGCAAAACCCGGATAAGGCAGGCAGGTGTCACCTGTAGTGGGTTTAGACTCAGTCCCCCACAGCGCAAGTGATTCTGCCACCCAAATCCAGTAGTCTCATTAGGATAATGAGAGCCTGCGCGACAAGACCACATCACCTCAATGCTTTGTCTCAGTTACCTGTTTACATACAATAGCAGGACAATGGCAAGTTCATTCACACATATCCCACACAAAGTCATGAAGACATCTATTTGTCACATACACAAAAAAACAACAATAAGAAATGATGATCTTAAAACCTGCCATGTTGCTGACAGCAGTACATTAGTGTGGAGAAGCTGACAAGTCACATTGGAAACATATCGACAATGCACACTTCACCATGTGTAATTTATCCTAATGAAGTCATGGAGGTAGAAATAATGTTACTCAGGTATGCTACCCATTTGGCATGGAAAAGTACACTGTAAACAAAATGTACAATTTGTCAGGGAGGCATGTTACTAAAGTCCACAACACAATGAAACAGTCAGCCCCAGGAAAATCACTACTAATGTCTGGCACCCCTTGCAATGGCATACTCTGATCATATAAGTAGATACCAGTAGTCCTTTGTATGTAGAAGAGACCCAGGGCCAGATGTAGCAAACGTTTTGCGACTCGCAAACGGCAAAATTTGCCGTTTGCGAGTCGCAAAACGCGTATCCCAATGCAGAAATGCATTTTGCGAGTCGTTACCGACTCGCAAAATGCATTTCAGACTCGCAAATAGGAAGGGGTGTTCCCTTCCTATTTGCGAGTCGCATTGGGATGCAATACCATTTGCGACCGCATATGCGGTCGCAAATGGCATCGCAGTTACCATCCACTTCATGTGGATGGTAACCCAATCGCAAATTGGAAGGGGTTTCGTTTTTTTTTGTAGTGCAGCTCGTTTTCCCTTAGGGAAAACGGGCTACACTTCAAAAAAAAAAAAACTGCTTTATTGACAAGCAGGTCGCTAACATGGAGGACTGCTGACGTCAGCAGGCCTCCATGTTAGCGAGTGCCCATACTCGCAATGGGGCCGCAATTTGCGACCCACCTCATGAATATTCATGAGGTGGGTCATTGCGACCCCATTGCGAGTTGCAGTCGGTGTCTGAGACACCGTACTGCATAGCAATTTGCGACTTGCAAATTGCGAGTCGCAGGGACTCGCAATTTGCAAATCGCAAATTGCTTTTTTGGTACATCTGGCCCCCAGAGATTTGCAAGTACTTGTATAAGGTTCTCAGGATGTTGCTCCATGGGAAACTTCAATACTGTCATCATTTTGGTCCTGCAAAACCAGATGTCTGTGGATGATTGGTTGTACCCAACCACATACAGTTCCAGCATAACCGCAAGTCACTCCATGATGCATGCCAACAGTCAGGTAACAAACCTTTCCCATTACACATGTGAAGTGCACTTTTCCACATGATGCCACATTAATGGCATGGAAATAAACATTGTGTGTAATAACTCTAGTCTAACCCTTCATGTCCCTCATTGCAGCTGCAGCCGTACATGCCAAATGACATGCTATTGATTGATGAGGGTACGTGTGAGCCAACAATCAATGGTTACACACTCCTCTCTGTGGCACCACTTGAATTGTAGCCTCATTGCAAATGTCCTAGTTCAAACACATGTAGTGATGCACATATATGTGAGACAATACAGAAATCAATCTATAAACACAGGAAGACCATGCATGAAACTGCAGTGTACACATTCTGTCAAAAGAGAAAGGGGCACATGCTAACATGTTGGCGCAAGGAATGTTGGCAAAAGTGATGGCACCTAGATCGTGTCAATGGACATTCCACACTTACCAAATTAAAGTTTTGATCTGTAGCTGACCCAAATAACAACAAATGCTGTCACATGTAGAATGGCCATTGTCACAATACAGACAGTAGTGAGGCACCAGCACATGTCACACATTGAAGACTAGTGGCCTATTGAGGGGGGAGATGGCAATTTGCTCATTTGACCAGACACATGGCTGAGGACAGTAGCACATCACTTCTTTTTCTTTGCCCTCTAACACTGAGGAGTAGTGGTCTGTAGCATAGAATTTACACCCACTACTATGGCAAACAGTACTTGATTGATCAATGTACACAGCCATGTGTTGGCCCTGGAGAGCAAATCAAACTGTTTGCGGAGTGTACACAGTTGTGTATTAGGTGCTTGGGCCAATAGGCAAGGCACATCAGTATGCACCACATAACATATCTACACAAACAGTTACTTATCTACTGTGTCACACATGGCTCATCCTTAATCCTTAACCATCAGGGTCAATTTTGCAGTGTGACAGGTAGGAATATGCCCTATACTTACCTCCTTGTGGCTGCTGTGTTCCCATCAAATGCCCGTCAAGGTCTGGGTACGCCACCGCCAGGATGCAGGCTACTAAGGGGATCGTGGTCCGATGGGCAACCTGCCCATGTTGGGAGGACAGTCCTAGCTGGACCTCCGCAATCTTTTGGGCCCAGCGTCTCAGGTCCTCTCACCTCTTGCGACAGTGGGCGTTTCACCGGTTGTAGAGCCCCAGGATGTGCACCTTCTGAGTGATTGCTCTCCATATCTCCTTCTGATGGGCCTTTACCTGTATGAATGCAAGAGACAAATCAAGCGATTACAATCACAAGTTTTGTCCAAATGGTTGTGTCACACACACGTCAGAAACACCAAGTACAAAATGGTCAATTTGTCAACACACCAAAAGTTTAAACAAATGAGTACAGGGAGATAACCACGCACTTTTGTATCCACCTGCAAACTAAACCACTATCCTGCTCATGGCCTACAATGACTTTCTAAGCCTACTCACATCAGATAGCCCATGCTCTAGTAACATTTATTATTATGAGAGCAATAATGAAACACCACACACCTATGTGGCTGAAGGGTAAACTCATTTGGCCTGACTAGACAGTCACATTTACACTCTGTACAATTGGCTCACTGCATACAGTTCCTACAGGCAACTTCCAATGTACAGACTTCGACCTTACACCTGAGTGACAATGAAAGGGCTGGCATGGGGCTACCAAAAGTGTCTTCCCTGTGCATCTGAGGTCATGTGGCCTACCAAATGCAGACTCATACCAATTCAGGGGGGCTTGCTGTTGTACGTACCTGTATCACAGAACACTCCTTTGGACACATGTGTCTAAACTACAGAGATGGCATCCAACATACAAAAGTATGGATTGTCCAATTTCTGCTATGTAACCAAGCTACTGAGTGATATGTCATGGCCTCCGATGATCTACACACTGTCTGCATTTTTGGTTTCTAATTTGTACAATAAGCCTGTACAGAACAAATTTGACTTCTGTGAAGGTGATGACAGTGCTGTGGAAGTAAGGGGCCTGTCCTGTCATTAGTCAAAGGACACACATTAACAATGCTGTAAAATGCACATATTGACTAGTTTAGGGATTTACTTCAGTACCCATTTCTAATCTAGTCAATGGACTGAGGCATTCAGGACAAGTGCTGCAACTAAAACCTCATATTGGCCACATGACAGGATCTTCTGGTGTACAGGGAATGAGCACAGTGCCACAGTTGTATAGCCACAATGACTCTCCCACAGCCTGAACTACTTCCCATACTGGGGGATACATTTGACAGGCCCTGGCCTCTGCAGGCTGAGCATATAGAACGTACATGTCACTCACATTTCCATCTCTTACATGCATGACAGTACATCATGTGGCCATCATCAATGTGGCTTATGGTTTCTGTGGCAACCTGTAGGGCAGAGTGAGTCATGATATACTCCCAAACAACAGTTTGACAAGGTCAAACGTGGTTTGAAAGATCTGTGGCACTATACACATTGCTTACAATATCCTCAAATCACTCTGACAAGATGGATATACAGCTCATTCTGTCATGCTGTCTGACATTTATAACCATCATAAATGAAGAAATGTCATTGGATGGAAGTAAAGTCTCCGTGCATAGGTATGTCTATCCAACACAAGGAGGATCTAGGACCTCTAATAACATCACACAATACAATGTGAATGAACACAACATTTAGTAATGGTCACCAATACATGCACCATGTGCATCCCATTGATGCCACACAGACTGCAACAACAGGTACACACAAAGTCTATCTGGCACACAGTGGCACATTGTAGTCTGTGAGGATGGAAAAAATGGTGTTGAACAGAGTCAAATATGCACATGAGGTACTTACCTGCTCCTCTGGTGAGCCATAGAGCTGTCCATACAGGGGAAAGACCTCAACCACTAACATCTCCACCTCATCTTGAGAGAAGGTTGGGTGCCCTATCACCTGCTGCATGTAGCATGATTGTTCCGAGAGGTAGCGCACATGCAGCTCAAGTGGTGGAGGTGTTGTTGGCAGCAGTGTCAAGATTCAAGTGACTGATTTTGCACAACATGGCAGTCATGTCCGCCACGTATGTTGTCATCACTGCCAAATGGACACAGCCATTGGGTCACGACTGCCACAAGCAACACAGTTAGCCTCTGGGTGTGTCTGCTACAGTTGGAACTTCCTACTGTGCAGATGACTTCCGCTGACGATCACTGGCAGTCGCTAATGTCCCGTGAAGTAAGTCAGGCATTTGCCATTTTGTCTGTCTGAAATACTGATTATGGCTTTGTAAACTGCTCCAACCTACCATAGATGTATTGGATCATCACAAGCATTCTCATTCTGTCTCGTTATGCAGGTCCTATAACACAACCACCAGTGTAGTGTGTTGGAGACCACAGATGGCATATGATGGCAGTGTATGTTTCACCACCGCTGACAGTATTTTTGTCGGTTGGAAAATACAGTCACATTTCGAGGTGCAAGTGTGGAGCAGATAGATGGGTTTAGCCCAAATCCATGTTGTAGACACATATGTTGACAACTATGGGGGTCACATGTGACTGTTGTGTACTTGCCAGCTGGGATGTGTACTGTGTGTCGTCTATCTAGTCAGAAATACATTGTCACATGAAATTGTTGTCATATATAATGTATGTTGCTATGGACACCCTGACTAATGTTATAAATCATGCCTTTCCACACATAGGTACCTTGTGAAAGGGAGGATGCGAGAACCTCCTATCTACCGTCCACTGCCAGACTTTCAAACTATGAAGGAACACCACATAATCCGGTTATACTGGCTGGATAGGCAAACAATTGTGGACTTATGCCATCAGTTGGAGCCAGATCTGATGCCAGCTAACAGAAATCCATACTGCATGCCACCCATTGTACAAGTCATGCAGCATTGCACTTCTTGGCCACAGGGTCCTTCCAAAATACAGTGGTCCTATTGGCTGGTGTGTCCAAACCCATGTTCAGTCTGGTCTTGAAGGATTTCCTATGAGCAGTGTTGAAACACATTGACAGCAATACCAGGTTCCCCCGATGTGAGGATTTGGCCAATGGGAAGGCTGACTTTCATGGTTTTGGCCTCCTCCCACATGTGGTGGGGGGCATTGATGGCACACATGCTGGCTTGGTGCTACCGCAAGCCACTGAACAAGTCGATCAGAACAGAAAGAATTTCCATTCCATCAATGTGCAAGTTGTGTGTTTAGCAAATCTTTACATCTCACATGTGTGTGCCCAATATCATGGTTCAGCCACTGAATTCTTCATAATGAGGAACAGTACCATACCTAGCAGATGTCACAACTTCACCATGAGAGGGCCTGGCTGGTTGGTTAGTCACGTCTGTCCTGATTGGGTGTAAGCAATGTCAGGTGCTACAATCATCAAGTGTGTGACTCATTGTTGCACTTATGTCCCATCCCTTAAAAGGAGACTCAGCATATCCAAAGCCTTGTTGGTTATTGACGTCAATGAGTGTGAGAAAGTAGCCTCTTTCTAGCATGGTTACCCCCATTTTTGGCCTGTTTGTCAGTGTTTGTCAGTGTGTTTTTACTGTCTCACTGGATTCCCGCTAGCCAGGACCCCAGTGCTCATAGTTTGAGACCTATTTGTCAGTGTGTTTTTACTGTCTCACTGGGATCCTGCTAGTCAGGACCCCGGTGCACATAGTTTGTGGCCTATGTGTGTTATCAGTATGCTTGACTGTGTCACTGGAGTTCTGCTAAACAGAACTCCAGTGTTTCTGCTCTCTCTATTTACCAAATTTGTCACTACAGTTTCATGACTCCATATTCCAATTCTGATTGGCACACTGGACCCCCCTTATAAGTCCCTAGTATATGGTACCTAGGTACCTAGTGCATTGGGGTTCCAGGCGATCCTTGTGGGCTGCAGCATTTCCTTTGCCACCCATAAGGAAGTCATAAAAACCTTTCATCAAGACTGCCACTGCAGCCTGAGTGAAATAGTGCAGACACTATTTCACAGCCATTTTTCACTGCACCAGGTAACTTATAAGTCACCTATATATCTAACCTTCATTTACAGAAGGCTAGGTGCAAAGTTAATGTGTGTGAGAGCACCCTTGCACTAGCAAAGGTGCCCCCACGTTGTCCAGTCCAATTCCCCGGACTTCGTGTGTGCGGGGACACCATTATAAGCATGCAATACATTTATGTCAATATGTAGCTTCACAATGGTAACTCCAAATATGGCCATGTGAGGTGTCTAAGATCATGGAACTGACCCCCAATCCAACTCTGAAATTGGGGGGTCAATCCCGTGCACCCTGGGTGCCCCACCATGGCCCCCCATTACTGCCAAACCAGCTCTCTGAGGTTTACACTGTAGCCCCGGCTGCTGCCACCTCAAAGACAGTGTTCTGCCCTCCTGGGGAATGAGCAGCTCAATCCCAGGAAGGCCTAACAATGCATTTCCTTTAGGAAAGGGGTGTTACACCCTCTCCCATTGGAAATAGGTGTTACAGGCATGGGAGGGGTATCCTCCCAGAGCCTCTGGAAATGCTTTGAAGGGCACAAACGGTGCCCTCCATGTATAATCCAGTTTACACTGGTTCAGGGACCCCCAGTCCCTGCTCTGGTGTGAAACTGGACAAAGTAAATGGGAGTGACCACTCCCCTGTCCATCACCACCCCAGGGCTGGTGCCCAGAGCTCCTCCAGAGTGTACCTGGTGTTAGCCATCTTGGATTCCAAGGTGTGTTGATCCTCTGGAGTCCTCTGAGTGGCCAGGGCCAGCAGGTGATGTCAGAGACCCCTCCTGAAAGGTGCATACCTGGGTTGGTAGCCAATCCCCCTGTCAGGGCTATTAGGGTCTCTCCTCTGGGTGTTTCCTCAGATTTGGTTTGCAAGACTCCTCCAGGACTCCTCTGCGTCCACTGCTTCAGCTTCTGACCGTCGGATCAAGCGCAGACTGCTCCAGTAACCGCTGCAACTGCAACAAAGCATCCAGGACTACTCCTGTGACCTGCAACTTCAGCTCCAGCCAGCAATTGCAACAGTTTCCACGGTGTGCATGCTCTGAGGTCTGCCTGTCTTCACCCCACACCAGAAGAACCGAAGGAATCTCCTGTGGAGTGACAGAGTCACTTCTCTGCTTCAGCAGGCACCTCTCTGTGACAACAACCAGTACTCTGGGACTCCTCTTCTGTCTACGAGCATGATCCTTGGAACATAGGTGATAGACCAAAGTGACCCAGACTGTCCAAAGGTCCAGCTGTCCAAATTTGGTGGAGGTAAGAGCTTGTCTCTCCGTGCTGCGACAGTACCCCTGTGCACCATGTCTTCTGCAGCTCTATGGGCTTCTGTGCACTTCTTCCAAAGGTTCTTAGTGCACAGCGTAGCCCAGGTCCCCAGCACTCCATCCTGCGATGCACAGCTCCCTGAGTTGTTCTCTGGTGGCATGGGACCCTCCAGTGTAGTGCTGCGAAGACCGCACTTTGCATCTTCTTTCTCCCCGTGTTCTGGGACACCCGTGGATTCTTCCTGGTCTTCTGAGGGAACTCTGAAGTGCTGAGAGCCCCCTCTGTCTCCTCAGTCCGAGTTGAGACCCCCAGGTCCCTCCTTTGGTCCAGGCAGCTCCTCTTTGACGCAAACCACGTATTTGCTTCAACCAAGGCTTGTTGGTGGAATCCAGTGACGCAAACAACCTGCATCCAACAACTCAAGTGGGACATCTGCTGCACCAAGCAGGAACCCAAAGCTATCTTCTTTTGTGTATTTCTGTACTTTTCTTCAAACCGGAGAATCCACTTTTACACCTTCTTCCAGGTTGGCAGGGGCTCCTGTTCTTCCTGGACTCTTCTTTGACTTCTGGACTTGGTATCCTCTCTCCACAGGTCTTCAGGTCCAGGAATCCATTGTTTGTTGCTTGCAGTCTTGCTTGGTTCTTGTATACTTCTTTATCACAACTTGTAGTGTGTTCTGAGGAAACTCCTGCTTTCCTGGGATCTGGGGTGGGGTACTTTACTTACCTTTGGTGTTTTCTTACACTCACAGTGCCCCTCTCCACACTACAGTTGCCTAGGGGGGAATTCAACATTCACATTCCACTATTTTAGTATAGGGTTTGTGTTGCCCCCTAGACCCATTGCAATCTATTGTATTTTCGACTGTTTGTACTATTCTATGACTGTTTACTTGCCCGATTTTGGTTACTAGTGTATATATTGTGTATAAAACTTACCTCCAGAAGGAGTATTGCCTCTAAGATATTTTTGGCCTTGTGTCACTAAAATAAAGTACCTTTATTTTTGGTAACACTGAGTATTGTCCTTTATTGTGTATAAGTACTGTGTAACTATAGTGGTATTGCAGGAGCTTTGCATATCTCCTAGTTCAGCCTTGGCTGCTCTGCTACAGCTACCCATAGACAGCCTAAGCTGCTAGAACACTGCCTACATTTCACTAATAAGGGATAATTGGACCTGGTATAAGGTGTAAGTACCTTAGGTACCCACTACAAACTAGGCCAGCCTCTTACAATGAGGAATCCACCTATGCCAGGGGAAGCCTGCTTTAGTGAGGCCCATGGAAGAACATGGAGGCCAGTGGAGCAGGCCTTTGGGCTCCTGAATTCCAGATTTTGCTGTCTGGACCAGACTGGTAGAGTCCTCCTTTACTCACCCAGGAAAGTGTGCCAGATCACTGTGGCATGCTGTATGCTCCACAACATGGCCCTGCGGAGGAATATCTTGTACATCCCAGAGGACGGGGAGCCTGCAGTGCCACCAGGTGAGAACCTCTTAATACCTCCTGAGGATGACAGTGGTGAAGAGGAAGGAGCTGACTTGCAAGAAGATCTCATTTACGCTACTTCTGAGTGTAGGTATGTCATGTGATGTCGTGTCTGTGACTGTACAATGAACTGTAGTTATAAGAATGTATGAAGTTGAGTGTTTTGGCTGCAGCTAGGGAGCCTGATACTCTGCACTAATCAGACAAAGGTTGCTTGTTAAGATTGCTTTTGGCACATCCCCACCTTGATCATATTGCTTTCTTCATATAAGGTTCCTTGCAATGTACTATGTTTACCAGATGCTTGCTTTGTGACTTGTGTCACACGTACTGTTTCCAGCCTATACTCCTTGTTTTGTTCATTGTTCATTGTACAGGTACCTTCACCATGACATCTCCATGTGGGCATTTCAGAGTTGTGACATTGGCAGGTATGTGATGCTGTTCTGACATATGAAGTGGACATGGATTGTTCCAGGAAATATAGGTCACATAGGGGGTCAGCCAACGACCGCGGAAGCACCGCCAACAGGCTGGCGGTGCTTCCTGGGCCATTCTGACCGCAGCGGTAAAGCTGCGGTCAGAAAAGGGGAACCGGCGGTTTACCCCTGGCCCAGGGAATCCTCCATGGCGGCGCTGCTTCCGACCCCCTTCCCGCCATCCTGTTCCTGGCGGTTTTTACTGCCAGGAACAGGATGGCGGGAACGGGTGTCGTGGGGCCCCTGGGGGCCCCTGCACTGCCCATGCCACTGGCATGGGCAGTGCAGGGGCCCCCTAACAGGGCCCCACAAAGATTTTCAGTGTCTGCTTTGCAGACACTGAAAATCGCGACGGGTGCCACTGCACCCGTTGCACCCCTGCAAATCCGCCGGCTCCATTCGGAGCCGGCTTCCTCTTTGCAGGGGCTTTCCCGCTGGGCCGGCGGGCGATCTTTTGGAGATCGCCCGCCAGCCCAGCGGGAAAGTCAGAATGACCGCCGCGGTCATTTGACTGCGGTGCGGTCTTTTGGCGGTCTCCGCCCGACGGGCGGCACCCGGCGCCCGCCGGGGTCGGAATGACCCCCATAGATTGGATATATGAGACCTGTGCCAAGTCAGCTTGCACAGTGTTTGGGTAGAAGGTCAGCCTTTCCCATTGGATATGTTTTGTGTGCTGTGGTGGGCCTGATGCATCATTTGTGTCATCATGTGGTCATACAATATGTAGTCCTAGCTTATGACCAAGTCATTTTCTCTTCACATTGGCTAAACACTCTAATTAATGAGCATTGGATTATGATATTCCTGTGATCAGTGACTGTTGTACTGCCCTCTGTCTGTATCTTGGATAATGTGTTGTTGGATTACTTTGGTGCAGTATGTGATAAGGCTCAAGCTAATGACAGTAACCACATCAATGTTTGCCTATTCACTAGGACAGTGTCTGACAAATCCTTTCCTTCCATGGTCTCGGGGTCTGTACCTGTCAATATGTACATTTGCTCAGTAGCAGTCAAACATTCATGATTTCCAATAGTACAGACACATTGACAGCCTATGTATTCAACACTGTAATACAACTTTTAGTTACAGCAGACAATTGTATGTCTGTATTTGTTTGGGAGGGTTGTAATTCCGAACTGGACCCTGTGTACGTGCCATATATTCCATCTTGAACAAGTACCTTGGATCATCATTTTTTGGTTCACATGGTCTGACATATATACTTGGCAAAATATGAAATCAAAATCAGCAGACAATGAGTAAGTGAAGGATGATTTTATTGTGCAGCTATGAGGTACAGAATATATATGTGACATGATTCAACAAAAACCTCAAATGTGAAGGTGTCACTCATCATGAATAAAATCATTGGAGTTGATGTCACACCATTGGGAGTCCCAAGTACACAGTACTCCTCCAATTGGAAATGGTGGGTGGTTCAGGAGCAGTCCAGAAAGAATGTGTAACACTCAAAGGAAGTTGTTAAAGAAGAGGGTTATTACTGGCAGAGGTGAGTGTCTTGCCATCTGCACCTAATGGATTATTTGCTGGACATCCACGCTTGCAGGGGGTGGGGGAGTCTGCTGCTACATAGGCAGGGGTGTCTGTGGCTTGTCTTTCCTCTAGCAGGACCTCCCTTCCAGTTCCTGGCACTGATGTTGATGGGCCTGCTGTTGATGAGCCAAAGGAAAAGGTAGACTGGTTTTGACAAGCCCTACTCACGGTGGTCGTTATGTCCCTCAACACCCCTGTTAGGGAGGCAATGTTGGTATTGTGGGCCTCTATCTGTTCCCGCATGTCCCAATAGATGTCCCTCTGTAGCTGCTTGATTTCCAGGAGTTAAGTCAACACCTGGATCAACACGCTTTGGAACTCCTAGTAGACACCTAGGATGTGGCTGATGGTGTCCTGGCCAAGAGCAGCCCCAGTGGCCTCACCCCGCTGGACCACAGCATCGCTCCCACGCACCCTAGCACCATGGGCCTGTACCTTTGCCAGAGGGTGCCCTCTCCAACTGGATCCTGGACATTCATAGTCCAAAATATGGTACTGCAACTCATGATCCAGGACTTGGGGGCATGAAATGATGGACACTGTGCTAGGGACAAAGGTTGGGGGTAATTGGTTGCCTATGATGTTGAGGCAACAGGACTGGGAGGTGACTTTGTAGGCACAGTGAGACTCATTGTTGCCATCTGACCAGGTTACACAGTTTGGCCAGAACCGTCCAGACGTACAGAGATGTCCAGGAGTGTCGTCGTCACCGAGGGCTTCATCCAGGGAGATGTGGCAGTCTGTTCTGTGGCATATGTGTGAGCAGCGGCAGATCCACCTATTGATGTAAAACGTACATTGTTACTGGTTGTACATCCAACAGTTTAGTGTTACAGTAAGCAGAGATCTTGGACAAAGTTAAGTTATAGTTAATCCCATTGTGGCAAGTAACCACGGTATTGGGTGATTTGGCATGATGTTTGAAGCATGTGCCGATCAATTGCACTTTTGAAGGCGGCCTGAAAATGACATCTTGTCACCAGTGAAGCCAACACAGTGGAGAGTCAAGATATGACTTCGACCATTTGGAGGCCTAGTTGAGTGGGATGCAGGCAGACCCAGGACTTTCTTCTTGTGTGACTGGAGTCATCATATGCACAGTGCTGTGTCAATATCTCTACTGCTGCCAATCTGGTGATGGATCTTGAGGCCTTATGAATACTTGTTGCACGCACTGGGTAAGGTGTCCATCCTCTCCTCAATGGTTTCATCTTTGCATACTAAGTCAAGATGGATCTAGTTAGACAGACACATTTCTGATTTGATCATCATCTGTGCATGATCACTCACAGGTGAGTAAACTTCATTTGTGAGTTGACTTACAGATGTATTGGGGCTTGTGACCGCTGGGCTGATTGTTGAAGTCATAAAAATAGGGCCCGATGAGAGTTGCAGTCAGGTCACTCTCTTTAGTACACACACTTGACAAATTATATCTATCCAGGTGAGTAAACATCATTTGTGAGACGACAAACAGAAGTATTTGGACAAGTAAGCACTGGGATGATGGTTGGAGTTACAAAAACAGAGGTTGCTGGGAGTTGCAGTTAGGTCATTCTCTTTACTACACACACTTCCAAATGGTATTCCCCAAGTGAGTAAACATCATTTGTGAGATGACAAACAGAGGTATTTTGACAAGTGAGCACTGGGATCATGGTTGGAGTTACAAACAACAGGGGCTGCTCGGAGTTGCAGTTAGGTCACACTCTTTATTACAGGCACTGGCAAATGGTATTCCCCTAGGTGAGTAAAAATCATTTGTGAGTTGACAAACAGGGGTATTTGGACCAATGAGCACTGAGCTGATGGTTGGAGTTCCAAAAACAGGGCCTGCTGGGAGTTGCAGTCAGGTCACTCTCTTTATTACACACACTTGACAAATGGTGAGTTATAATCATGTGTCAGTTCACTTATAAATGTATTGGGGCATGTGACCACTGGGTTGGTGCTTGGAGCTACAAAGATAGGACCTGCTGGGAGTTGCAGTCAGATTACTCTCTCTACTCCCCAACATGTGACAAATGCTTGGTATTACATACCTGCGTGCAGGCTGCATTTAGGTTTGAACATACATTTCCATTTTGATACATACCCTGAATTCTGGAATGTGTTTTTGTTATTGTTAGATTTCCTGGCCCCATTTGGACTTATGGCATGTGATGAGCCTGGGTAACAATCACGTAGGCCCAATGATACACATTTCCAGTATTTAAACTCTGATACTCTGGGTATTGACTGTTGGTGTGGTACATGAATAAGACAGTGGGTATAGGTGAGCTGTGATCATGCCTGACATTGCATTTTTGTGCCATTTCTTGTGTGGTAACCTACTAGACTCCACTCTCCCAAGTATTCCTGTCAAGTTCTCAGGATGCAGGATGGCAAAGACCTTTTCCTCCCAGTGAAAGAGTTCTAATGGGACACCGGGAGGGCCACCGCCAGTCTTCTTGGTCTGCAGCTGGTGCCTGGAGACCATAGAACGGACCTTTTCCCTGAGGTCGTTCCACCTCTTCCAATTATCTCCTTTGTGCGCACTGTGGTGCCTACAGCATTCATTCAATTTACCTACTGAGGGGAGTGTGCTGGACTGGTGATCCAAACAATCATGGCTCTACTCTTATGATTTCATCCACCATGACTCTTAAATCATCTTCTGAAAAAATGGGGATATATAGAAAATGACATGGTGGAAAAACAAAAAAAAGGGCAACAGAGACTTACTTAGCAGGGGAGGTGCAATAGTGGGTGAATGGACAAAAGCGTGTGCAGGGTGTTCAATGGGATGGTGAAAAAAGGGGTGCCTAATTTACGTGCTCTATGAATAATAAGTGCTCAAGCTTCATTGTCTTGCAGGTGACATGCATAGGATTGTGGTCTGTGAAGGGGTGTGTTTTATAGTGTGCTTTGCAGGTGTGTCTACTGGATCATTTTGTGTCAACTGTGTTGTTTTTTAATTCATCCAATATGCAGTTGTCTGTCACTTTGCTGACCATGGACAACAGTTGTTGACCGCCCTCGGCTGACCACCATCATGGGAATGCCACGGTGACTGTGTAATTGTAACATGCTCAATGGTTGGCCCTGGCACTGAAGGAGGTGAGACTGCCTATACCCATGCCGCTGTGGTGCTGGCAGTCTGCCTTTTTTGCTTGGCTGGCAGTCTGCCATTTTTGCTTGCCAGTCAGCGGTCCTGCTTGTATAACTCATAATACTATGGACTGTGGCACCACTGGCATGGCAGTCCTGCGGTCTGACCAACAAACCCTTAATCAGTCCCCAAGTCTTTTCATTAATATTATTGTTATGGAAAATTGTCCGTTTCAACTGACACCACATGTGGTGTTCATAGAACTAAAGGCAGCATTTGATTTGGTCCCACAAGCTAATTTGTGGAAGGGGTTGAGGAGAATGAATGTGCCAGCTATGCTACTCCCTATGATAAAATGCCTTTACAATGGCAAATGTCTTAGCCCTTGCAATGGTTAAGTCAGATGGGGGAGAAAAGGAGAGCTGACAGACCAGATAAAGAGAGGAGAGGAGTCTGTCAAATGTGTGCTCACGCATACCCTGTTCGCCTTTTATATTAATGAGGTGATTAACTTCTTATATGATTGTAATAATGACTACCCAAAACTGCATGACCGAAAAATTCCTGCACTGCTTTTTGCGGATTACAATCTACTATTATCACTAGGCATTCAAACTCTGCTTAATAGATGTGTCACTTTTGTAAGGATCTTGGCCTATAAATAAACCTCAGTAAGATCAAAATGATGGTATTTAGGCCCTGATTTATGCTTTTTGATGCTGAATTGCGCTAATGCAGTTTAGAGTAAAAAAGTATACCACCCGCTGGTGCCATCCCAAGATGCCAGCCGGGCGTCATATTTATGGGATGATGGTAGTCGGAGGTTAGGCCCGGCTAGCATCATAAAAAAGGACGCTAGCTGGGTGGGGAACGCGTAGGGGGAACAGGGGCTTTGGCATCAAAGGATGACGCTAGTATTGGCAGGGGCATAAATAATGCCTCTAACCAGACTAGCGTCATTTTCTGATGTTAAAACCCCATGGACATGACTCCTTTCTTAGTTAAGACAGGAGTCATGCCCACCACCCCAATGGCCATGCCCAGGGGACATATGTTCCCTGGGCATGGCATTGGGCCCAGTGCCATTGGGCCCAGTGTCATGTAGGGGGGCCCAAGTTAGGCCCCCCTATGGCACTAAAATAAATAAAACAAAATACTTACCTCTACTCACCTATACTTACCTGGGATGGGGTCCCCATCCTCTGCTGTCCCTCTGGTGTGGGTGCAGGTGTCCTTGGGGCTAGGGGAGGGCACCTATGGGCTCTTTCCATGGTCTCTAACTATGGAAAAAGCCCCCCAAGTCCCCTAACACCTGAAAGCTTAGCGCCATTATTTAAGGCCCCCATTTCCCGTGCTTGATTTTAGCATGGGGGATGAATATGGCGCTAAGGCCATATCGTAATTTTTTGCCCAGGAACACCTACCTTGCATCTCACTGATGCAAGGTAGTTTTCCCCAGGCAAAAAATGGCTTTAACTCCAAGATGTCTAGCGCCAAAATATAAATATGGAGTTAAGTTTCTGCGGATTTAACATTAAAAAAAAATACTCTAATTCAGCACAAACAGAGTATATATATATGCCCCTCAATCCACATTTTCAGAGGAAGATTGAGATTGGACAAATCACCCTGGAGAGACTGTGTAATTTTGATTATCTAGGTGTCAGGTAAGCCACTTCGCTATCTTGGTCTCAGCAGATTACAAACAGCCAAATTACACTACAGCATAGAGCCTTTACGCTAACAAAATTACAAAAGTCATCATCCTATCGACCAGTATCACCCATATTAGAAACTTAAGGAGATAAAGTTATGGGTGCTGCTTTGCATGAAGCAGAATTTTGTGGTACCTGCAATTTAGCAACACAAAACGAGGATGAACGGAGTGTTGAAACTCACCTCCAGTCACAGATCTGGGTTTAATTAATAATTTTTTTGCTCACCATGCCACCCCTGTTTGGACCCAGCCATATGCAAATCAGTCTTGACCCTGTTTCCCAAGGGAACAGTCCAGCCTGAACTGCCAGGCCAGGTCTTCCCTGGTCCGAAACAAGCATCATGGGACCAGTTTCAGGGTATCAGCCTTCATCATCCAGGCTTGCTTGAATCCAGTGGCTCAGCAAACAAGGGACCCACATCTGGGCATACGCTTCCCACTTAAGGCAGCTTTAGCAAAACAAAAGAATGATGGTCAGAGTGTTGAAACTTTTCAAACACTCACCCCCAGTAACATATCTGGCTTTAATCCATCATTCTTTTGCTCACCATGCCACCCCAGTTTGGACCCAGCCATACGCAAATCAGTCTTGACCCTGATCCCCATGGGATCAGTACTGCCAGAACTGCCAGGCCAAGTCTTCCCTGGACCAGAAACAAGCATCCTGGCACCACTTTCAGTGTATCATGTTTCATAAGCCAGGCTAGCTTGAATCCAGTGGCACAGCGAGCAAGGGACCCACGTCTGGGCATACCCTTCCCACTTAGGGCAACTTTAGCAACACAAAAGGATGATGAACGGAGTGTTGAAACTTTTCAAACACTCACCTCCAGTCACAGATCTGGGTTCAATTAATTGTTTTTTTTGCTCACCATGCCACCCCTGTTTGGACCCAGCCATATGCAAATTAGTTTTGTCCCTGTTCCCCATGGGAACAGCCCAGCCTGAACTGCAAGGCCAGGTCCTACCTGGACTGGAAACAAGCATCCTGGCACAGGTTTCAGGGTATCACCCTTCATCAGCCAGGCTAGCTTGAATCCTGTGGCACAGTGAGCAAGGCACCCACTGGGCATACCTGTAATTTAACCAGTTCAGTTAAAGCAGAACATAGGTTTATAAGAATTGTGCTAAATATTCCAAAAACTGCCCCTATGACTCCCCCATGCCTGGACTTAGGGCTGAAAAATATAGCCCATGTTGCTAATCTGCTTCCCGTATTGTACTGGGTATGACTGTGGATTAAATACCTACTTAAGCCCTACAGAAGTCTTTCATGAAACTGAATGCACTGGATTGTGAGTGCAATCATGCATTAGGTCTGTTAAATCGTGGTTTCACCAACTGAATCTGAGGGAGATTTTGGGAACCTCCTGAAGCTAACTCCAAGAATTCTTTATTTTTGGTTAATCAAGATATTGGTCATTTGCATATGACAAGTGGATTGTGGAGTCTGGTGGGGAGGTCTGTTGCAAATAAAAATACGTTGTTGTTTGAACCCTTCCCAGATGGAAGTAGCTTCTATAGAGGCCAGAACTTGATATTTAAAATTTAGGATTGGGATCTTGTCAATAAATAATTTCCGAAGTACGTGGAGAGTTTCATCTATGGAATTGGATATGTGCCCTATCTGCAAGAGTCATAACAAAACAGTGGCTTGTTTGCTTTTCTTCTGTAAATCATATCATATTATAAGGAGGAAAAGGATGTTTGAATAAAATATTGAATAAAAAATATATTGATACAAAAAATATCTTGTCAAGGATATTGGGATGTCAAAAATATAATTAACAGGAATATATACGGTAAAAATATTATTTGAATTGTTTTGAATATAATTTTAAAAAATATCAGTTTAGAAAATATTGTTCTCTATAATGTTGTGTGTATTATTTGGTATGGCATTTATTGTAGTGTGTTTGATTCTATATGTTTATTTTTTATTTGTGTTTTAATAAAATAGTTTATTAATCATGAAATTGTTGAAGTTTGTCTTTTTAGTTCTATTAATGTTTAAAACTAATGTATTTATGATTTTTCTATGAAGTGGGATGTTGGGATTTTAGAGGATAAGGGTTGGGAGATTTTTGAAAAGTGGACATTCTAATGTAAATTTACTTCTAATTATTTGAATGATATGCATGTTAATATTTTATTTTGTAGTTACTTTTGGTACATTAACAATTTTTACAAATAATGTAGAATGAGTACAAACTGAAAATTGATTTTATTGCAAATATTGAAATAAATATTCAAATTTCAAAAACATTAATACATCTAATTCAATAAATTAAAAGAGTTTAAAAATGAGATGCACAATATTTTTATAATTTTGTAACAAATATTATAAAAATTAAAATAGTTTTGCTTGCATTTATGTTAAATATTATGGTGTAAAAATATTGGTGTCAAATATTTTAAAATTGTTTATATATTTTTTTCATTTCATTATAGTTAATTTAGAATAATGGTTACATTTTGTATTACATGGTTAAAAGTTTAGGAATGGAAGTAAATATTACAAAAAAATACTAATTATTAATAGTGATCAAAATAGTCTTTGTAATGTTAATGTTTATTGTGTATAAATACGTTTTGTTGTGTTGGTTAGTGTGTTTTTTAAGTAAATTGTGTTTACTTTTAGCGTGTAGCAACTTCCATATAATGTTTTAGATTGCAAGGGACATAATAAATGTCTCCCCTTCACAAGACTTTCCCCAAGTTGGCTTAAAATTGCAGTGTTAATAGCAAATGTCACACGTTTAGTGTCCATCATCTTCCTCAAATTCATTTAGATTGGAGTGTGAATAGTAAATGTCACCGATTTAGTGTCCAAGACCTTCCCCCAGTTTGATTAGATTGAAGTGGGAATAGTAAGTACCACCCCTTTACTGTACAGCACCTCCCCCATATTGGTTTGGATTGGGTTGGGAATAGTAAATGCCACCCCTTCAGTGTTCACAATTAATAATAATTAGTATTAATAATTAAATATTTTAGAACACTTTTTCTAATTGTAGTTGTTTTCAAAGATTATTTAATGTATATTTCTATGTTTAAACATGTACATTTCGACTTAACCATACATCTTTAAGTATATAGATAAGTAAAACATTTTTTTTACATAAAAATATATATCGTTTTTAAATAGTATTGCATGTAGTACATTTTCACTTTTTTCCATTGCTTAACATTTTTTACATGTCCTAAATTGTTTTATATACATATTTCTAACATCATTTTAACATAGGTTTTTGAAGTATGTGGTAAATAGTTGTATATATTTTATACTATTATTTAATGTATAATTTTCAACTGTGTGACATTTGTTACAACAGTTTTGACATGTTTTTCATGTTTAATACTTGTTTACATTTTTATCATATTTAGTTCCCTTTCATTTCTATGGGCAAGTAGAATTTGTTTTGTTTAATTTAGTCACAATTGTTTTTAACAATACCTTTTATTTTATAGTATATTTGTGTAATTTTTTTGTCTATTTATTGGAACTAGTTCACAGTAAAGTGATGCTGTTCATCAGAACAGGATAGTCCTTTTCTAAAGATTTTCGAAGGGTTTTGAGGGTGGGGGATTAGGGAGGAGGTCTAGAGGTGAGTGTGTAGTGTTGTTTGTGGTTTCTTTGTGCATTTTGTTATATTAATAGTGGTGATTTTCATTAGTGTGTAGTTTTGATTTTTTGGTAACTGTTTTAGTAATGTATTATGGTATATTGTTATCTCACTGATATTATAATGATTACATGGAGTGTATATGTATTTTTGGGATTGCAGGGTATTTTGCAGGTGCTTTTTGTTTTATTTACTTTACAGGTTTTTGTCTATGTATGCATCCTATAGGCATTGGGAGTTTCCTTTCTTTTAAAGGAAATTACTTTTGGTTTATAATAAACCACTATTATTAACTTTGAGTTTCTTTTTTCAGGGTTTCCAGAAACATTTATTTTTTTAAACATTTTTTCTGTTTTTTTATGGTTCTTATAAACGTTTGGCCTGATTATGACCTTGACGGATGGGATACTCCCTCACAAACGAGACTGACATCCCATCTGCCATATTATAAGTTCCATTATATCCTCTTGAACTTGTAAAGCGGCAGGTGGGATATCCATCACGTTTGTGATAGCGTATCCCATCCGCCAAGGTCGTAAACAGGTCCTTTATAATGCTTTGAGAGATGTCTGTTGGATTTGTTATATTTTACATTTTGTTTAGGGCTTTTTTGAAAATCTTTTCCCCATTTTGGTGGATTTTTCTTTTCAATTACGTGGAAACAGAGGAAGATCTGCAGCTACAGAACAGTAAGTTATATTTTTTTTATGTGTTTTGGGTGGGAAATGTTATATTTTATTGTTTGTGTAAGTATTATGGGTTTGTTATTTGTGTGATTTGTGTGTTGTAATAATTTTACGTATTGGACTGAGTTTGATCTTTGAGCTTTTTGGTTGCTGAGTATTACATTTTTCATATAAATAATTTATATCTTTAAGTATCACATTCTTATTTAACACTGGAGAATTGTTTAATGTTGAAACTGATGAAATACAATGTTATGTTTATTATGTACTTAAAATGATTTGTGACATTGGTTTATATTTTATGACAGTTTTTGGTACTTTTGAAGGTTACTATTTATTTTACAGTGCGCTTTTGGCTATTACTTCTAAGTAATCTACTCCTTTGTTAATGAAAAGTTTGACTTTTAATTTTAGCATGTGGTACTTTGTTTTGGTTTGTTTGCTAAATTTAGGTGGAATTTGGGTTACAGATTTCTCCAGTCATAGTTATTGGTAGATTTGCTGTTTTTGTAATGCCTTTATGAATTTAGAGTGTAGATTGAGTTATGTTAGTGTGGATTGGAAGGCATTGTGCCATCCCTCCACTGTGTTGTTTGTTTTGGCTTCCTGTGCTAAGATGGTGTCATAGACATTCCACCAGGGTATTTGGAATTTGGGTTGGCATCAGTGTCTGGAGCGATGCAGTCTGCCAACCGAAGTGTCTTCAAAATATCCCATTAGGAGGCTTAGGGGCTGATTATGAGTTTAGCGGTCCGACCGTTGAACTGCCAAATCCACGGGGATGAGGCCATTGTCAAGCCAACACCCTCACCCCCTTTCGTATTATGATGTTTCCTCTAGGCTGACCAGTGGTAACATAGTATTATAATGTTTTCGCCGGTCAGCACGGCAGAAACAGTGCAGGGGCATTTGTCTCGGTGAGGCCAATGCCATCGTACACCAGCACCTGCATAGCAGACAGTGCGCATTCAGAGGGGGCTGGCAGGGGGGGCTTGCACTGCCCATAAGGCAATGCAGGGGCACCCCTGTGGACCGAGCACTGTCTTTCTACCAGCCTTTTCATGGCAGGGACCCCTCCATGAAAAGGCTGGAGGAAACTGGAGTCGTGATCAGCATGATTGATTTCCCCTCCACCGTGGCTGACCCCAACTTTGACCACCACCGATCTATCAGGATCTATGATCCTGGTCGTGGGGGCAGTCTCCTGGTTGCCCGACCACCAGGATCATAATCTGGCAGTCGGACCACCAAGAGTGCAGCGGTCTAATCGCCACCACGGGTTTGGTGGTCCTCGGACAGCTAAACTTGTAATCAGCCACTTAGTTTGTCTTCATTTTGTTGGAGGAAACAGCTTTCAAATAGTAAATTGTAGTGGTTAGCTACCTCTGTGACATGACCATAGGTGAGTGCTATTATTTGTTTATTTCAAAGGCAAATTAGCTGTTTGTAGCATATTCTACACTTAGCACCGAAATGATAGTTACAGCCCTGCAGTGCTGTGTGGGGGTACAATTAAAAAATGGTTTCAATCATGTCTTGTTCAAAGTATATGATTATTTTATTTTTTGTGGGTACTTATGTGTTTTATGTTTGATGTGGTTTAAGTGTTCATTGTAAGAGCTACTTTGTTTATTTGTTAATAGGATATATCTAAAATATATTTGTGCTTTGGTATTCACCCTGCATGGTGCATATCTAAGTGACTGGTTTGGGACACAATTTGAAGGCCCCATCCACAATCCATGTTTGACAATGGATCAGTTTTAGTAAGGAATTTGCTGTTGTGAGTTTTAAAATTGATCAATGTTTAGGTTGTCATATAAAACGAAAGGATCCTCATTATGTGTTATTGTTAAATGTTCAGGTATTTCTATACCTTGCTGCCTTCTAGGGTCTTCTAGGGGCAGGAGGCGTATTGCTTGTGTCTTTTAAGTTCATGCATTTAAGGGTTTTAAAGTGGATATAGATAGTAGCTGGACTGTGTTGTGTTTGGGGACTTTTAGACCAAAAGACCGACACATTGGCAGTCATAAAGACTGGCTTATTGTGAGTTTCATAGGCAGGTCCGTCAAAAGCCAGCCAAAAATCCCACACCGCCAGGTCTCTGGGTTGCAGGTAACAGGCAGCCCGACCACCGGCACCGCCAGCCTGTCAACCAACCACCGACCGTATTACAACTCGAAAAGTCCATGGCAGTCGGCGGTCACCACAATAATACACTACACCACTACACCACATTGGCTGTATTTGAAAACAACACACCTGGCACATAGCCACACACTTGACACACCTACAAACCACACTATAAAACACTCCCCTTCACACACCACAATCCTTTGCATCTCAATGCCGAACACGAGCCAGAGCACTGTCCTAAAACTTCAATAACCGTAGATTAGGCACCCCTATAACTTGCACTAAGCACATATCCCACAACCTCAACACACACACACCACACATACTTGTACCTCTACACTCCATTTACTCCCATAATCTCCTCATTACACAGCACCTAACCATTGTATTTTGTTTTCCACCAATATGTCCCCACAGAAACAACCTCATTTCACAGATGACGAGTTAAGTGTCATGGTGGATGAAATCATCAAAGTAGAGCCACAAGTATTTGGAGCCTAAGTCCAGCAAACTACTATCTAGCTAGACAACTGGAAAAGTGGCAAAGGATAGTCAATAGAGTGAACTCTGTAGGCAGCTACCCGCGCACAAGGGACGACACCATGAAGAGATGTTAGGAGCTCAGGGGGAAGGTTTGTACCATGGTGTCCAGGCACCAGTATGCGGTCCTGAAGACTGGTGGCGGTCCCCATCCCTTCCCCTACAACTGACATCATGGGAGGAGACGGTCTTGGTCATCCTGCATGCAGAGGACTTGACAGAAGTTCTTGAGGGAGTGGAGTAAGGTAAGTCACAACAACAAAAATGGCACCAAAATGTATTGGCATGCATGATTATTGATCACCTCTTGCCACCCACTCTGTCACCTTACTCAGCAGTCCAGTGTCCACCTCTCCATAGATCACTTTCTGGCCACCAACATTTCTAGTAGACTCACCTGGGGAAACAACATCTTTGTATAGTGGGTGTAGTACAGGGATTGACAGCACTATAAGTCCCAGCAGGCACTGTACCACTTTAATAAAACCAGGACAGTGTAGCATAATCAAAATGACCTGGTTTGTCAAAATCCCCATTGGAGTAAAGCCATCTGAGAGGATGATATCAGTATAGTGTGTTTGTGTAATAGAGGCAATGACAGGACTGCTAAGGCCAGGAGGACGGGAACACTCACTACAATCAGCCAGAACTGTGTACTATGCTGGTATGACTAGTCTCCATCTAGGCAGCTATACTACTGTACACACCTGAGTGGATCACAACTGTATAGCAGGTGTGTAGTACAGGGAATGACAGGACTGCTAAGGCCAGAAGGCAAGGGGACTCTCACTACACTCTTCCTCAACTGTGTGCTTTGCTGCTATGACCATTCTCTATCTAGTAAGCTATACAAGTGTACTCAGCTGAGGGGATCACAACTGTATAGTGTGTGGGTAGGAGAGGCAATGACAGGACTGCTAAGGCCAGAAGGCAAGGGGACTCTCACTGCACTCTTCCACAAGTGCTCTGCCACTATGACCAATTTCCACCTAGTCAGCTGTACAACTGTACTCACCTATCAGGAGAATAACTCTACAATGTGTGGAATACTGGGTTTAAAATAATTAGTAAAATCAAGGAGGATTAGGACATGCAATCCCAAACACCAGACCACTGTCCAGATGATATTGTGTCATAGTCCCCGAACCCACAATGAATATGAAACACCTGGGAGGGGCAAGGATACGGGTCATGGTATACCCTGTGATCTGGCAACACACCCAGATCCATCTAGAGCTGACATGCCAAGATGGTTATAGTATAGACATAAAGGATAGCTCTAAATGTCTGGTTCCTACACAGATCAAAGGCCCCTAAATGGGTTTTCTGTACGGCATTGGCAGCACTCACTTCCATAATGCACTGACCACAGGATCACACATCATCCAAGGTCCTGACAATGCCTGCCTGACAAACAAATCGCTTTCAAAATGGAATAAACAACATCCTGCCCAGCCAATGTCCTACCTGCACTGCTAGCAACACATGAGTCTATTACCAGCCCTCCAACAGCTAAGGATTCCAGACAGTCTGAGGCCAGGTCACTCAACAGGAATTGGTATGTAGCTACAATGTCAGCTCATTACAAATGACAATATGTGTACCTGTCACATGAGGGAAATCAGCATTTATAATGTGAACATGGCACTGGCCAATGTCTCTGTCAACAATTGAAGGTAAATGTCACAAAACAACCACTAACATAAACATCAACAGGTTGTGCTGCCATTGCAACTGGGAATGCTATCACCGATACCACAGAGGAGACTGCCAATCGCCCCATGGATGAAGCCCTCTGTGAAACGAACACTCTTGGACCACTAAACATGGAGAACGGTTCTGGCCCATCTGGCCAACCTGGGCAGATGACAATGGTCAGCCTCAGCCTGCCAACATCAACTCCTCTCAGCCCAGTGACCTCAACATTGCAGGCAACCAGTTGCCCCTAGACCTGGGTCCCTGTAACAGTCTCCTACATCTTGTGTCCCCCAGTCCAGGTTCCTCAGTCTCAATCTGCAAACGCTGACAATGATGGACCTGGAACCAGTGGAAAGGGGCAGGCTGCACCAAGGGCAGGGGGTAGGGTGCGTGGTAGGGTGCGTGGGAGGAATGGTGTGGTCCAGTGGCAAGAGACTGCTGGTGATACCCCTGGCCAGGATCCCATCAGGCAGGTCTCGGCTGCCTACCAACTTTCCCAAGGCGTGATAGGCCAGGTACTGAAAGTAATATAGGAAATCAAGAAGCTACAGAGGGCTTTCCTTCATGAGATACGGGAACAGTGGGAGGGCCACAATTCCAACATGGCCTCCCTAACAGGGGTACTGAGGGACACTAACAGTACCAGGAGCAGGGAAAGGCAACAACATCACACCCCTTCCTTTGGTGCATCCATCCCAGGCCCTTCATCAGTACCAGCTGCTGGAAGGGAGGGCCTGCCAGGGGAAGCACCTGCCTTTGTAGTTACTGAGCCCTCCTCGCAAGCTGGGACATCCAACCAAGCATCCAGGAGGTGCGGGTGACAAGACACTAAACACTGCCAGCAACTAACAACTTTTTTTGATCACACCCACCATGACTGATCCCTTCACCTGAAGTATAGTTTTCTATCCAGTATCACTATTCATTTTTGTTCAAATGTAAATAAACACACCCATCAATAAAAAAAACTGCATACTTCCTCTCTTTGTTATCTGTCTGGAATGTTGAATGTTAATCACATGGAATGTACATGCTTTAGCCGTTAGGAGACAGTGGATGGAGGGAGATGTCTCAGGTAGTGTCAAGCTGAGGATAACTAATAACACAATGCTACAGGTGTCTGGTCATATCAAACATTATATTGTACTGTATTGCACATAAGCTGTGAAAAATGTCTGCACAGTCATAGCCAAGAATGTCCTGGCCATATGGAGTCAGGCCAGATATCTTATTACCAGCGTGCACCAGACCACACCAGAAAGGGCCTGTAAGGCCTTGTCCCACAGATAAGTCAAAGAGAGTTTGGGATCTTGTCTCCAGTTTGACCTTTATCATATACCAAAACCAGGCATGCCAACTTCACATATGTTATGGCACAGACAGAGGGCAGTACAACAGAGCCTAAGCCCAGGGTCCTCATATAACAATGAGCAAGCATCTGGTGGAAGTCTTGTGGCGCGGGCACACTGGCCTGCAATGATGAAACACATTGACAGCCACTAGCAGGTCATACAGAATTAATGTCATCATAATGTGAAGGTAGAAGGCATGGATTGCACCGGATGACATGTTACAAGGCCACGTGATCACACAAATGTGACCATTGGACCAACACACCACAGTAAACAGGTCTTTTGTGTAGCTCAGATTCCTGCTTTCCCATTGTCAAGGCTGCCTGGCCATAAGACTCATACATCCCAAATCTGTGACCAACAGTACCTGGATCAATCCATGTCCACTTCACATTTCAGACCAGAAACGACCACCTGCCAAAGACACAACTCTGAAATGCTCACATGAGGATGGCATGGTGAAGACACCTGGAAGGAATAAGTGACACAGAGGGAGTTTAGGCATGTAAAGGCATACATAGGATACAAACCTCATTTCAAACTACAATTGTTTCTCTGACAATGCACTGTAGCTCTAAACAAAGGAGCTCCTCAAGCGAGTCACATCTTCAAGCCAGACCTAGCCTGCAAACAAGGTCTGCATGATGCATAGAATGAGATTCCCTTTCTCATGGTGACAGAGATCCTCTTCTCAATAAATATTGACCCCCTACAGTACCCCATACAGTCACACTAATCACAGAATATCTCATACTTACACTCAAGTGAAGTACTGAATGAGATCTGCCCGCATGTCTCCACCTTACTCCTCATCACTTTCATCCTCACTTGGTATTTCAGGAGGCTCACCTGTTGACACTGCAAGCTCCCCCTCATCAGGGATGTATGGGATGTTTCTCCTCGGGGCAAGGTTGTGGAGCATGCAGCAGGCCACAATGATCTTACCCACTTTTGCGGGTGAGTAGAGGTGGGCTCCACCATTCATGTCAATGGCCCAAAACCTTGCCTTCAGGAGCTCAAAATCCAGCTCCATGACCTGCTGTGTTCTTTCATGTGCCTCATTGAAGCAGACTTCCTCTGACATAGTTGGGTTCCTCATCGGTGTTAACAACCAGGGGCAGCTTGGTATGCAGAGGCTCCTGTAAGAGGATGCAACATGTGTGCTACCTGGAGTCCAAAGCATGGTCTCACTAGCAGCAGACAGCGTACAAACTCAAATTACATATGTTACTTACCAACCAGCCAGGCCCTCTCTGGGTACAGTCATTTTATCAGCTGTGGAATTGCTCTGTTCGGCATGATGAAGGCATCATGGACTGAATCTAAGTACTTGGCAAAGACTTTGGAAATGTAGCGGTCCGCCATACAAACTACTTGGATGTTGATGGAATGCTAGTTCTTCCTGTTACGACAAACCTCTTTATTGCCATGCGGTGGAACCAAGGCTACATGGGTACCATCAATGGCTCCTACAATATGTGGGATGTATGCCAAACCATTAAACTCTGCCTAAACATGGGCAAAATCCTTAAGTTGAGGAAAGCAGATGTAGCTGTCCAGGTGTTTCAACATTGCTGAGAGAACATCCTTCAAGACCAAACTGAACATAGACTGGAACATCCTAGCAGTTATGGCCACTGTATTTTAAAAGGACCCTGTGGCCAGGAAGTGCAACACTGACATGACTTGTGCAATGGGTCTCTCCTCCATGGCCTGCAAGTCTGCTAGTGGATGGTGAACTGGAGGTTGTCTGATCCTTCTCCTCACAATGCAACTATGTGGGAAAAAAGGAAGTTGTGCCCATATTTCATTGTGTACCTTAAAAATTACATTAAACATAAAATATACGAACTGTGTCATGTCATGTGAGTCACTGAAAACATGATTCACAGAACTAATCAAGACCAACATTGTCTCATTTTTGTAACATGTTACCCCCTTGCTTTTGAACATATGTGTACAGATCCTCTATCTGGACAGCAGCAACCTGTGCAACAAACTTGCAAGTCTGACTGTGAATCAATGTCCAAAATCCTGAAATGCCTGTGGGGTAGTGGGTGGTGTCTCTTCCCCCAATTATGTTGTCATATGTGCTGGACCACCTACCAATAGGTACACTGAAATGTTTGAACTACAAGACAGGACAAGGCCAGCAATCAAGATTCGCCAGAACATCACTTTTCAAACTTAGGATGCATCTAAACTTCTGTTATATTACATTGTATGCCTCTAAAATGGCGGCTGCCTGACCTACTTCAGTGGACATTAGGAACCGCCCTCAAGTGCCGGCGCACGTTTTCATGGCAGTAGGCGGATGCTACCACGGCGGACCTTGCCCTTGGATAAAATTGCAGCCTGTGGCGGTCTTGGCCCAGTGGCAGTGTCTGTCAGTGGTGACAGTCACGTATGTGGCAGACATGACCACCATCTTAGCTGAATTCCTCACTTGACTCCTGACACTGCTGCCATCAAGACCTCCACTGCCTGAGCTGCTGTGTACTACCTCTGGAAACAATCTTGCCACTTACAACAGGTGATAGGTCCCCTGCCTTCTCACCAGATGAACTTGAGAAGCTGGTGGATGAGGTCCTACCCCTGTATTTCACGCTCTATGGTACCCCACAGGAGCAGGTAAGTGTCCCATGTGCACAATATTCTCTGTACCTCTACTCATCTTAGCTTTAGTCAGCCTAGGGTTAGGCCCAGTTTGTCATATTGTGTCCTCAAAGTCCTGTAGGGGCTGACAGTGTTTAATAATTGTTGAGTTCATGGGCATGTGTCTATGTCAAGTGACAGGTTTGCAGTCCTGAGACAATGTGGTGAATGTGAATTGGGTGTTCCCTGACCCATATTGTGTTGGATACACATGACTAGGTTAGGTGTCATGACAGCTGTCCCCAGACAACGCTTGCCATAAAATGTGTACCATATGATATCACATGTAATTACGTGACAGCAGGAGGTGTAGATGCAGGTTGTATGTGTCAGTTGCACAGTATTTGAGCTCTTTCTATGTTTGCACAGTGATCTCTGGCCACATCTGGCCTTGTTGTACTGTTCTTCTGCAGCCAGGTAATGACTCAAAATGCCCCTGAGCTCTGCACATAGATACCCAATGGCAATTGGCTGTAGGCTACAAGATGTACTGTGATGTGTGTGATTTGTCAGATATGGTGTTTTGTGTAGGTCTATCTGCTCAGCCTGCAGAAACTGAGGCCTGTCTATCGTTACTCACAGCAAAAGTAGAACTCTGGTTTGGTATTGATTCCCTTTTACAATGCAAGTGTGGCATTGTGCCCACACCCGTGCCCCTGCACAGCATGTGATGTTGCTAAATCATGTTTCACTGCCAATATGCAGTTTACTGAGCCTGTCCTCTGAGTAATATGGAAATTGCATTGGGTGCAGGCCAGTGATCTGTGAATGATCTACTCTTTTCTATTCTGACAATGTGTGTCACATACCCTTGACAAGTCCCCTGATCCCACAGCCCTGTTGTCTCTTTCATCCAGCTCTGAAGTGTCCTGTGCATGCTCCTTGATCTTTGGACATTGCACATCTGCCAACAGTGTGTTGTGATCTGATTTGCCATGATATTAGACTCTGTGGTTTGGGCATAAAGCTGGATATGTACAATGAATGGCCAGGTTTCCCTTAAGTTTGGTGAACACACATGTGTTGAAGTGTTTATTCGTATGTTGATGTGAAACACAGACTCCCACCCCCTGAAGTAGCAGGTGCCTGCATCTGTATTTGCAAATGTCCACACATGGACAGGCTTGACTCTTTGTGGGCTCAACATGACACTCCCTTCATTGTGGTCCAATCACAATGGGTCAGTATTTAGGCTGGCTGTGACCTGTTTGGACTGTATGCAGTGGCTGACATTCATAGTTAGTGGGTGTTTGTGCACGTTCTTTGCTGGGTGGTGTAAATGTCACTTGCCACTTTCTGTGATGTGTTCCATTGTGTTTCTGGTCAATGTAATATGGCTAGCTTATGCCCTATAAGTTGGCCTACCTGGTCAGTTCAGGGCCTGAGCTGGGGGCTATGTGGGGCACCCGATTAGAAAGTGTTTTTGTTGTCAGGTCCCTGTGTCCAATGACTGCTATATGCCACATGTGCACAGGGTGGTGAAGACAGGATGTAATTAGCTTGGTGCAGTGACATGTATGTGACTCAGCCATTTTGTATTGGAGAGAATACAGAAATGGGTAGCACCACTACTAGGCATGTGGGGAGTTTTCCTGCCATAACTGATAACTTCTCATCTGTTGGCAGCAAGAAAATGGATAAAAATAAGTGCTTTCGTTGTGGAAGTGGGGAACACCTCGCTAATAACAAATCCTGTCCTGCCTTTTCTGGCAAGTGTTGCAGTTGTGGGAAAAATTGACACTTTGCTAAGTATTGCAAATCGTCTTCAAAAACTAAATGTGTGAAGG
Organism: Pleurodeles waltl; assembly: GCF_031143425.1. NCBI lineage: Eukaryota > Metazoa > Chordata > Amphibia > Caudata > Salamandridae > Pleurodeles > Pleurodeles waltl. The sequence continues at coordinate 673,236,335 of NC_090446.1, forward strand.
AAGTAGGGTTTGATGGTGGTGATGATTGGAATTGTGAGTATGATTATTACATTGTGGCGAGGTAGTACTCCAGATTGATGGTTACAGAAACAAAGGTCCTCTTGACAGTGTATTAGTCAATGGTTATTGAGTTAGGATGTTGTTACTAGGGTGAAAATTTCTCTATTGCCAAGAAATTTCTACTTAAAAAAACTTAAAGGAAAAGTCCAGTTACAAAAGCCTGATATTAAACCACTTGCTTATGGTGGTCAACCGATAAAATTGCTAGGATATTTTTGGGGTGACCATGAGTATAAAGGTTGTTAAACTTCAGGTAAAATCTATATATTGTGTAAAGGATAAAGCATCATCAGCTGGATACACCAAGGTGATCTTGAGATCCTACTGGATCCAAGTAGTGAACCTTGCATTATCTTGAAGGAAAAAGCTAAGGAAGAAATGGTTCAATCTCCTCCTAAGGTGAATGTTCACAAGGTGGGAGGAGGAGATGAACTAATGATTACAACTTTGTGAACTGAGTTTAAAGTGGTGTTTACTGACAAAGTGGCTTGTCTTAACAAATACACTCCAAAAATTGTGCTTAAAGATGGGGTGTTACCAGTATCTTGTAAGGTGAGGGCTGTACCTCTGGCATTACGAGATGCCATGCTCTCTGAACTTGACAAGTTGAAAAGTGAGGGCATCATTGTTGAGACAGAGGCAACTGAGTGGCTTGTGCCCGTTGTTCTTGCACGTTAAGCGTCTGGTGAAATTAGACTTTGTATAGACCTGAAGGGTCTTAATAGAAGTGTAATTGCTGATAAGTATCCCCTCCCAAATATATTGGAGATGCTCTCTTTACTTGAGAGGGCTGTTGTTTTTATTACTTTAGATCTCAGGGTGGCTTACAATCAGATCAAGTTAGATGATACATCTATGAACCTAACCTCTTGCATCACATCATTTGGAATGTTCACGTTCACAAGGCTGCCTTTTGGTTTGAGCTCTGCAGCCTCTGTGTTTCAAAGGGTGATGGAAGATGTCTTGGGGGGTCTTTCTGGAGTTAAAATCTATCAAGATGATGTCTTAGTATTTGGGAAAACCCAAGAGGAAAACGATGACAGAATCAAACAAGTTTTGAGTAAATTTAAAGAAAGAGGTCCTACTTTGAGGGAACATAAGTATAGGTTCAATCTTCCAGAAATTGAGTACCTTGGTCACTGGCTTACTAAAGATGATGTTAGGCGAAAGCACCAACTGGTGGAGACTATTGAAAGACCCCTCACTCCTAGCTGCAGGGAGGATCTAGGGCCAGATGTAGCAAAGCTTTAGCAACTCCAAATGGCGAAAATCGCAGTTTGCGAGTCGCTAAAGACACTTTGCTATGCGAAATGCATTTTGCGAGTCGGAACCGACTCGCAAAATTCATTTCCGAGTCGCAAATAGGAAGGGGTGCTCCCTTCCTATTTGCGAGTCGCACTGGTATGCAGTTACCATCCACTTGAAGTGGATGGTAACCCAGTCGCAAATGGGAAGGGCTCCCCATGGGACCCCTTCCCCTTTGTGTCTGGACCAAAAAATAATTTTTCAGAGCAGGCAGTGGTCCAATGGACCACTACCTGCCCTGAAAAATACAAAAACAAAAGGTTTCGGTTTATTTTTCAAAGTGCAGCTCGTTTTCCTTTAAGGAAAACGGGTTGCACTTTGAAAAAAAAAAACTGCTTTATTTAAAAGCAGTCACGGACATGGAGGTCTGCTGACTGCAGCAGGCCTCCATCCCCGTGAGTGCCCAGAATCGCTATGGGGTCGCAAATTGTGACCCACCTCATTAAAATTAATGAGGTGGGTCTTTGCGACCCCATAGCGACTCGCAGAAGGTGTCTGAGACACCTTTCTGCATCCCAAATTGCGACTTGCAATTTGCGAGTCACAGGGACTCGCAAATTGCAAGTCGCAATTTGGGAATTTGCTAACTCTGGCCCTAAGTCACTTTTCTAAGTATGGCTGAATATTATAGTAAGTTTGCACCCAAGTTTGCAAGTCGCACTTTGTACACAAGAACGCTTCTTAAGAAAGGTATGAAGTTCTCTTGGTGAACTCGGTGTGAAATCACCGATCAGAATTTCAGGACATCAAGAATGCTTTGCATAATGCTCCCTCCTTACAAAGCTTTGACCTTGGAGGATGTACCAAGGGAGGAGATTATCCAACTTGGACATCAAGGTCACCAGGGGATTTCAAAGACCAAAGAAAAAATCACGCTGTAATTCTGGTAGTCTGGTATTGAGGTACAAGTTCAGAGGGCTGTGTGAGATTTTTTGACTGTATTTCCAGAGTTTGGCAGATAGTGGCCATATATATCCCAGGGCCAGTGATCAGCAACTCTGGCCCTAAGTCACTTTTCTAAGTATGGCTGAATATTATAGTAAGTTTGCACCCAAGTTTGCAAGTCGCACTTTGTACACAAGAACGCTTCTTAAGAAAGGTATGAAGTTCTCTTGGTGAACTCGGTGTGAAATCACCGATCAGAATTTCAGGACATCAAGAATGCTTTGCATAATGCTCCCTCCTTACAAAGCTTTGACCTTGGAGGATGTACCAAGGGAGGAGATTATCCAACTTGGACATCAAGGTCACCAGGGGATTTCAAAGACCAAAGAAAAAATCACGCTGTAATTCTGGTAGTCTGGTATTGAGGTACAAGTTCAGAGGGCTGTGTGAGATTTTTTGACTGTATTTCCAGAGTTTGGCAGATAGTGGCCACATATATCCCAGGGCCAGTGATCAGCAAGACTGGACAGTATTATGTTTTTGTCTTAATAGACCTGTACTCAAGGTGGCCAGAAATTTGTATTACTCAAAATATAGAAACACGAAATGTAATTGAATTTCTTAGTGATTTGTTCAACAGGGAAGGCTTACCTGAGTGTATTTTAACTGATAATGGTGGGCAATTGGTTTGGAAAGAGATGGAGGAGTTTTTATCTGGGCGTGGCATTGTACATAAAAAAATGTTCTCTCTATCACCCAGAGACTAATGGTATGGTAGAGAGGTTGAACCGCGCACTGAAGGAGGCCATACAAATTGCTAAATATCAAAACAAGGATTGGAAATCTGAAATTATTGAAAGAGTGTACTTATATCTTCTCACCCCTCATTCAGTCACAAAAAAGAAATGAATTATCTCGAGGTGTAAGCCTATCACAATGATGTGTCCCACATGGATGAATTATATGGAAGTAGGTGAGGGTGCAGTCTCTGATGACTGGGAAGTGGTTCAAGATGATAAGATAGAGCGACGTGAGTAAAATTTTGACTTGAGACATGCTGCCTCATCAACAAAGGTAAAAGTAGGAGTCATGGTGAGAGTGCGTTTTCCTCAAAAGGGGATGTCTTCTAAATACTCTTCACCTCTTGAAGTGATTAAATTGTTTCACAATGATGTTAAATTGAGTGATAATCGCATGTAAAACTTAAACAGAATTGTTGTTGTTCCTGGTGTCTCCAAAAGTTTTGATTATAATAAGGAGGCTAAACATGTTCCTTTTACCTTGCGGAGAAGTGAGCGCAAAAAATTACATCCTAAATTTATGAAGGATTTTGTTTAATATGTTTTTCTTTTTTCTTTTGTTTAAGTCCGTTGGGGGTAAGGTGTGTAGTATCCTGTCTGTTTTGTATCTGCCTCTAGTTTTAGCCATGCAAGTGTATTGTTATAGCCTGCAGAGAACTTAGAATGTATAATAGGGGTTCTAAACAACACTGGAATGTTGGTATCAGATGGTCCCTGCTGCTGACAAGGATGAGAAGTTTCTGTTGTACCGTTTTACTTGAATGAAGAAGATTTATTTAACCTCACCGAGGACCATTGCTTTGTCACGGTACCTTACAATGAGATCCAAATGTTGGCTACTGGTTCACTGGGGTGTGCTAAATGTGGCACAGGTTTGGGGTTTAGTGATCACCTAGTTGTGTTATGGTTAGTGTGATAGCTGGACTTCATCTATACTATTGAAGTTGTCTGAGAACAAGGGCCAGATGTACGAATGTCCTGAATTACGACTCGCAAATTGCGAGTCAGAGAGACTCGCAATTTGCGAGTCGCAATTCAGGATGCAGGATGGTGTCCCTGACACCATCTGCGACTCGCAAGGGGGTCGCAAAGGCCCACCTCATTAATACTAATGAGGTGGGTCGCAATTTGCGACCCCCTTGCGACTCGCAGCACTCACAGGGATGGTGGCCTGCTGGAGACGGCAGACCACCATGTCTGTGACTGCTTTTAAATAAAGCAGGTTTTTTTTTGTAATGCGGCCCGTTTTCCTTAAAGGAAAACGAGATGCATTACAAAATGAAAAAATTAAACGTTTCAGTTTCATTTTTTCAGAGCAGGCAGTGGTCCATAGGACCACTGCCTGCTCTGAAAAAAGTTTTTTCAGGTCATTCACAAAGGGGAAGGGGTCCCATGGGGACCCCTTCACTTTTGCGAATGAGTAACCACCAGTGTGACACTGGTGGTAACTACGATTGCTTTGCGACCTCGTTTGCGGTACAAAGCAATGCAGCATCTCGCTGCGAGTCCCCCTGCAGCCTGGGGGACTGCCACATCCCTGAGGCAAAGATTAATTTACATGCAGGGGTGAGAGCAGCCCCCTGCAGCCCCTGGCACGTCCATCTCCCTCACATTACATGTGGGTGACCGCGCACCCCCCGTGCAGCCCTGTTGAGCGCTACCAACACGTGGCTATTTATTTATATTAAGTGGGTATATTCAGTCACTGTACAGCCCCAAGAACCACCACCTCCGCAGGGCTATCTATTTAAAGTAAGGGGGTACGTGACCCTCTTCAGCCCCAGGGACCGCCACCCCCCTGGAGCTGAAATAAAACAATGAAAGGGGTGTGTTGCCGACCCCCAGCCCGGGAACCACCATCTCCCCGGGGCAATTGCAATATTGTGGGGGGGCCATGTTGCCCCCCCTCGAGGAGCTATACATCACCCTGGGGACTCCCACTCCCCAGCGGCAGCTCCTGCTATGTTCCGGTGTGCCCGCACCCGGGACACAGATGTTTGCTGTGACTTGGTGTGAGCTTTTTATAGCTCCTGCCAAATCAGAGAAAACACACTGGTTCCAGCAAGCGAGAGCTGTCAAACAGCTCTTGCTTACTGGAAGCAGAGTTTTCCTCTTTTTCCCTGCTCACTGAGATACAGGCAGGGAAACAGAGGAAACAATTGCTCTCACAGACAGAGAGCTGCATCTTTAGCAGCTCCTTGGTTGTGACAGTAATGCTGGCTCCCACAGGAGGGTGGGAGCCAGCTAGGACTGCAGGGGCCTTAAGGGTCCCCCTTATTCCCATTGCACACTTCCCTTGGGCTTACATAAGCACAGGGAGAGGGGCCACATGGCCCCCCTCCCAAAGAAAACAATATTAAGACTGGGTCCCAGGCGATGGGGTCCCCATGGCGAAAATTGGCCAGGGTAGGTGGACCCCCATGGAATTCTAATGGGCCCTTGAGATGGGGACCCCAGGGCCGAAATCAACCGGGGGGTACCCCTCCCCCCACACTGGACATTTACCCAACGAGGTAGCACTTACTACCTACCCAGTAGAAAGTGCTCCAGTTTGATAGACATTTTGTGCTAAACTGTGGGCTCTTGTTGGATAAATGTGCAGATGAGCTTCAGTTCTGGCCATGATGCTCTTTTCACAGAAATTAAAACTCAACAGGAAGCACTTACCCATATAAATGTAGCAGGTGCCCCAGTTGAAGCTCTACTTCTGGAAAGGACAAATGATCCTAACTCATGGTCTTGGCAAAGGCAAAGCAAGTGGTTGACTCTCCGATTCCATATTGAAAGACAATCTGCAATTCTTCTTGGAGGTGAATGCACCTTTCATCTATTGGGGCTCAATCACACACTCTCACACCGACATAGCGCCTCTCACACCCACTCTCACACCCAGAGACACCTGTTTACACCTATTCTCAGAACCAGAGATAGAGGCCCTGTGGGCAACTCACGCTGCGCACCGCCAAAGGCCATGCGCAGCATGAAGTTTGGTTGTTAGGGTGGTTGGCCGCTGGCACTGGCCGCAGGCCAGGGCTTACAGCCAACCCCTGCCATGCACGGCCATTGGCGTTTATGGGAGGTTGGCCCTGCTGGCTGGCCACAGGTCAGGCCCTGCATCCTACCCTCGCCACTCACAACCAAAGGCCGTGTGCACCGGTGGTTGAATTAACGTACAGTAATGGAATTACTTTATGTTAAAAAAACATAGGAAACAAAAATTAAAAAAACCTTATAAAACTACTTAAACAAAACAATGTTACAGGGATGTTATAGGTTCTGAATTGATTCACACAAAACCAGAGAAATTCAGCAGTTACAGTTAGAGGTATTTCAAGTAACTATAATTTGCAGCTTCTGGTAACTATAACTCGCGCCCTCACCAAGCACAATTATTTCTTAGGTTTTGCTCATTTTCTAGAATGCCTAACACTACCATTGGAACTTATTTAGTATCTTCTTAATACTTTAGAGTAATTTGTGTTATACCTGTACACATGGTACCACAGTCATGTATATCTGTCTCATCTCTCTGGGCTCACTCAGCAAATTGTCAGCGCTCTACATAATAGCTTGTCTCTATTTGCTTCAATTTTCTGAGATATTGCTGGTAGCTGAAAAATGACATTTATCATTACATTGCAATGAAAGTTCACTCCAGAAGCATTTTGATAACTGACATCCTACCATGTCTGGTGCATCTTCGACTTTCAACTTTTTGATCACCTCTCCTTTTCCCTTCCTCACTTTTCAGTTTTTCTTTAGGAAGCTTATTTTAGGGGAAAAAGGCATATTTTTCATAGACCCAGACGAGGAGAGTACAGACTCCTCAATCGATTGCATTTTCTAACACATGAGCTGCCTGCATTTACTTTGCTCTCATCAAAAGCCACTGCCCTGAGACAGTCCTAGCCCATGCCAGTGCAACATACGACATTCCCTCTTTGAAAACTTTCTGGCTTAAATGTTTCAGTGTTGCATTTAGATTTAGGGCCTCATTAAGAGTTTGGCGGTCCCACCGCAGGACTCCCAAACTCAAGGGGAGGACGCCATGGCGGTGGCGTCCCCCCATGTCCCATTACAATGACCTGCAGGTCTAACCATCAGGAACATTACGATGGACATTCCCGACGTTCAGACTGGCAGGAACAGATCTACGAGATAGCCTGGAGGGGGCCTACCAGCAAAACAGACAGTACGCATTCCAATGGTGCTGGGCAGTGGGGCCCCTTCACTGTCTATGACATGGTCATGGGCAGTGAAGGGCCTCCCTGTGGCCCCTAGCACAACCTCACCGCCAGCCTTCCAATGTGGTCAGACTGCCATGGAAAGGTTGGGGGTGAGGGGAGTTGTAATCAGCCAGGTGTCGCTGAGTTCAGTGCTGCCCTGGCCGAGTACAACTCTAACTGCCGTCATTCAGGTTGTGATTGGGCAGTTGGACTGCAAGGAGTGCGGTGGTCTGACCATCAACGTGAGTGTGGCAGTCCTCAGACCACCACACTCGTAATGAAGCCCTTAATCCCTGAGATTTATGGTTGGTGATAGCATAGACAAAATACTGCGGAAATTGTTCTCTACACACATACTAATTTTTAACTAACAGCAACTTAGCAATACTCCTATCTATTGGTTACTCTATATGGTCAAATGTTATCAAGGTATGCTCAAACTAACTTTTATTAGAATGTGTGATGAAGTTTACCACATTTCTCAAAGCTTCATTTACTAAACCATCCTCCACATTTAAATTCTGCCACAGAAAGATTATGGGGGTCATTACAACATTGGCCGTAAAAGCCGCTTACCGCCGTGCAGAAGACTGCCAACACACCGCTGCGGTCGTGGAATTCCGCCACGGTCATTATGACCCACAGCCCAGATTCCGCCAAAATCCAGACACCCACACAAGTCTGCCACACCAAAGGTCAGTGATTAACTGGCGATAACAAAACCTCCACCGTCACACCAACAGGAATACGCCCACACTATCACGACCCACGAATCCACGCGGCGGTCTTTCAACCGTGGTATTCTATTGGCAGTACACACCGCTGCGCTCAAAATACACACACATTTACAAAACACATCCACATTGGACAATTCCAAATACACACGCCTGATACACATACACACACCACTCCCACACATCCAATACAACATAAAACACACACCCACATCACCCACAAACCCTTATGACCACAATTGTGACTGAAGGCCAGAGAGAGACACCACCATCTACAAACTAGCATCCACAGGCACTCAACACCATCAAGCACACAACATCCAAGCACCTCACACAACACGCCTCTAAATATCACCCCACACATCACAACACACACCACCCCACACATCAACCACAACACCCCATGGCCCAGCAAAGACTCCCCAGGTTCTCTGAGGAGGAGCTCATGGTCATGGTGGAGGAAATCATCCGGGTAGAGCCACAGCTATTCAGATCACAGGTGCATCACACCACCATAGCTAGGAAGATGGAGCTATGGCAAAGAATCGTGGACAGGGTCAACGCAGTGGGACAGCACCCAAGAACTAGGGATGACATCAGGAAGAGGTGGAACGACCTACGGGAGAAGGTGCGTTCCGTGGTCTCAAGACACCACATCGTGGTTCAGAGGACTGGCGGCGGACCCCCACCTCCTCCCCCACAACTAACAACATGGGAGGAGCAGGTCTTGGCTATAATGCATCCTGAGGGCCTCGCAGGAGTAGCTGGAGGAATGGACTCTGGTAAGTCAAATCTTTCACTACTTTCACCAACCCTACCTGCATGCCATCACATACCCCCCCCTCGCCCTCACCCCCATCACTCCAACTCCTCACAGATGTCCCATTTTTACAAACCACACATCCCAAACCCAAGCCCTGCATGCAACAACAAAGCATGGACACCCATCACCAAAGCATGGCCACTGCACATACCCATACACCCCCTTAAACCATCATCACACAAGGTCCTACACTGGAATGCAAGCACTGGGGTACACGATCACCCACCCATTGCACACCATGGCACACACAGATGCAATAATGATGCCTTAAAACCCCTGCAGGATGCCTACGCAACGTCACCGGACAGGAGGGTCCAGATATGTCCACTCCACCCACAGAAGAGGCCCACAGTGATGACAGCAGCTCTGTCCAACTAGATCAAGATGACCAGCCCGGCCCATCTGGGACCTCGGGACAGTCGGTTCCCCTCACACTGGCACAGGCCACTACAGAGCTTCCCCCCCCCCGGAAACACCAGCACAGCACCCACCCAGTGTTGTCTTCTTACCTGTGTCTCACTGGAAGTCTTGCAGGATCACTGTGTTCCTGTTGTCTATGTCCTCTTCTTCTGCTTCCTCATCTTCACTGTCCACAGGATCCACAGCTGCCACAACACCTCCATCTGGACCATCCTCCTGCAGAAAAGGCACCTGTCATCGCAAAGCCAAGTTGTAAAGCATACAGCAGGCCACGATGGTCTGGCATACCTTCTTTGGTGAGTAGAATAGGGAACCACTTGTCATATGGAGGCACCAGAACCTGGCCTTCAGGAGGCCGAAGGCCCGCTCTATAATCCTCCTAGTTCGCCCATGGACCTCATTGTAGCGTTCCTCTGCCATTGTCCTGGGATTCCTCACTGGGGTAAGTAGCCATGACAGGTTGGGGTAACCAGAGTCACCTGCAAATGTCGAGGGACAACTGTTAGACACACACTAACTCATAGGGACATCCCCAGACCCAGACAAATATTCACACTGTATTGGGTCCATGTCCTCACCTAATAGCCACACACGGTGCCTCTGGAGTTGCCCCATCACATAAGGGATGCTGCTATTCCTCAGAATGTTAGCGTCATGGACTAAGCCAGGAAACTTGGCATTCACATGGGAGATGTACTGGTCTGCCAAACACACCATCTGCACATTCATTGAATGATAACTCTTCCGGTTTCTGCACACCTGTTCACTGCTGCTGGGGGGGACCAAGGCCACATGTATCCCATCAATGGCACCTATGATGTTGGTGATATGTACCAGGGCATAGAAATCACCTTTCACTGTAGGCAAATCCTCCACCTGAGGGAAAACGATGTACCTCTGTATGTGTTTCAGCAGGGCAGACAACACTCTGGACAACACGTTGGAAAACATAGGCTGGTACATCCCTGATGCTAGGGCCACTGTAGTTTGAAATGACCCACTTGCTAGGAAATGGAGTACTGACAGCACCTGCACTTGAGGGGGGATTCCTGTGGGATGGCGGATAGCTGACATCAGGTCTGGCTCCAACTGGTCACACAGTTGCTGGATTGTGGCACGATCAAGTCTGCAGGTGATTATCACATGTCGCTCTTCCATTGTTGACAGGTCCACCAGCGGTCTCTACACCGGAGGATGCCGCCATCTCCTCACCTGCCCCAGCGGACGTGCTCTATGGAGGAGAACAGCGAGCAGAGAGTCAACCAACTCTGAGGTACGTAAACACAGCTTACTCTGAAAATATTAGCAAATCGACATATGTCTGTATGAGTGTTTAGGCAAGGCCTAGATATGTGTGACGTAGTCCAAAATAATGCCATGTGGGCCCATGAAATGGCGGCTGCCTGACCTGTAAAGTGGGACAAGGGGATATGAGGTAACTGCGCTGGCATTGTACACCGTCGCGGTAGGCGGTCGAAGACCGCGGCGCAATCCTGCATTGGTTAACATTGGACCCAATGGTCCCAGGAGCCAATGACGATGTACGCCGGCGGTGACGGTAAGCAACGCCGCAGACGTGACCGCCATTTTCTCTCTGTTCAATCACTTAATACCCGATCTTCGACAGGAGAGGACCTACACTGCAAGTACTGCTGTGACCTCAGTCTGGAAGATACAATGGCTCGTGTGTATGGGGAAAGGGCCCCTGCCTTCAGCACGGAGGAGTTGGAGAAACTCGTGGATGGGGTCCTCCCCCAGTACCCGCTACTCTACAGTCCTCCAGACAAACAGGTAAGTACACTGTGAGCATGCTGTATGGGAAATGCCTGTGTGGAGTGGTGTGGATGAAAGATAGGTAGGGTGAGAATGAGGCATGCATGACGGTGAGTGCATGTGCGTCATGGCAAGGGTAGGGATGCGGGCCAATGACTGTGACGGTGCGGACGGTAATAACTTCTATTTTTCCACTGTACTATTCCTGTAGGACAGTGCCCACCAGAAGAAGGACATTTGGCGAGCCATCGCCAAGGAAGTCCGGACCCTGGGGGTCTACTACAGACGGAGCACCCACTGCTGGAAAAGATGGGAGGACATTCGCCGCTGGAGCAAGAAGATGGTGGAGGCCCACCTGGGGATGGCCTCCCAACGTGGGAGGAGTGCCCGTCGCACCATGACCCCCCTGATGTTCAGGATCCTGGCGGTGGCGTACCTGGAGTTGGATGGGCGCTTGAGGGCATCACAGCAGCCACAAGGGGGTGAGTACACTCTCATTCTGCTGATTCAGCGCGCATTGTAGGTGTCTGGGTGGGGGAGGGGGCTGTGGGTTCCCCTAGGCCAGGATGAGTTTAGTAGGCAAGGACCCTTCTTAAGGCAGGGCCTTTGGCACCCCACCCCACCTGTGTACAGTGCCAACTACACCTAGTCAGGCTCCTGTGACATCCATGTGTGCAACAATCAGGCATAGCCTTGTAACCCATGTCCCTGGGATTGAATAGGGAACTCCAAGTGCGCGACGTAATGCAGGGGGCTTCTGTGTCTGTAGTGTCCGCCAACGGTAGCGGTATTGCATGCACTGAACATGTCTTTCTTCTGTCTTCCCCCCTTTTTGTGGTCTCCCTGTTCTTATGTGCATTAGCATCATCAGGCGGAGGAGCAGTGGCACTGGAGCAGGAGGGAGGAGCTGCATCCCACATGGCCCTGGAGGGCGACACTACGGAGTCTGAATTAACCAGTGGGCCGGAGGGCGAGGGGAGCTCCACGGCTGGGACAGGAGCTGACACCAGCGATATGGACTTCTCCTCTGGTGGGGGCTCCCTTGCGGTGGCGGGCTCATCTGTGCCCCAGCATCTACAGTTACAGCCGCCACACCCCCTACCAGCATCGCCCTCCCAGCAGCCCCTCAGCGTGTGTCCCGTGCCCGCTCACCCAGGAGGGTGGGCATCTCCTTCGCCCTAGGCACCTATGTCCCTGCCCCTGTAACGCCTGCTGCCCTCTGTGAGGATGCCATTGACCTCCTAAGGTCCCTCCCTGTTGGTCAGTCTACCATTTCGAATGCCATCCAGGGTGTAGAGAGGCAGTTGCAACAAACCAATGCATACCTGGAGGGCATTCACTCTGGTCAAGCAGCCCATCAGTGAGCTTTTCAGACTTTGGCCTCAGCACTGATGGAAGCCATTGTCTCTGTCTCTAGCGTCTCCCCTCCAACTTCCTCCACCCAGACCCAAACCCCTGTACCTCAGCCTATCCCAAGCACACCTTCAGACCAGCATGCACACACCTCAACACAAAAGGGAAGCTCTGGCAAACATAAGCACCACACTTCCCACAGGCACTCACGCAAGCATCAAACACATGCAGACACACCAACATCCACTGCCTCCACTGTGTGCCCATCCTCCTCGTCTCCCTCCTCCCTCCCTGTCTCGTCTCCACTCACACCTGCATGCACAACATCCTCAGCCACTACGCCCATCACCAGCACACCCACCACCACACCCCGCTCACGTGCAGTCACCACCGCCACTACCATTCACACGTCCCCTGTGTCCTCTCCCAGTGTGTCTGTGAGGCCAGCTCCCAGGGTACACAAACGCAGCCACACACCCACCCAACAGCCATCCACCTCACGACAGCCTCCAGCCCATGCACCTTCACCTAAAGTCACCAAACGTACACCTCCTACAACCACTACCTCTTCCTCCACTCCCAAACCCCCTCCAGCTACCCGTCCCAGTGTTCCTAAGAAACTTTTCCTGTCCAACTTTGACCTCTTTCCCTCACCTCCCCCACCCCTTCAGTCTCCTAGGGCCCGACTCTCCAGGTCCCAACCCAGCACCTCAGCCACAACATCGGTGGGACCAGTGGTGCCAGTAGCAACTGGCTTCTGGAGTGCGCCAGGCAGCAGGGCAGCCAGTGTGGCAAGGAGCCAGCCCCCCACCTGTAAAGCATAAAAAGTTGGCCAGTGCCCGGCGGGAGAGGGTAAAGAAATCAGCCACCAAAGCCACTCCCAGGGGTACAGTTGGGAGTGTGGAGACAGCTGCGCCACCATCCAAGGTGGGGAATGGGCACAGTAAAACCGGCAAGTCTGGGAAGATCTGCACTGCAGACAAGACCGCCACCAGCCCTGCTGCCCAGGACACCGCCGCCAGCACCACCGCTGCTCAGGACACCGCCGCCAGCAGAGCCGCTGCTCAGGACACCGCCGCCAGCACCACCGCTGCCCAGGACTTCACCACCAGCACCACCGCTGCCCAGGACACCGCCACCAGCAGCACAGCATGCCAGTGAGCGCCAATGAAACCAACGCTACTGAGGCTGCCACGGGCAATATGAAGCACTCTGGGCACAAAGCGCCCTCCAGAACCAGTGGAGAAAGACATCCACTACCTCAGTCCTTGGCAGGATGAAGCACTCTGGGCACGAAGCCCCCTCCAGAACCAGTGGAGTATCACATCCACTACCTCAGTCCCTGGCAGGATGAAGCACTCTGGGCACGAAGCCCCCTCCAGAACCAGTGGAGAAAGACATACACTACCTCAGTCCTTGACAGGATGAAGCACTCTGGGCACCAAGCCCCCTCCAGAAACCAGTGAAGAATGTTATCCACTTGAGAGACTGTGGCTTTGCACTCCCCAGGATTGAACAGTGGGCAACCCACCCACTGTAGAGACTTGAGAGAATGTGGCTTTGCACTCCCCAGGATTGAACAGTGGGCAATCCACCCACTTTAGAGACTTGAGAGACTGTGGCTTTGCACTCCCGAGGATTGAACAGTGGGCAACCCACCCACTGTAGAGACTTGAGAGACTGTGGCTTTGCACTCCCCAGGATTGAACAGTGGGCATGGAGCCCCCTCGTGGACCTGGCGTCTTGCACAAATCCGGCTGAGGTGCCCCCCCCCTTCCCTTCCTCCTGAGGTTCCTGTCTTATTTCTATCTGATGCCCCAGCAGTGTTCTCTCCGTCTTGTTCAGGTATTGAGTGTGGGCCCCGCCCATGCCTTTTGGGCCAAGTGGTCCACGGACTATGATAGTGGAATACCTTGAACTTGTATTCTTGGTGTATATATTTGTTTATAGTGTGAATATCTTTATATATGTATATATTTTTGATTACTGTCTTTGGATATATTACATTCATTCAACTCATTTCTTTTTGTCCTTGCATTCTACCAGGGGGGATTGGGGGGTGTAACTGTAATGTATCATGATGTCTTAGTGTGTGTGTTGTTGTGGGTGAGGGTGGGGGTGGGAGTGTTACGTGTTGCGTGTATGTGTCACTGTTTTTTCCCTCCCCCCTCCGTCATAGGTGCAATAGTCACCATGGTCTTCGCCGCTGGCGTTCGTGCTCATGGTAGAGGAGCAGGAAGATAAAGGCTGGAAGAATCTGGAATTCCGGTTCCATTGCATCCTGGTTCCTTGTGGGATGTGTAGAGGTGAGAGTTTTCACTTCCAAGTACTGTTTCCGCCATGTTTTTGTTCGCAGTGAATCCGGCCCAGAAAAGTTGGCGGATTGGCCTGTTGTAATTCTGTGGGCGGTACATTGTCCTCCGCCTGTCTGTTGGCGGTTACCGCTGCGGTGTTTGTACCGTCTTGGCGGTCGGAGTGTTAAACTGGCTGTCTATGTTGGTAGTTTCCGCCACAGTCATAATACCATTTTTTTTCTGCCGGCCTGTTGCCGTTTTTACTGTCGCTTTAACACAACCGCCAGGGTTGTAATGACCACCTATATAATTAACATGCAGGCTTAGAATTTTCTCCAAACCAGCTGTAGGTGACATTGATCTCTCAAGTCCTTCACGCTTTTTTTACCACTGTTTGACATATTGGTAAATTTAAGTCTTAACACTCCACCTTATCTATGCAGGGAAGTTTAATATGTCCTCTTGCTCCAACATTAGCATTTCAGTATTAAAGTGCGCACATCCATTGAACGATGATTAAACCCAGATCTGTGACTGGGGGTGAATGTTTGACAATGTTCAGCATTCCGTCCATCACTTGTTGTTTATGCATTTGTCGCCCTAAGTGGGAAGGGTATGCCCAGACGTGGGTCCCGTGCTTCCCATGCCACTGGATTCAAGCTAGCCTGGCTGATGAGGGGTGAAACCCCGAAACCGGTCCCAGGATGCTTGTTTCCCGTCCAGGGAAGACCTGGCCTAGCAGTTCGGGCTGGACTGTTCCCATGGGGAACAGGGTCAAGACTGATTTGCATATGGCTGGGTCCAAACTGGAATGGCATGGGCAGCAAAAAAACGATGGATTAAACCCAGATCTGTGACTGGGGGTGAATGTTTGACAATGTTCAGCATTCTGTCCATCACTTGTTGTTTTTGCATTTGTCGCCCTAAGTGGGAAGGGTATGCCCAGACGTGGGTCCCGTGCTTCCCATGCCACTGGATTCAAGCTAGCCTGGCTGATGAGGGGTGAAACCCCGAAACCGGTCCTAGGATGCTTGTTACCAGTTCAGGGAAGACCTGGCCTAGCAGTTTGGGCTGGGCTGTTCCCATGGGGAACAGGGTCAAGACTGATTTGCATATGGCTGGGTCCAAACTGGAATTGCATGGGCAGCAAAAAAATGATGGATTAAACCCAGATCTGTGACTGGGGGTGAATGTTTGACAATGTTCAGCATTCCGTCCATCACTTGTTGTTTTTGCATCCATTGAATATTGGCATGATTTGAGTATCTCCTCCATTACAACTACCACAGACTTCTTGGTTAAGAAAATAATAGGCCCGGATGGTAACTTTTGCTCCACTTGTGGAGCTTTTGGAATTCAGGCACTCTGTGCTATGCAGAGTAGTGTGGAGATCCTGAATTCCACCATCCGGGTGTTTGTTTCTGTTTGCAAGTGCGTGATTTCTTTTTGGCGCATGCTCATGAGTGCCACAATTTTCTCAAGCCACTAGCGAGCACGTGCAAGATTTTGCACCCTCTCACGCAGCTTCCGACAGTGACTGAGCCACTATAGTGCCACTTGCAAGCGTGAACGCACCTCAAATAGATTCTGTATTCGAGAAGCAGCTATATCTACTTGAAAAGACATTTCGAGTGGATTATCTTCTCCAACGGACAGTTCAAGTTGTTTTCTGGTGCAAGAAGCCTTTTTAAAAACTTTTTTCTAATGGTAAGGAAGTGCCCCAGAGATTCCAACTTCCTTTTCCTGTCCAGCATGCTCCTCAGTGCTTTGTCCACCTCCTGGTCACTTTCCTCTTAGAGTTCAGAGCGGAAGGATCATTCTCTTTGTCTGCTGGATATATACATTTGGATTTAAGGACTATGTATTTGTGATATCACACGAGAAAATTAAAAAACTACTGAATAACGGTGTTTTTTATTTGTTAGGACACACACCAGTATTTCTTTGTACTTTTATTTGATTTTTAACTGTCATTGTGGTGGGTGGCCTGGAGTTTAAGTAGGGGTCTTGTTTTTTGCATTTCATTTTTCACCTTCTGTAAAGGAAAGATATTGCACAGTTCAGTACCTTTCTCCATGTTTTCTTTACATTTGCAGTAGGCTCAGTACTAGTCATCAGTGCATGAAAGAAATGTTTCTGTGGTTTATGTTATTTAACATCTAATGAAGGGCAGTGATGTCATCGGATTGAATTAAAAAATGTTAGCTATTGTTTGTATTTCATGTTTGTTTCTGCAAAAAGTGTACATGTGGGGTAATATTTGATGCCGCAGGAGCGTATGTGTTTTTGTAAAATGTTTATAACTCACTCAATTTTGTTTTTTGGCATTGGTGAATTAATGGTATTATTTCTTCAGTGTTACCATGCTTCCTTTTTCTGGCCAGTGTGTGTGAGTGTGTTTGTCACTGGCCACCCTTTGGGCCATATTTATACTTTTACACGCAAAACTACGTTAGCCCCGGCTAATGCCCTATTAGTATCATTGTAAAGGATGCTAACCGGGTGGGGAGGCATAGGGGAAACCGGAGCTTGTGCGACAAATTATGGCGCTACACTGTTTAGAGGCAAAAAAATGCCTCTAAGCAGTGTAACACCATTTCCCAGTTCACAACCCCCATTGACATGGCTCTTGTCTTAGTAAAGACAGGAGCCATGCCTACTGCCCCAATGGCCATACCCAGGGGACTAACGTACCCTGGACATGGCCACTGGGGCCAGTGCCATGCAGGGGGCCCCAAGTCAGGGCCCCTGAGCAAGAAAAAAAAAAATACTTACCGGGACTTACCTGGGATGGGTACCCCATCCTGTGGTGTACCTCTGGTGTGGGTGGGATTGTCCCTGGGGCTAGTGAAGGGATCATGTGGGCTCTTTCCATGGTCTCTATCCATAGAAAAAGGCCCACAGTTCCTGTAACGCCTGCCCATACCCAGGCGTTAGATAATGACGTTAAGCAAGCTTAGCACCATTATCTAAGGGCCCCATTCCCACATGCTTGAATTTAGCATGGGGGGATAAATATGGCGTTAGGGCCATACCGTGATTTTCTAGACGGGAATGCCTACATTGCATCTCATTGACGCAAGGTAGGTTTTCACATCCAGAAAATGACGTTAAAAATGATGATGCTTATTCAGCGCAAACAGGGTATAAATATGCCCCTTTGTTTTTATTCTCCATTTATTCTCCATGCCATGTGGCCAGGGGATATTTTGTGTAGTCTGTATCGATTGACCTGCATGTGTTCTTTGTTCTCCATTCCTCCTTACTCGTTGTTTTTTGACCATGTGACTGTGCCCATTTTGGCCAGCCAGCCAGTGTGCTTTTGCCATATGTTTGCATGTGTTCATTGTTCTCAATTACACCCTACTTGCTGTTGTTGTTTGACTATGTGACTGGTAGTCATGTTGTGCATCCAGTCAGTGTGCTTTTTGCACGTGTTCTTTGTTCTCCATGCCTCCTTGCTCACTGTTCTTGTTTGACCATGTACATGATGGCCATTTCGTACATCCAGCCATAGACTTGCATGTGTACTTTTTCCATATGCCTCTTGCCTCACTGTTATTGTTTGACCATGTTGCTGGTGGTCATTTTGTGCATCCAGCCATAGACTTGCACGTGTTCTTTGTTCCCCAAGCCTCCTTGCTTGGTATTGTTGTTTGACCATGTGACTGGCGGCCATTTCGTGCATCAAGCCAATGTGCTTTTCCTATGGCCGTGCATGTGTTCTTTGCTCCCTATGCCTCCTTGCTTGCTGTTGTTGTTTGACAATGTGACTTGCGGCCATTTTGTGTTTTAAGCCAGAGTGCCTTTGCCATGGGATGGCATGTGTTCTTTGATCCCCATTCCTTGTTGCTTGCTGTTGTTGTTTGACCATGTGGCTGGCAGCCATTTTGTGCATCCAGCGGATGTGCTTTTGATACAGGCTTGCATGGATGAGATATCAGTTAATAACATGCTTAAGGATCATTTTAATGTATGTATGGTATGAATATAACTATGATGAATAGTGCTTTATATTACATGCATTATTTTATATTTTTCATTTGCACCTCCTTGCCTCACAATAGATTTCTCAATACTTCCATACAAACACCTCCAATATTTTTTATTTTATATAACACTTTTAATTTTAATTATTTTTACTTTTTTACAATATGTTATAATATTTAATTAAAAAAATATGTTTTAGATTTTTAAAACTTTTTTAATTTTAATTTTTCTCATTTTTTTTATTCTTCTTTTTTTGCATTTTCCCTTGATCCTTACATCCACCACAGGTGCACAGCTAAATAAAAGCATAATTTGTTTAGGTATAGTTCCATTTCCTTCTAGCTACCCTGCTCCTATAGAGTAGCTGCACTGCAGACACTTCAGCATTATTCATTTTTTAATTATTATTCCATTTCCCCCTGTACTACCTTGCCTGCCGTAGGCACACACAAGCCCTCATTTTGTAATGCTTATGCCAATGACCCATGCACCTCCTTGACTCCACAGGTGTCACCTTTAGAAAAGATGCACATAAAGAAGAGCTTCATGTGTCTGCTGTATTATCCTGAATGGAAATTATATTTTATGGTATGGTGGAGAGATTTGACTTGAAAATGGTTTGATAAATGGTTATTTATTTCCTAAGTTACCAACCACACTAAATTAGATTGACATGGTCAGTACTAATTCAAACTGCAACAATGCCATTTTTCTCTAAATGTTTTTCTTGCTTGTATGCTTTCAGGTGTACAAGAGATGAAGACACATCACCAACAGCACTGCCCAAACAGAAGGTCTGTACCGTAACATCAATCCTTCAATCTCTTCTGCTTCTGCAGCTGAGTGCCACTGCCAAATGAGAGCTTTTAAATGGCCCCAAAGAAAGGTGCTGCCAAGAAAGTGAGCAATGAGAAGAAACAGCTTTTCACCAGTGGCATGCCGACCCCAACCTTTATGGGGAGATATGTGCCTCAAGCACTGGCCTCCAAGGAGGAACCTGGGAGCAGCACTCCCACATCAACAGCACCACCCCAACTTAAGCCCAAGCCCATGTCTGTCAGTGAGGCAGCCACTTCAATCATTGCTACGCCAACAAGCAGTGAATTTTAATTGGACTAGTCCATTTTGCAAAGTAGTACCCAATCATTTCAGGAAACAGAGCAAAGTAGAAAGCAGACACAGACACCAATAGTAGAGCTTCCTAAAGTTGGAGCAGAACAGGAGGTTGAGCTTCTTTCCCAGCAAGAACCACCTCTTTTACATTCATTGGCTCCCAGATCTCCAGTGCACCAGAATCACCCACCTCAGCAACCTCAAATGGCACAACACTCAGAGTGAGATGGAGACACCATGGCATACAGTGACTGCCCCAAGAGGTACATTGAGTCTACCATGCCTTCTTCTCAGAAGTCGCCTACATCAGTGGCCCTAGGAAAAAAAGAAAATCCAGGCTACTATTACAGACATTTTGAGGCAGGAGAGGCCCGGACCTATTCCCTTTTTCTTACGTCGAAAGAGTGGGATTCTTAGAATGTGTGGCGGACATTTGCCCAAAATAGAAGTCACCAACTCAGAGCTATTTTGTCAGAGTTGCTGTTCCAGCGCTACATTACAATGTGCTGCACTTGGTTGGACCAGCTTTGCAGCAAAGTGCTGTTCACACTATCCACCTGATGACAGACATGTAGACCAATTGTCGAGTGACTGATTACATGTGCATCACTGCATCTCTTTTGTGAAGGTAAGTCAACAGCTATCTACAGGCCTTGGCCATGAAGAAAGTTTTAAAAGTATTTGGCGGCATGCAACAGTAGATATGTTCGCAATAGAGAAATCCCATACAGCTGCAAACATCTTGACAAATTTAACAGTAAGGTGTCTGAATGGCAGCAACCCAGTGGTCTCTGAATTGGATGTGCTGCCACAGACAATGGCAGTAACATAGTCAAGGCCATGGCCAATGGTGGCTGTTTCAGGGCCCTGTGTTTGGCGCATTGCATGAACCTGGCGTGCAAAAGCTTCTCAAAAAAGAAGACAGACCACCGGTAGAAGAATTTGCACTCCTTTCAGCCATTTTTTTAAAGCCTGAAAGCAATTGCGGATTATTCAGTGTGCTAATAGAGTACCAGTTAAAGCAAGAGGTGCCTACGTAATGGAACTCGACCTATTGCATCTTGTAACATCTGATCAGTGCAGACAGATCAATGACTATGTCATTCAAAGAGGAGGGGGTGCAATGGGGAAAGCTATGACCATGGATGCAAACAAATGGCACCTAGTCAAATGCCTGACACGGATGCAACTCTCTTTTGAGGTTTTCACACTGGGAGTTAGCAAGGAGGACAGTACGATGGGTCAAGCTATCCCATTGTTTGTTCAGCTAAGTACCAGCTAAAGAAGGTGTATGAAAGGTTCTCAGTCGCAGGTGTGAACGAAAAGCAGAAGCGCATGCCTTGTTTGGGAAACTAAGGCCCGTATTTATACTTTTTTTGCGCCGCATTTGCATCATTTTTTTACGCAAAAACGGCGCAAACTTGCAAAATACCATTGTATTTTGTAGGTTTGCGCCGTTTTGCGTCAAAAAGCGGCGCAAATGCGTCGCTAAAAAAAGTATAAATACGGGCCTAATTGTTTTCTTGGCAAGGATGCAAAATGACATCATCTTGTCCAAAGTGCACATATGGTCCACACTACTTAATCCATGATACAAAAATATTCTGCCCACCTTCATTCCTTTTTCTGAAAATTATGTTTCCAAATACAAGAGGTGGGTTGTTGAGCAAGCCAGAGACCTGGAAGAAGAATGGTTGAAACTTAGGGGCATATTTACAAGAAAGTAGCACATCGACCCTGATGCACCCCTTTTCTTGCGTTGACCCTATCCCACCTAATACCACCATGGTTGCACCATATTTACAATACAGCACACCATGGCGGTCGTTAGGACAATAGTATCAACATATTTTACACTATTGTGGCGCTTTGCTGGACTAGCATCAAAACAGTTGATGTTAGTGCAGCAGAGCGCAAGGAAGCCCATTGATTAAAATGGGTGCATCATTTTAACACCTGCTCTGAGCAGTCATTAAAAATGATGGAAAAAATGGTGCAGTGAAATGTTGTGAATTTCACTGTGACTTTTTTTCGGGCATCCTTGCATCGGAACGCCCCTCTTGTATACATTATGCCTGGGACAGGCGTAATGTGGCGCAAGGGTTCAAATACAGTGCAGGAAAAAGGCCTCCTTAATGTCACTAGGGTGGCACAATGTGGTGCTAGGGGCTTGTAAATATGCCCCTTAGAGTCCCACTCCACAGCCCTGGGGTGCCAGGTTCAACTTCCACAGAGAAGAGTCTTGTCTTACAACAGCCAACACCAGCAACAAAAAGACCAGCAACAACAGCAACAGAAGAATTGGACCCAACCTCTGCATTGGCTTTAACCCCTTCGCTGCCGGGCCTTTTCCCCCTCCTGTGCCGAGCCTTTTTTTGGGCTATTTGGGGCAGTTCGTGCTTAGACCCTCATAACTTTTTGTTCACATAAGCTACCCACGCCAAATTTGGGTCCTTTTTTCCCAACATCCTAGGGATTCTAGAGGTACCCAGACTTTGTGGGTTCCCCAGAAGGAGGCCAGGAAATTAGCCAAAATACAGTGGAAATTTCGTTTTTTCAAAAATATTGGAAAAAGGGGCTACAGAAGAAGGCTTGTGGTTTTTTCCCTGAAAATGGAATCAACAAAGGGTTTGCGGTGCTATAATCACCAGCTTCCCAGCTTTCAGGAACAGGCAGACTTGAATCAGAAAACCCAATTTTTCAACACAATTTTGGCATTTTACTGGGACATACCCCATTTTTATGATTTTTTGTGCTTTCAGCCTCCTTCCAGTCAGTGACAGAAATGGGCATGAAACCAATGCTGGATCCCAGAAACCGAAACATTTCTGAAAAGTAGACAAAATCCTGAATTCAGCAAGGGTTTCCTACAGAAAATAACAACTGAAAAAAAGAATTTTGAAATTGAGGTAAAAAAACTGCACTTTTTCTCTACATTTTACTCTGTAACTTTTTCCTGCAATGTCAGATTTTTGAAAGCAATATACGGTTACATCTGCTGGACTCTTATGCTTGTGGGGATATATAGGACTTGTAGGTTCATCAAGAACTCTAGGTACCCAGAGCCAATAACTGAGCTGCACCCTGCAGTGGGTTTTCATTCTATACCGGGTATCCAGCAATTCATTTGCTGAAATATAAAAAGTAAAAAATAGCTATAAAGAAAACCTTTGTATTTCCAAAATGGGCACAAGATAAGGTGTTGAGGACCAGTGGTTATTTGCACATCTCTGAATTCTGGGGTGCCCATACTAGCATGTGAATTACATGGCATTTCTCAAATAGACGTCTTTTTTACACACTCTCTTATATTTGGAGGGAACAAATGTAGAGAAAGACAAGGGGCAATAACATTTGTTTTGCTGTTCTATGTTTCCTCGAGTCTACCAATAAAAATGGTACCTCACTTGTGTGGGTAGGCCTAGCGCCCGCAACAGGAAATGCCCCAAAACACAACGTGGACACATCCCATTTTTTTACAGAAAATAGAGGTGTTTTTTGCAAAGTGCCTACCTGTAGATTTTGGCCTCTAGCTCAGCCGGCACCTATGGAAACCTACCAAACCTGTGCATTTTTTAAAACTAGAGACCTAGGGGAATCCAAGATGGGGTGACTTGTGGGGCTCTGACCAGGTTCTGTTACCCAGAATCCTTTGCAAACCTCAACATTTGGCTAAATAAACACATTTTCCTCACATTTCGGTGACAGAAAGTTTTATAGTACATATGATGGCAACAAACACATACCTTTTTAGGTATTTCAGCAAATATTGCACTACATTCGCTTAATGCTTTGCTGAAATTGGTAAACATAATACATGTACTCTCTCACTGGTAGGTTCTACTACCACTTCATTTTTTCATGATGACTTTCAAGTGTAAAGTACGTCAATTGAATATCTTTTGAAATATTTGTAACATCAGTGAGAGTGTCATGTAATGGAGCTGTATTCAAAGGTTCCAAATGCAGAGTAGAACGGTTCACAAAATATAACCTTCTGACTAGATTGCACATTTCTGTGTAGTGCACAGACAACATCGAAAAAAGTGAAAAGTATGATCAGATAGGCAAGCCAACAAATGTCCTTGTTGATTCATTTCCTAAATTTACAGAGATCAAGAGTTTGCAGATTTTTTATTTTCGCTTTTAAAAATACACTGTTGAACTTTTCTTATGCATAACCTAAGCTTGTCAACAAGCCCCTGTCTTATGTTGCAATTATTGCTGCACTACCACTCATACACTGGAGCACAGGGATGGTACTGTAAAATGTAATTCCTAGTTACTTTGTCAGTATTCCTAGGTACTAACTTTTCCTTTGTTCTTGCTGTACCTTGCTTCACATCAAAGAATCGGCCACCTGTATCAACAGCAAACATTAAGTTGTTGGCATGAATAATAAAATAAGCTTCAGGACTGAAAGTGTTTCCATTTCCCCTCAAACATGGTGGAAATATTGGACTTATTGATTTGCTGCTTTTGACAGCACTTCATTTTAAGAAGTGACACTAGCCTGGCTAAATGTTTCATTTGTTTGAGAGTGAGAAGAAACAATTTCATTTTTGTTACATGAAAAGCCTTCTCTACATAGTATTTGCAAACTCTTTCTGTTGAATTCTTCCTTGCTCTTCTTTTCACCTGCTTCATAGATCTCATAATATTCTGTACCACCTTTCTGTCCAAGATCTTTGAATTTCCTGTTTCTTGCAGAAGAATGGTCATATTTCTTTTTCTAAACATTCTGTAGTTGTGATGTTTCACTTTCATTTACTTTCATTCTAGGAGTAGTTCAATCATTCGTATTGATACTTTCTCCACTAAATCTAGTATTCTATTTAATTTTCTAAGGAATCTTTGAGTACTTATACAATATATATTTTTTATTTTTTCCATCTTTTTAGGTGTACTTTCAGTCTCTGGTAATGGGGTAATGGCATGTCTGTTTATTCTTCTTTCTCTTCTGCTGTGTAGTAGACACGTTCCAGCATGCTGAACACCTGCAAAACACATACGACACAATACAAAATAAATAGCTTTTTTCAAAATCTGTATACTTTTTCAAATTTCACACATTGTATGTTTTTCTCTAAGTAATAGTATTATTATTTTTTTACCTGTTCAGAGGATTAAATTTGTTTGTAGTATATGTTTGGGCGTGGTGAGGGACTGGCCTCTCCTGAAAGACTTAAAATTGTAGTAGCTTGGACAACTAATGGGGGATGTCTGCGGTGTGTGAATGGCCTCTCTTTGAAGAAATAGATGTAGGGCAAAAACTGTACCTAGTGTGAACTTGGCAACAAAATGGGACATACGTGAACTGATGTGTCTTTCAGCCGCAGTACACTGGATGAGCACTTTGTAGTAGGTGTTTGGCCACAGAATGGTGTCCTGGTACTTGAGTGTAGAGTCGGACTGGCATCTCGATGTAGAGCTCTGTTATGGGTCACTGCTGCTCCACATCGTACAAAGTTAACTTCATAATATGGGCTGGCTTCTGGAAAGGAACTGGCCTATCTGTCAACATATCATGGCATGAGTAAAGCTGCATGTAGTAGAGACTTGTCCAACTACTGGGGGGTGGTGTGTGATAAAGGAGTAGCTGACTGTAACCTGTTTGTACTAAGGGCTTCATTAGGTGAAAGACTGGCATCTTTCTGAACAACTCAGCACGGGGTGAAGACTGTGTGTAGTAGCTGACTGGCAATATAATTAGACTTGGCAGTGATATTGAACTGGCCTCTCTATGCTTTAGTTGCAATATAACTGTGCATTCTCCATTATCCCCTTCCCACATGTACCATTCCTCCACCTCAGTTTCCATGGCAGCTTGTTTGGAACTCCTTACAAGCCAACTGCAGGTGAAAAGTTTAGTAAGCATTGCCAGCTCTGCAAGTTAGATTAAGCTTCCCATTGGAAGGCAAATTATACTGTTAATAAATATAAACCTATTACAAACAACATAAGAGTAATGACACTCTTTCTCCCAATCCGATTAAACAATAAAAACAACAGTTAATGACAACCTAACCTACTACTCAACACAGCAAACAATGATAGGCCTAAGACTGCAAAGGTTTTTTTACCTGATTAAACTGTATAGTCTTCCAAAATATTTTTCATCTTGAAGCTGGCTCTAAGTTGTAATGCTCCAGCACACCTGCATCGAATGTGGATTGTGGGCCACAACTTTGTTGTCTGGACTAGAAAACATGAAATAAATTGTGTCATTGAAAGAGATTTTGGATTTTGTGGTCATTACTTGGATTGACCAGACAGGTATGAAATGGCATCAATGGTTGCCTATGGTTGAAAACATTTTGGTTTGCGAGTATCCAGAATTTGTTCCCCTCCAATCATTCCAGCTCAGGACCACAACTTATAAAAAAATCTTATTTTGAAGCAAACAACAATTTATGTTCATTTATTTATTTGGTGGATCTGTAAAACAACCACAGTGCCTGACCTGTTAAATAACCATGTTTTCCAGCTATGTGTGTGGTACAATGGTAGATCTGCAAATCCAATCTAACATATTTAAGTCCAAATTGTAACCCAAATCCACAATCAGAACTAGACCTGGGTGTTAATTCCTCTCTGCCAGCATCGTTTGCAGTTCTGCCAATCTGCACTCCGCTTGGAGCATGGAGTTTGGCAAAAAGTACTCCACCAACTGCAGGCAGGTTGTAGGTTACTGGCGCGCTTACATGATGAGGTGGCCAATGGTAGCATGATGCAGTAGAACATCTCACTGCTTGTTGACAGTTTCTTCCTCTTCAGAGTCCTTGCCCCCTGTCCAGTCAGATAGTAGCCAACAGTGGTAAACTGATGTGGCTGACCCACTTCTGCACTAGTGCCCAGCTTACTAACACCAAAGACCTGCCCTTCCCCTCTCTAGTCCACGCCCTTATGACCAAACATTTGTGACAGTTGTGTAGGTGCCTGTTAGTCCTCAGAATACTCATTGTAATCCCTTAAATACAGCTACCCCTGCATCCAGTTCAGAATTCCTGTCTGGAGCAAAGAAGCAAGCTCACTTCAGTCTTGATCTGCGGTTCCATCTTGCTTTCCCCATCATGCTGCTGTCCCTGTTGGAGGCTGATGCCTCTCTGCTTGAGGGCGCCGTGGAGCAGGTGGTAGGGGGCAGCCAGGCATCCCGGGTACTGCTGCCCTACGACTTCCTCCTTAGTCTGGGGTACCTGACTAAGCTGGCATTCAAGCATCTGCAGCAGGACAAGAACCTTGCAGTGAATGAGAGAGGTGTGGTTTATGTCTGGAAGCGGTGTGGTGGGATGGGTGGGAGGCAGGGTGACCATGTACCAATGTGGTAAATTCTGGGCAGGGACTGTGAAAATTCAGGACACAGGACAGAAATTCACAGAAAAAGGTCATTAGTTACATGGGCAAATCTGTGTAAGTCAGGCACTTATATAGCAGTTATTAAATAATCTGCCTTGACACAAGTACACATAGGCCCTCATAATGACATTGGCGGTAAATCCCGCTTGCGGCCGCGGTGACGGCGGCCAACATACCGTCATGGAGGCGAACATCCATTTGCCATATTATGGCACACACACTAAACCGACAGAATCCTGCCACAAACACAAATACGCCAGATCCAAGGTTAGAAAGGTTAGTGTTAAACTGTTGGTAAGAAGACCCATAATGTTACGCCAATAAAACAAAGCCCTCCACATTATGACCCACAAATCACCACAGTGGACATTCAACGGCGTTAAACCATTAGCATTATACACCGGCATGGTCAGAATGGCCACCCAAATACAAAACAACACAACATTGGCCAATACTAAAAACACACACCTGAAACTGATACACACACGACAGCCACCCACCCACAGCACTATAAAACACACACCCACATTACTCACAACCCTTTCCTAACACAAAAAACAAGAGATAGCCACGCAAATCATAGACACAACAACACATACACCACAGACAGCCATTCATCTGTCACGCACCCCACACCTCACCACATTACTCAACACCCTCTGCAGAACACACACCACACAACACCAATGTCCCCACAAAGGCACCCCATTTCACTGATGGAGGAAATAGTCAGGGTAGAGACGCATCTGTTTGGAGCACAGGTACAGCAAATCCCAATTGCAAGGAAGCTGGAGCTATGGCAGAGAATTGTGAACTGGGGGAATGCTATGGGACAGCATCCACAAACAAGGGTCAACATCAGGAAGAGGAGGAATGACCTACAGGGAAAGGTACATTCCATGGCAGCAAGGTACCAGCTCGCTATCCAAAGGACTGGTGGTGAACCCCCACCTCCTCCCCCACAGCTGACAGCATTGGAGGAGCAAGTCTTGGCAATCCTGCATCCTGAAGGACTCACTGGAGTTGCCGGAAGACTGGACACTGGTGAGTCAATATTTACTACCTATCCCCCGCATACCTGCATGCCGCCACCACCACCACTACCCCTCACCCCGACACCCATCACTCCACTCCATCCAACACAATGCACCACTACAATTAACTAACCTGAATGGCAAGCCTTGCAAGCCATACCCACTGCATGCACATCCCTCCCAGCCCTGCATGTACCCCCACCACCAATGCATGCACAGCATGGAGAACTAACAATCCTACAATACATCACCATACACAAACAAAGCAGAGCAACAGCAACACTAGAGGGGAAGCTAGGGATGCAGAATATGTCACAGACATGTAGCATAATACACCACTTACATCCCCACAGGTGCCCCACTAATCCCACCGGCGAGAGATGCCACGGCTACCCAGTCCCCCACCAAAAGATGCCCCCAGTGATGACAGCAACTCTGGGCTTCTGGATCTGGATGAACTTCCTGGCCCATCAGGGACCACTGGTCAGTCGGATACCCGAGCCCACACCCACTCCACCACAGAGCCTTCCCCATCAGTATCCAACATCACAGCAGCCACCCAACATCCCCACACCTCTGTCCCGAGGACACGGCGATCAACAGTGTGCCTTCCTGTACAGGGACCCCAGTCCACACCTCACAGGCAAGACAATCAGGGTCCTGGGGTCAGTGGCAGTGGGCACACCGTTCAGGGGACACAGGCACAGGGGGGGCAGGGACACATGGAGGACAGCTGTGCACCAGTGGGAGGACTGGCCCAGGGAACCGACTGTCCAGGAGGCAGCCACCAATGTCCTGGAGGCTTACCAAGATGGGTCAGGTGTTACACATCATGCAGGAGAACCACCGCTGCAGGAGGAACACCACCAGGAGATCAGGAAAGAAGTGCAGGCCCTCAACACCACCGTGGTCTCCATATCAGGGGTGCTGGGTGATATGGCCTCATCATGAGGGACTACAGAGCACACCAGTCAGCCCCTTCCACTAGCCAGCTAACTGACCAGCCCTCCACATCTGCTGCAGCCAGTGGACAGAAAGCAGATGTGCCACAGGACCCACAGGCCACCAGCACCCCCTCTCCCTGCAGAAGGTGAACCACTACACAAATGTTTCCTGCGACCCAGACAGACACCAGAGACAATTGCCAAGACCACCACCAGGAAATGAGACCCTCCCGAATGTCCCCCTTGTATTCCACTCCTTCACCTTGTCCACTTTGAACTGCTTTTCTCCCCTTTCTATGGCTCCTAGAACAATGGACCTGTGCTACAAACAGACTGGACAAATATTCTGGACTTTTCTCTACCATCACCCCATTCCATTACACTACACTATTCCTTCATAATTTTAACTTCAATAAACACCCTTGAACACAACTTGAGTAATAGTGCTTTATCTGACAAAAATGTGCAATGTTTTGAATTATATCATTTTGTGCAATTCACCTGAACTTTGTGATTTCATCCAAAAAATGGGCTGTAGCAGTTTGTAGTCATCACATCAGTATACAGTTGTAACCACATCAACATCTGCAAAATGGGAAGGCATAGGTGACAGTCAGTTGGGATGACATGCTACAGCTACACAGAAAAATAATTTATCAGAGGAATGGTCAGTTCTACTGTCTTACCTGTGTGTCATTGGAAGTACAGCCGTATAACTGATGTCCTGTTGTCCACATC
Source organism: Pleurodeles waltl (assembly GCF_031143425.1). Taxonomy (NCBI): domain Eukaryota; kingdom Metazoa; phylum Chordata; class Amphibia; order Caudata; family Salamandridae; genus Pleurodeles; species Pleurodeles waltl. Next base: position 673,266,183 of record NC_090446.1, read on the forward strand.
CTCATCCTCTGCCTCCTCATCCTCACTGTCCTCAGGGTCCACTGCTGCCACATGAGCATTTGCACCCTCCACCTCGGGCAGATAGGGCACATGCCGTCTGATGGCCAGACCCTCTCAGGGGAGTAGCAGAGGGATCTGCCTGTCAGATGGAGGCATCTGAACCTGGCCTTCAGGAGACTGAAGGTCCTCTCAATAATTCTCCTGGTTCGCCCATGAGCATCATTACACCTATTCTCAGTCCCTGTCCGCGGATTCCTTACAGGGGTCAAGAGTCAAGACCGGTTTGGGTAGCCAGAGTCACCTGCAAGAAGTGAGGGACAAACACTAGCCTTGCACAATAGCATGGGGGATGACTCCTGAAGGCATACACTGATATGCATTGGGTGGGGGCTCAGGCTCACCTATAATCCACATCCTGTGTCTCTGTAGTTGTGCCACCACATGTGGGATGCTGCTATTCCTCAAGATTAAGGCATCATGCACCGACCCAGGATACTTGGCAGTGACATGAGAGATGTACTGGTCAGCCAGGCACACCATTTGCACATTGAGTGAGTGGAAACTCTTCCGATTTCTGAAAACTTGTTCATTGGCCCGGGGGGGACAAATGCTATATATGTTCCATTAATGGACCAATACCATTTGGAATATGTCCCATTGCACAGAAACCAGCCTTCACATTGGCCAAATCTTCCACTTGAGGAAAAGCGATGTAGCTTCATATGTGTTTGAGCAAGGCAGACAAAACCCTCGCCACTATTAAGCACTATTAAGAACATTGGCGGTGACATTCCTGCAGCCAAGCCCACTTGGAAAGAGACAGTTGCCAGGAAATGAAGCACTGATAGGACCTGCACAAGAGGGGGAATCCCAGTGGGTTGATGGAAATCAGATATCAGATCAGACTCCAATTGTGCACACAGCTCTGTGATTGTGGCCCTATCCAGTCTATAGGTTAGTATTATGTGCCTGTCCTCCAGTGTAGCCATGTCCACAAGGGGTCTGTACATGGTGGCTTGTCTCCTCCTCCTATTCCACAGTGGTAGGTACCTAAGGGACACAAGAGTGAGAAGGGAATGACGAACTGAACAATGGAACCACCACTTCAGTGTACATTGACCATGTATGTTACTAGACTATGTAAATGGTAATGTATGTACAAATTACAGCAATGATGCAGTTTTTAATTTAATATTGTGTACCAGCACCATAAAATGTCAACCGCCTGTCCTGTATGTATGGACAGGTGGAAGTGATGTAACTTCGCTGGCGTTGGGCGTCATGGCGGAAGGCGGTCTTGCACCACTGTGCTAACCCTCATTGGCTAAAATGTGGTTTAATGGAATACAGTGTCCAATGAGGAACACCGGTGGCGGTGACGGTGTACACCTCCGCGGACGTGACTGCCATTTTCTGACTATAACCTCACTTAATTCCTGACTTTCCACAGCTCAACACCTCCACTTTGTGTGCTGCTGTGGCCTCTGTCTGGAACTTGCCATGGCCCGTGTGACAGTGGAAAGGGTCCCTGCCTTCACTTCAGGGGAGTTGGAGCACCAGGTGGATGGGGTCCTACCCCTGTATGAACAGCTGTATGGGTCTCCAGACCAACAGGTGAGTACACCATGGGGACGATGAATGCACAAGGCTGCATGGAGATGTGTGTGGTAGTGTAAATGCAGGGCTCCGGGTGATGTGTGCCTGATGAGGAGAAATGCTTTTTGTGGGCCATATGTGTGACAGGCTGGATGCTATGGTTAATGTTGTCTTCCTGTCTGTGTTTCCTTTGCAGGTCAGTGCCCATCAGAAGAAGAGATTGTGGCATGCCATCGCCAAGGATGTGCGGTCCCTTGGGCTCTATAGCAGGCGGAGCTGTGGTACCAGCCAATGGAATGCCAGTGCGTGCATACTACTCAATCTTGGTCCCTGTGTGTGATGGTGATGTGTATGCCATCTGTGGTGTTGGTGCTGTAATTGAACCAGTGTTCCCTTTCTTTCTCCCCCCCCATTTTATTCTGTCATCCTGTCCATGTGTGCATTAGCATCATTTGGCGAAGGAGCAGGGGCATCGGTGAGTGAGGGAGCTGCAGCCCACGGGACCCAGGAGGCAGAGTCCACTGACGCTGACGGGACCAGTGGGACGGAGGGCGAGGGGAGCACCATGGCGGGGACAGGAGCTGAGAACACTGACTCTGAATCCTCCTCTAATGTGAGCTCCCTGGTGGTGGTGAATACCTCTAGAACCACCCCAGCTACAGGTACAGCCGCCACCCTCTGTACCAGCACTGCCTTCCCTGTAGCCCCCCACTGAGTTGCCTGTGCCCGCTCACCCAGGAGGGTGGGCATCTCCTTCACCCCAGGCACCTCAGGCCATGCCCCAGTCAGATCTGCTGCCCTCAGTGAGGAGGCTATTGACCTCCTGCGATCCATTCCTGTAGGGCAGTCAACTATAGTGAATGCCATCCAAGGGCTGGCATCCCAGATGCAGCAATGCAATGCTTAAATGGAGAGCATTCACTGTGGCTTGGCGGCCCTACAGAAATCGTTTCAGGCTCTGGCCTCCTCTCTGATGGCAGCCAGTGTCCCTGGTCCTAACTTCCCCTTCCAATTACCACTTTCAAGTCTCCTCAACCCCAACCCATCCCATTCACTCATACAGATAAGCATGAACACAAAACATCACACAAGAGTGGCATGGACAAACACAGGCACCACACTTCAAGCCACAAGCACTCACACAAACAACAGACAGTTGCACACACAACAACATCCACTGCCTCCACTGTCTCCCCCTCCTCCTCCTCCCTCACAGGCACATCTGCACTCACACCTGCATGCACTGCATCAACAGCCACCTCCACCATCACCACATCACGCAGCACTCCCACCTCACTTGCAGACACCTACACAACATCCATCCAGACGTCCCCTTTGTCCTCTCCCACCATGTCTGCCCCCTCCCCTAAGAAACACAAACGATCACACTCAGGCAAACAGTAGCCATCCACCTCACACACAAACACTGTTCATGCACCTGCATCCAAGACCAGCCAACATACACCCTCTACAACCACTACCTCCACTCTCATCCCTCCTCCAATATCCCATCCCACTGTCCCAAAGAAGCTTATCTTTGCCCATCTTGACCTCTTCCCTGCCCCTCCCCTCTGTCCTGCCCGAAAGTGCAGGGTCCCAACAACCCAGCCCAGGACCTCAGCCAACCAGTCTGCCACTGCTCCCACCAAGAAATCTGCTGCTGAAACTAAGGGGCCCCTCAGTGGGATGGCAGCCACTTCCAGTAGGTCCACACCTCGGCCTCAAAATCGGAGGTCTAGGGTGGCGAAACCTAAGGGACAGAAGACAGGGTCAGTGGAGGCACCTCCTAGACCTGGAGGCAAGGACACAAGTCACATGACAAAGGCCAAGGGGGCCCATCAGAAGAAGGAACCCAAGGATCCCCCTCCACCACCTGAAAGCAAGGATCCCCCTCCACCACTTGAGAGAAAAGATCCCCCTCCACCACCTGAGTGCAAGGATTCCCCTCCAGCACCTGAGGGCAAGGAGCCCCCCTCCACCAACTGAGAGCAAGGATCCCCCTCCATCATCTGATTGCAAGGAGCCTCCTCCACCACCTGAGGGCAAGGACCCCCTCCACCACCTGAGAGCCTGTAGCCCACCCTCCAGAAACTGTGGCCTTTAACTCCCCTCTAGAGACTATTGGGCAAGGAGCCCCCTCCAGAACCAGTGGGCATGATACCCACTCCAGAGACTGTGGCCTTTCACTCCCCTCCAGAGACTATTGGGCAAGGAGCCCCCTCCAGAACCAGTGGACATGATACCAACTCTATCTGAGGTGCCCCCCACAATCCTCCTTCCCCCTGAGGTGCCTGCCCATTTCCAACATGATGACCCTGAACAGTGGAGTCCAGATGTTGTCAGGAGTCAAGTTTGGGCTTGGACTATGCCCTGTGGCCATTTACTACTTTGGACTGGCCATTTGCCCAAACTGTACATAGACATCTGCATTTTGATTTCCTAATTGATTATGGTGGCTGTTGGCAGCAAATTACAGTGTTCGCAGTTCAGAATTTTTGCCCTTGCATTATTTGCTTGTGGGTCCTGTTTAAGTCGATCTACTCTGCAACTGGTTATGTGTGTGTGGTGTGTATGTATGGTGTGTGTTGTGCGTGTCTGTGTTACTGTCCTTTTCCTCCCTCCCTCCCTTGATGCTAGGCGTCTGTGCTCACCGTCATGGTCTTTGTCGGTGTTGGGGCTCCAGGACGGCCTTGGCATGGTAGAGCATCAGGAAGACTTGGAGTTCCATTTTCATGAGGCCACGGAGTCCTCTGTGTCACTGATGGTGAGTCTTTCTTTTTCTGTGATGTGTTTCCGCCAGCCTTTGGATGGCGTTGGTACCGCCCTGGAAATCCTGACGGTTTACTACGTCATAATATGGTGGGCGGTACCTTGACTTTCGCCTGGCTGTAGGTGGCTACTGTCGTGGTCGGTGATGTTAATGCCCTGGCAGTTGGTGTGGCACATTGGCTGTCTATGGTAGATATCACCGCATTGGTCATAATTTGATGGTAATTACCGCCAGGCTGTTGGCGGTATTACCGTCACTTTAACAGTGACGGTCAGTACACCACCAATGTGATAATGACCACCATAGACATCTCATCTCTTCTCGCCTCCAGTTCAGGCTCTCTTCCCTTCTGTCTGGCAGGGATTTTTGCGGCACTTCCCAGTATTTCCTCACGTCCGTTTCACTTCACTACTACCGGTAAAGCTTGCTGTCATAATAGAGGCGGAGTTATAGAGCAGCATAGATATAGAAAATGGGATTCCCATCCCTTCCCAAGTAGATTGTAGTAGAAGTGTTGTAAGGTTACAGTTAATGGAATATGCACATCTTTGAGAGTAATACTGCATTTTCCTGCAATTTGGAGTAGTTGTGGTCAGTCTATGCCTGGGGCGGGTGGTGATCTGAATTCTCCACTGGCATGCCTAACCCCTGCATTGGGGCTGATTCACGCTGCCGCAGGCAACTTGTTCTGACATGAGAAGTGGGCACACTGCAGGGCTCTCAGCAGCTGCTGCTTGAGTCAGATTTTCAGAAGTTGAGTATTTTCCACAAAGGGGGAAGACCTTGCTGAGGACAGAGTGGATCTGGTGTTTTTTGGTGTGGTGGGGTTGCCGATTCGTCAAGAATCCATTGCAGGTGTGCCTTTGTGTGTCTAGAAAGGGTGTGCGAGTGAGCCCCTTGCTTCCTTGCCAGACTGAATAGAACAGCTTGCAACACTCCTCACGTTTCTGCAGGGTGCACCTTAGGGGTAGCCGAACAATACACTGTCCTAGTCATGGATCTCTGTGGAATTTTGCTGAGTTTTTACAAAACTCCAAGGAATTCCGTGGAGTGAAACTCTGTGAGCTCGCCCAGGCCTAATCAAAGCCTCAACTGCCCATGTGTCTGTAAATGTTTATAAATGTGCAGGAATGTCTGGAAATAAGTCAGTATGCATGTGTGTGTGACTGTTTGTGGGTGTAGATGTGTTTGTGCAAGGCAATGTGTGTGTCTGTATAGGTGTGTGACTGAGTATGTAGGGGTGTATGTGTGTAAGTGCAGAAGTGTGTGGGTGTGTGTCGAAGGGAATGTGTGTGGATATGTGTGTAGATGTGAGTCTGTGTTTGTGTGTGTGACTGGGTGTAGGATGTGTGTGTGTGTTTGGATGTAATTGTGTCTGTGTGAGAATGAGTGTGTGCTGTTTGTGTGTATGTGTGACGGTGTGTGGGGTGGTTATGAGGCTCAGTGTGTAGAGTTATGTGGGTGTAGGTGAGCATGTGTTTTTCTTTTAAAAGGTGTCTGGGATCCAAGGACTGATTGCAAAGCTTTAGTGGGGGAGCCAATCTAAGTGCCATGGTGTATCTGCTGTTCTGCCTCACCACCTTTTTAATTTGTTTGCAACTCAAGTGGATCCCACTGCAGGATTTGGGTACCATACCCTGAACCCTTCTGCTACTTTTTGTTTAGTTGGTTAGGACACAGGGACGATTTTGGAATATTGGAATGGGTAGGCTCTCTCACTATGAGATGTACTCCTGATAAAGAGCGTCAGAGGGGAATCTCAAAAGTGCCATTTCCCAATTTTATTCCCATAAGATTCTTTGCTCTTTGATGCAGAATAAAAAAAGGAAAAAGAAACCAAAATGAATAAACCTAATGCCTGATAACAGTTAATACAGCTATCATGCACTAACCTGTAATATTGTACCCAAGATAAGAGTATACACTAAAGGATGTAGTCCAATAAATCCTGTTTTTCAGAGAGGCCCAGATAGAGTTAAAGACCTTCCGGCTCATATTTATACTTTTTTAGCGCCGCATTTGCACCACTTTTTGACGCAAAAATGGCGCAAACCTGCAAAATACAGGTTTGCGCCGTTTTTGCGTCAAAAAGTGGCGCAAATGCGGCGCTAAAAAAGTATAAATATGGGCCTCAATGTCTTAAATCGAGTCCACTTGAAGTAGATTGTGTCAATGATCCCAGTATGTAGGGGTGATCTCACTACCCCAGGGGAGATATTCCAGAAACGCACATCCAAGCCCCCATGGTTCACACCCCAGCACTTTGACTAACTAGGATATAAATGCTGCTAAGAAATATATACGCAGATCGGGTAACGAGAGTCCACCTTCCATTCTAGGCTGCAGCAACATCCCGCTATTGGCCCTTGGCTTCTTATACCTTCAAATTAATCTTTGCCAAACCACCCCCACCATTGTAAAAAAAAAAAAAGCTTTAGGTAATTACAGGGCTATACACTGAAAAAGGTATAGGTAGCGGGGAAGAATGATCATCTTAAGTTGCATCATCCTATTAGACAAATATGTAAACAATGCCACTTGCTAAATGTCTCTAAAGTTCTTTTGCAGAGTGCCTCATAGTTGAGTTCAATTACATCTTCCATTTTCAGGGAGATTTCTGCCACAGATACATTACAGATTTAACCCAGCGTCCGTCATCTCAAGAATGTTGTATATTGACTAAAACTAGTGTTTTATCAAAATTAACTTTGAATCCAGAGATAGCTCCAATTTTGTTTGCCACTTGCTCAATAGCTGCCAATGGATCCTCTGGGACAGATGTCATAATAAGGAGTTGATGAGTCTGCAATGAAACAATATCCCTCAAGTTCTTTAAGTTTTTAATATAAGGATCTGTGTAAAGTGCAAAGAGCAGCCACTATACCACCACAGTGGTTATTAATCGCAGAAATAGCAAATGAGCTGGCTCAATCCCGAACTTGAAAAGACGGTACTCGGCCCATTTCATCACTGTTTTCAAAAAAGCTCATTTGTTGGGCCTGAGCCTTCTGCATAATATTGTAGAGCATGAGTTCCTTAAGAGAAGATTGAGCTATTACAAACTGATCCCTCAGGGACGCAAAAGATTGCCAATCTTGCACGGTTGCCCTGCTGGCCATAAGAGTATCCAGATGGATGAGACTAATCCAGATATTGGCCTCTACCAATGCAGCCTGCTTCCGTTGAAAGGTAGTGTAGTTAATAGAAATGTACTCTGCAAAAAGCTTTCAAAGCATCCCATACCATAAGAATGCCTTTGAGCTCTTATTACACTCAAAAAAGCCTTGCTTACTTGGCCATAGAATTAATATATGCTTCATCCAAGAGAAGTTTCCGCTAAAACGTCAAGGCCGCAATTAGAAATTTTGTACCAACCCCTCTACCCAGATGACAAGGCATTATGATTGGATATATCCCTGGGATTCAAATAGATACTAAGATAAGACAAAGAGTATGCCTAGCAAGGAACATATCTATCAAAGAGAAGATCTTACAAGAGGCAGAGAAGTATGTGAACCTGAGCTCTCTCATTTGATGATACCGCCAAACATCTACCAAAGCATAACATTTGATTATATTGAAGCAGGGCAGCTCTAGCCAACTTCCTCAGCCCATAGATACTCGTCACTGGGGAGTTATCCCCTGGGCCACTATGAGAGGAGTGCAAACGTGGGCTAAGAGTGAAATTAATGTCACCACATATCAGTGGCTATGGCCATAGATGTACCTCAGACAACAGGCTATTAAAGACTCCAGGATCATCAGTGCTGGCCCCATATAAAACACAGAGTGTGGAGCAGTGTTGGCCCTTAATAGCAGTTGCAATAAGCCATTGTCCATATATATACAATGGTACGTAAGTGTCCATCTCTTAAACCCGAGCCAATAAGGCAATCCATCTCGGCGAGGACATAAAACAGGCTGAAAATAGGACCTGGTACCCCAAGTCTTTCAATAGAGAATTTTGTGTGGATTGAAGATGGGTTTCCGGTAGCCCAGCTAGGTGCGGATGAAGTTAATGCGGCTCCTCTTTTATTAGCTTACATTTATGTGGTGTATTCACCCCATTAATTTTCCAGGAAAGAATATGAACTCACTGGTCAGGACAATTCCCCTGGCTTGGCCTTAACATATGTGAGCAAACATCCAGCACACCCTATTTGGCAATGAAAAATCATTGTGCATGAGACATTTGCATAACAAGTATTAGGGCCTCAAACCTACTTTTTTTGTTGCTGTCCCATACTCCCCCAACCCATCCACATTATAGGTCCAGGTGAGAGAAAAAATAACCCCAACCGCTCCACCTAGCCTGATCCAGACCTCACCCCCTCCCCAAACCCCAGATTCTCCTACCCCCACCTGAACTATGTCCATTCCAGGAAAAAGTCCTACCCTCTCCCCTTCATGGTTATTAGGCATTGCAGCTAAGAGGCCCTCGAGGGCTGGCGAAAAGTAAAATACAGAAGAAAAATAATCGATAGTGAGCACCAAGTGATGAGATGTGCATAGGTGTGATCAAATGTTAAGTAAGAGATTGCTACGAAAGTAGTAAAGCCCTAGGACCCTCCATTGAAGAACAGAGTTGTTGGATGATCTGCTAAACCCCTCAACACCCTCCCTGTCCTACAAAAGGGGCAAGCCCAGACTGGCTAGGAGGAGGATGTATTATAAAGGATTGCCCCAACTGCACCCTACAGTAGCTCAATCCTAGCCAATAAGCTTCTCTAAACCAGTGACCCCGTGCACCCCATATGCCAAACCACCACCATATGGTGGAAATGATCAGATAATCCGGAGAATTTAATAAACATAAAGGGGCCTTTCTCATCCCCCCAGGCTACTGTTTTAACAGCAGGATCCGCCCAACTCCATCCTTCAGTGACCCAGTCCCGACCCAGTGAACCACTCTTGACCCATAGCCCGGTGACCACATACAAGAAGCTACCCCAGTACAAAGCAGAAAAACATGTCAAACAGAGAGAAACCTCACTCATCCCCGTGCTGCATTTCAACATAAGATCCTGAACATTTGGACCCTCAAAGCAAAAATAGGTATGTCGCTCCTTGTTGATTTGCAGGGTTGCAGGTTCCATCAACAAGATGATTGCATCGAGCTATTGGAGTGATGGAATAAAACCCTGAAGCTGCCATCACCTCACAAATGTTTGATGGGGAAAATCGCTGCAGACAATAAACTCCACCCCATAGGCTTTGACCAGTAGCTATGGGGTAGTGGCTCGGTATATTTCTTGTTGCAGGATAAAGTTTCCTATAGATATCAAGATAGTCTGTGGATACTGAGATGGCTTGCTGGATGGTTTAAAAGAAAATTGATGAGTCCTGTAAATTATGCAGTCCATATCCTAGTCAGTCAGAGCGGAAAATGCTTCTTGAAACAGGTGAACCACAAAACCTTGTTGGTCATCCCTTTCCATGCCTTCTGTAAGCCCTAGGACATGGAGGTTATTCCTACGTGACCTATTTTCAAAGTCTTCCATCCTAGACAAGAGTGTAGCAGCCTGTTCATTCTGCTGAGCGATATTTGCGCTGTTTCCCTCCACCATCTTTTTGGAGGACCAATTGAGTGGATTCTACTGTGATCACTCGAGTTTGTAGCATGTCCATGTCCTTTGAGAGCTTCCAAAGGACCACTGGGGTTTTGAGATCAGCAGCCTTTAATGCCAGTGAGTCCTTCCTGTGTTACTCCCGGTGCTGCAGCAGAAAATTGTAGCTCGCAGGCAAAGTTGGTGCCACAGGTGCTGTCCCTGAACCTGGCCGCTGACCTCCTGGTAAAGATGGCAGTGAAGAGGCTGAATCGCTGATTTGAGGTTGGGCCTCAGTAGATGATACGACAGATGGTATTTGGATCAGGGGTGAACAATTAGTAGAGGTCACCTGTTCCACTCTTCAGCCTCCCCCTCAGTATCAGGGATAGGGTTGATGATGCCCTGATCGAAAGCAGTTGACACAAGGTCCTCTGGTCTGTTGACAAGACCTCCCTCCCACCACAGTCTCTCTCTTGGATAAAGATGGTATACTGGGAGCAAGGATGGTGTTTGCAGAAATTTTCTCTAGAAGTGATGAGTCATTAATGACCAGTACTGTTTGCTCCGCTTGATCCACCCCCTACTTCCAATCACTATCGGATAAATCTGAAAAGGAGAAAAACACCTCCTGCATGTCACCAAGCTGAGTCTGCAATGCCAACAGTGCCAACAATGCCAACAGTGCTGGGTACTGTGATCTTTCACAGTACCCAGGCTGAGAAGGCACAAGAGGGGTATAGTAGAGATAGTTGAAGAGGTGGAACCAAACGAGCCATCGCTTCATGTCGATTAACCCCAGTACCCTGCGTGCCAGCCAGTTCAGAAGTGTAAAGCATCTCCGTCTCCAATAAAATAGAAGGGGTCCCAGTAGTGGACACCTCCAGGGTAGAATAGGAGGGATTATGTGCTATCTTCTGGATCAGATCTTGGGCCTGGGCTGTCGTCTCTTCACTGCCATGGCCAGGATGCCTGCTCAGCATGACAGCAACAGCCACGGGGGGCACAAGTGGGGCTACAAAAGAGTCCAATGTCTTCTGCAATCTAGGGACAGCCTTCCCTTTGCGTAAAGCCCTAGCTCCAGCTTGTGTGACACCCTCAAATTCTCCCCCCCTTTCCTCTCTGTTCCTTTCTCAGCTGGCATCAAGACTGTATTTGCCTCTCTCTCCCAGGCATTTATTGCTGGGGCGAGAGGATTCGAAGGAATGAAAAGGAATGAAAAGCTATGGAGAGAAAAGGCAAGGGAATGCAGTAGTGTCATCATTGCAAACCTTCAGGGTGGCTTATCTCAAAAAAAGATGAAGGCAACAGTTTTTCCATCTTTCCTCCAATTTGAAGCAGCAACAAAAATAATCTGAAGTCAAGGAACTGGGCAGGAATAGATCTTCTTTAGGGCTAATGACATGCATAGGCATGGATAATACATACGTATTGTTTTGATAACTGGCGTGCGTGCGTATTCTTCAATATTTGCTCAAACAACAATAGTGCGATGACCGAAAGAGTTCAATAAAACCTAAACTACGCCAACTATTATAGAAGTGTGTTCTTGTGGACACTGGAGTATTTTCTGACGCTTCTATGCCAAATATTTCTTATCGTTTATTTAATAATGGGTAAGTATAAGTAAGCAGTTGCGGAGAACATCAATCGCAGGGATATTTGATTTAATTGCCAGGCACATTTTAACTAGTTTAAAGCATTGCTTGAACAGCAGAGGGCGCCATGGTTCCAGTAATGACCTGATTAAAATTGTTTGTAAGGTTATTCGAAATGATTAGCTGCAGAACTTATTATTTGAAAACAAAATCTACAAAACGTTTTTCATTTCTTAGATCATTTCTCATGGTGTTCAGCGCGGCTAGGGTCTTAAGTCTACAGGGCAATCATGAAGTGCCTGATGTGCTGGTCTGACAAATTAGTGGGTGATCTGTGTTTTTTAGCTGTTGAAGGCCGGTTTTTTACTGCCGACTTTCCTGATATTTCCACTTTTTAAGCTATCTGCTTTGCTACTCTAGGCTCCTTTCATTTTGGTGCCCGGGCCTATTTTTTGCCCCAGTCCGATTCCCTACCCTGAACAAGTCACCCACTCCCTGGCGAGCGACTTTCAAATTTAGTCAACAATGTCATGTTCCTTCATACAGAGGTTGTTTAAAACGAAAATGTAACTGACAGCATTCAATGATAACTACATATCATGCATTAAAACTCTTCCATTAAAAAACAGGGTACTTGAAGGGAGATCCCAGGAAAGTCGGTTGAGCTAGATGGGTAAGGATGGGTGTCTTGTCTGAAGACCATGCCATGCATCCGGTGATCACAGGACAGGACCAGTTGTGCAGGTACAATTTTCAGATGGAAAGGTGTTGTCATCAGTGTTTCATCAGTGACTTCATTCAGGTTGTGAAAAATCTACGTGTTACAGAAAGTATAGTAATGAGTAGTGTGTCCGGTGGTGCATCTTCCACTGAAATGGCCACTTAGGCCCATATTTATACTTTTTTAGTGCCACATTTGTGTCATTTTTTGACGAAAAAGTGGCACAAACTTACAAAATACGATTAGGCCCAGATTTATACTCCCTTTGCACCGGATTAGCGTAATTTCTTTTTTATGCTTATATGGCGAAAACTTATCACCATATATATATTTAGACCCATCTAGTGTCAAAATTTCAGAGTTTGCGTCATTTTCTGGATGAGTGAAACCGCCTTGCGTCAATGAGATGCAAGGTAGGCGTTCCCGTCCAAAAAATGACTCAAACACCCATGCGCTATATTTATCCAACCGGGCAAAAATGACGCACGGCAGGGAAGCGGACCTGAGAAATGACGCAAAGCCCGATTTGTGTCAAATTTTAACGCCTGGGTCAGGCCAGGCGTTAAAATGGGGCAAACACACCACTATTTAAGGAAAACTCACACAAGCAACATCATTGCTAGAGAACGACAACATGGAGGTGCTACTCATGCAGCATGCCAGACGATGCAGAGCACAGGACCAACAACAGCAGCTACCACCACACCAATGTGGACCCCAAAGGCAAAGCAGAAGGCAGGAGAGGCTATTCAGGACCAGGACAACCCTCCTGGGCCTCAGGGAACAGAATAACATCCATAGGTACAAACTCAACTGGCAAGCCATACAGCAGCCGCTGCGCCACATTGAGCCACAGTTAACAGCCAGCCTGCAGACACCCCATGTTATTCCACCGGAGACCAAGCTGTCCTGCACATGTTGGCAAGTGGCTCATTCCAAACTATGGGTGCTCTGGTTGCTGGGGTATCACAGCCCTCATTCACCACCTTCCTTCCTTCCTAAGGTTCTTGATGCCATCATCTCTCTCACACTCCACCACATCAGCTTCCCCAACACACAGCAGAAGCAGCAGGAGACAAAACAGGGGTTTTACCAAATAAATGGCTTCCCGCATGTGCTTGGTGCCATTGTCTGCACAGATGTCCAGATTGTACCACCTGGTGCAACCGAGCACCTATACCGCAACAGAAAGCACACCCACTCCATAAATGTGCAGGCCATTGTTGATCACCAGGGATTGTTCACCAACATCATGGCAAAGTACCTGGGAGTGAACAGGATTCCTTTATCTTCCGCCACAGCACCATCAATCAGCACTTCCAGGATGGACGACATGGCAATGGCCTTCTTGTCGGTAAGTCCAGAAACCTAGCAATATACACACAGCACAGCAACCCTGTAGGACACACAATACATACACCACTACATTGAAACGTGGGCAGAAAGACACTGAGGTGTGACACAGGTAGTTATGTTGTACACCCTGACACAATGGGATACAAATCTATGGACAAATGACAGCTGCCACAAACATTAGCTGCCACTCTATTGCTACAAGGGACCAATGTCAAAGCACACAGTGACAATGACATGGCCTACACTGGATGTACAACTTGGAAGATAAACCATTCAAAATCACATAAGGCCACATAGTCAATCCCACACCCTTCCAAACAATATGTACTGTGTAAGGGGTGTGCAATGTGTGTTGCTGCAGGTCAAACACCATGAGATACATAGCATGGTGATGCTTACTCAAATGAAGGTGACATGGAATTACTGAGGCAGTACCAACATTTCACATCACTCCTGGGGTGACATTGCAATCTAGCAATGAGTAAGTGGACTGTGCTATGAAAACATGTTGATGTGATACTAATGCAAACTGCACACAGCTGCACATACTGAAGAGACAATTTCCCATCTACATAGCAGATGTACCGGGAGATGGACCTTCCTGCACAAATACATCTACCTCTACAACCAAGTTAGCCAGCTCACCTGGAGCAAGTTCAGTAGTGTAGGTGCATGCTTGCACATGAGCCACTGGCAGAGGGAACAAAAAAGGTTTGCATAGAACTAGTCACACCTGGGACAATTGTGCAGTGTCAATACTGAACACCTCAGTGCTGACAACTTATGGAGATGTGTTGTGCATTGTCACCCAGCCTAATCAAAGGGCCTCACTGTTGCATTTCATCTGCAATGAAATGTCTAATTGGATGGGATGTCCAGGCCATGTAGTGCAACCATGTTACCTCCAGTGTGGAATCTATTGTGTGTGTGGAAGTATCATGTCACCTCCAGTGAACGCACACTAAAACATCTTGCTCACTACATAACGCATGGGAGATACACACTGAACTGCAAGTTTGAAAATATACCAGAGATATCAGGTCAATTAGCCAAACACAAGTTTTTGAAGTCAAGCAACCCAATGCAGAGAGAACCTCATAGAAACCCAGGATCCCACACAATACCACACACGCATATGAGTCACACACGACACAAGATAACAACTGCCATACAAAATGACATTCTTGGTGCAAGCAACAACAAAATACTTACTCCTATTTTCTCTTTCAGCTGATCAGGGTTATGGGATCCAGCTATTGATCATGACCCCATTGGCCAACCCAAGCACAGCAGCAGAGCGTGCCTATACTGAGGCACATTGGAGGACACGCACCATTGTTGAATGGACTTTTGGAATCCTGAAGTCCAGATTCAGGTGCCTGGACATCACCAGAGGCAGCCTCCCATATTCCCCAAAAATGGTCTGCAAGATCATTTTGACCTGTGCCATCCTGCACAACATTTGTGTTAGGAGAAACATCCCCCTATATGAACCTGAAGAAGAACTGCCTGAAGAGGAGGAGGAGGTGGATGCTGCCCGGGAAAATGAGGGGGAACATCCTAACACAGCTGCAGGATGGAGTCGCAGACAACAGATAGTTCAAAACCTTTTTCAACAATAGTCACTATCAACACATTGTTACTATATGGAATTAAACACCTCACTTTATCACTCAATCATGCTCTGGGTAATTATTTATGCATCACATGTTCTCTAGGAATCAGAGTATTACCTCAGGGAACATTTCATTTCAGAAAGACAAATTTGACTACTTCTGATGCCACATCACATTTGATGGGTATGAAAGTACAGCAAACATCACACACAGTTTGCATGAAAAACATCTTTTCAATTTCACATTTGAAGGGCAAATTCATAGGACCACAGCTATGAGAGACATCCATGTCGCCAACATGGTCTATTGCAGCATATGACACCCAACTATGGCATCATCAATCATAAGATAAATAAGCGCATCATACATTAGGCAGTGGTTGTGTAATAGCATTGGTAAGAGGAATGTATGATCAGGCCCTTGACATCAGTAAGTGTGACATCAGCTATCTCTTCAAGGAGCATGTGTGACAAGAAGTGTATCAATCCTAAAAGTGGATAGCATGACAAGCAATGCTCACAAGACATGCCCTGCGCAGTCCATCCCAGGGAATAAGGGCCAGATGTACGAACCGTTTTGCCTGGCGCAAACTGCGATTTTCATAGTTTGCGCCATGCAAAACAGCCATCGCGATGCACATTCCCATTTTGTGAGTAGGTACCGACTGGCAAAATGGGAATGCGACTCGCAGATAGGAAGGGGTGTCCCCTTCCTATTTGCGACTCGCACCATGATGCAGAATTTCTTTGTGACCGCGAAAGCGGTCGCAAAGCAATTCGCAGTTAGCACCCACTTGAAGTGGGTGCTAACTCATTCGCAAAAGGGAAGGGGTCCCCAATCTTCTGTCCATTGCTTCCCATGGGAAACGTCCGGTTGGCCCCTTACACTGCATTCTCACCTCCAGGACTTGTGAGAGACTGAAACTGCACACACCTGTCAGGGAGCCTGGGTGACAAGTGGTGCATCAATCCTGAAAATGGATAGCATGAGTGTCCCAGGTATGACAAGCAATGCTCACAAAACATGCCCTGCGCAGTCCATCCCAGGGAATAAGTCCTGCCACTGCCATGTTTTAAGTCTCTGCCCTCCCTTCTCTAGGAGGCACTGTAAATGTACTATCTGTACCCTGGGAATCATCATATATACTCACCCAGACTCCCATTCTGACTCCTGTGTGCTTCCCTTTTCAGTATGGCATGCCATAGTTCAACTACATCAGCCTGCATGGACTTCATGTCCCATAATGCACTGCCTGGTAGTCGGTAAGACCTGTAATCTTCTTTCCATTGCTTACCATGGGAAAAGTCCAGTTGGGCCCTTATACTGGATTCTCTCCTCCAGGACTTAAGCTGCACACACCTGTGTGCTCTCTCATGCAGCCCAGCCATTTGACTCTGCCCTGGCGTTGCTGCTGCCTGGAACTGCTTAGAAGCTGCCATTCCCTGAAGCTCCTTTTTGTGCATTAAAGTACAATTCATTTGTGTACCAGAGCCCTTGTTAGATTGTGTTACAGTGCTGAGTACCCCTGAGACTGCTCTTTGTTTCCACAATGTTGTTCCTGCTTGTTCCAGTCAGACTCTGCTCCCTGTTTTAATGCCTTGTTCATGTTTGTTCCTGACAGAGCCTGCTTCCTGTTAGCCAGACTGGTTCTAGTCTTTGCGTCAACCAGACCCATTCCCTGTGCCTACATTTGCCTCATAGTTGGTTTTCATGCCCTCCGTTTCCTCTTGGGGTATTGTGTCTGGTAAGTCTATGATCAGTCCTCAACTGTATAGAATAGTTTAAATTTCTTTTTTGTACTGGCACATATTTTCCAGGGGGCGAATCCAGCCCTCATCCTTTGTCTGGTTTGGCATGTATTCATTAGTGCCAAACAGTGACAGTGTACTATGGCTGTATTCCTGGATTTGGAACTGTGCCTCCAGCCCAACAAACAAGGGCTTGTAATGTGTATGTAAGGACAATCCATGTTTGTTGCCTGGCGGTTTAGACACAGATTCACTTCTGCCGCAACCTTTTGAAGGGGCTTGCGTGGTGACTAGCTGTGAGGTTAATCTGTACAGAGGCACTGATGTTCCCAGTTGCTGTGGGAAGTTCAGAGCCCTATCCTGAGTAGAAATGTAGTGATGAAATCTGCATGTTTGTCCATTACTGATCCGTAACATATTTGTCCACACCAAAGTTGATCTGTTGTCACTCTTCTGTATTTTCTGCTGTACCATAGCTGCCCCATCCCCTTGTATGCCTTTTGCAGATCTTTAGCTTTAGGTCAAATCTGCTTTGAAAGATACTTTGTTAAATCAAGGGTTGGCTCCACAGACTCCTGACTAGACCTGCACGTAACTGTTGCACCACGGAGGCCAATTCTGACACAGGGTACACATGGCCACACACTTGAATTGGACACTTTTGTGCAATGAACCTCTGAAAATATGTGAACACATGCAGCCTGGGCTGCTGGTCCACCACACCCACAGGAGGAACTTAGGTCATTTACATTAGTAAAACTGTGGTGTACATAACAATGTTATGATTGGAATTGAGGCTCTGTGTTGCAAACACTGTACCTACCAAACATGTTCAAATTCCTGACTCATGGGTAGTATACACACAAGTGACCATGAAGTGGTAGCCAACAATTCATGACATGTGAGGGTTAACATATCTGACATAGCCCTCATCAGCCATCCTCAATCTTCCCTGTGTATTGTTTGTCGTGGGAAATGTATTGTCCCCAAAGTCAAGCAACTACACACAGCAAAAGAGTCAACACATATTACAAACACATATCATGACTGTTGTACCTCATTGATTGGCATCTGATGGTGATACCCATTTTAACATATTCATACATTAACAATACACCAAATGTATTGCATGCCGTTCCAACAGAAGCACACAAATAGTTTTAACAGTCAATTCACACACAAAACACACAGGCCATGATTCATATTTTTGTATCGTAGCTTTGCTGTCCTCTATTGACGCAAGACCTGCACAAACTTAAAAATTCCATTTTAATTTCCAAAGTTTGCGCTGCTGTTGTGTCAGTTAAGAAAGCTAATCTTGCACAACGATATTAGTAATGTGGGCCACAGTAGCATGGTCTACCACATGTGGCCAATCACTAGAACACACACTGCAGGTCATACCATCCTATCTTTACCTAGTTATAGGCTGTATGCATGTTAAAATATGAAAAATGATGCAAACACAGTTTGAGTCAGAAATTTTGATGCAAATGCGTCAAAAAATGACATAAACGCTCAAATTATAGCAACGTGTCACTAGCGTTAATTCCACCAGCGCACCCCAGGCATGTGGATATCCATTAAAAATTTATTGATCAATGAATGCGTGGGATTTTGACGCCAACTATGTAAGCGTAAAAAATTACACACAAGACAAAAAACGGGCCGCAAATGAGACAGGAAGTGATGTAATAGGATATCCTATTTACAGAATTGGTACAGTGGGTGTACTTTCACTTTGCAGTCTGTTATTTGTCTAGACTGTGGCTGTGTGTTGGTTTGTTCTGCTGTGGTTTTTGTAATTCTGTCTCCTGTGTGGTCTATCTTTTGTCTTTTGGTGTTCACTAGCTGTATTTTGTACCTGTGTAAGTGTTTTTGTGTCTTTTATTGTTTTTAGATTATTTGTAGTGTTGTGGGTCTGTTTGTAGGTAGGATTAGTTGGGGTAGTTTGGGTCTTTAATTGGGTTATATATGTTTCCTTTTTTCTACTCCCTTTCCCTGGTTTTTCCCTATTTACTGTCAGAAATTGTGTTTTGTATTATGTCGGGAAGAAGGGCACGGCTGGGGCGCATGGGTGAGGAGGAGATTGGGGCATTGGTGTGGCTGGTGTGCCACTTCCTTCCCATGATGTTGGAGGCTGGGGGCTGTGTGATACAGGGGGATCACACGGAGGCAAGACAGTTGCGGTGGGCAAAGGTGCTGTTCCACCTGAGAAGGATATTTAACACAGCACGGAATGAGCACCAGCTCAAGCATCACAGGGCTGACCTGGTGGCCCTAGAGCAGGACCTGCTGGACCACCTGGGTGTGGTGATTGGTGGCCCTGTTTGTGAGTATCAAACTGACAAATGTGTACAGTTCAATGCTCCTGAGTGACAGTAGCATATGTTGTGACATGCTGCATGCAATGTTTGTGGCCATGTGGAATGCAAGTTGAACAAACTGTAAGTGTACTAGGAATGTGATATATTACACATGGTAATACATGGTACCAATGCAGTCCACAGTTTCGTTGAGCCATGTCCGAACAATACTCATGGCCATATGTACCAAGCTCTTTATAACCTTTACCAATATCTTAGGCCCATATTTATACTTTTTTAGCGCTGCATTAGCATAAAAAAATGAGTATAATATAAAGTATAAATCTGGGCCTAAGTTCACTGAACTCTTGTGTTTACGTCAGGACAAATAGGCCCTCATTCTGACCTTGGCGGTCTTTTCGCAAGACCGCCGAGTTACCGCCGCGGTGAAGACCGCCGACCGCGGCGGTATGCCGCTGTGCGCATTCTGACCGCTGGGAGCGTTCCGCCGGAAAACCGCCAGCAGCCACACTGGCGGTCGGCGGGAAAGTGGAGACTGGTCAACCTCCACCGCCACGCCAGCAAAACACCGCCCACAGAATTACGACCCACATTTCTGTGTGGCGGTCTTCTGTTGGCGGTCTTCTGTTGGCAGTCACCTCCCCATGGCTCCTGTCACCTCCCGGAGGACCAACGCACAAGGTAAGTTGATCGTCCGTGAGGGGAGGGGGTGGGGGGGTGTTGTGTGATGTGTGCGTGCATGGGGGTGTGCGTGTGAGTGTGTAGAAGGGGTGTGTGAGTGCGTGCATGCGGGCGGGGAGTGCTGCTGTGCCTATGGGCAATGTGTTTAGTTCGGCGGGTGCGCATGTCGGCATGTATGTGTGCGGGTATGTGTCCCCGTTGTGTATGTGTGTGTGTAGGGGGTGTGTATATGTGCATGTTGGGGGTGTGTGCATGTCGGGGTGCGTGTATGTGCATGTCGGGGTGCGGGTGGGGAGGGGGTTCGTACCACCTCTAGGGGGTGGCAGGGGGGTGGAGGGTGTGGGGGGAGGACTCGGGGGGGCAGTGGGGGGTGGGGGAGACCCCTATCAGTGCCAGGGAAGGAATTCCCTGGCCCCGATAGTGCCTACCGCCATGGTTCGCATGGCGGTTCCCGGACGCCAGAAACCGCGGCGGTAAGCAGGGTCATGATACCGTTGGCGGTCTTGGGTCGACCGCCGGACCGGAGTGCGCAGACTCCAGCCCGTCGGTCATGACCGCCGTGGCTGTCGGAGTGGGGAAGTGGCGGTCGGTCGCGGCGGTGACCGCCGCGGTCAGAATGCCATTTTTAATACCGCCGGTCTGTTCGCGGTCCGACCGCCGCCTCTCCGCCGACCGCCAAGGTCAGAATGAGGGCCATATTCATTCACATGGACAAACCCAAATGGCCCATTGTGGTACCAGATTGCACAATCACAAAACAGGGTCTTCTAGTGGCATTTAGGATTAGGCATTGAAATCCTATCATTGAGTCGCAGGCCCCTACGAAATTTTGTGATTGGGCACAATTGCCGGGACTGAGCTATTGCAGTTAACATCTATGTCACATTGGTGCCAACCCATTTTTGAGAGGGAAAGGGTCAGCATGGGATCTCTCCTCTTTGTGAATGCATGGCCACAAACTATTTCTGAGCATGAAGTTCTGTAAGGGACTACTGACTGCTTCCATAATTCTATTTTAGTGATGAAATAGGTTGTAAAATTACTTTCTGTACACCCCTACTGAAATATTGCTGCATTTCAACAAATGTAAATATATTAATATGAAGGCAGTCACAGACATAGTGGTCTGCTGAGCTCATTCCTGGGAGTGCCACTATTCCCAAGGGGTTTTCAAAATGAAACCTACCTCATCATGACTGAAGAGGTAGGTCAATTGCTACCCCATTTTTCATTTGCAAACAGTGTCATTTCGGTTGTTCTACCTCTGATCATCCAACTTGCTAATTGCTAGTTGTTGAGTCTTGTAATGTGTGATTCACAATGCCTGATTTGACACACATGGCCCTGAGTGACACATTTCAGGTGCAAGGATTACACCTGTGCCCATGCATTCTGTCAACGATGATCAACTAAGACACTGTCAGCATACATTATTTTGCAGTTTTGGAACAGCAAAGTGGCCAATCCATGTTTAGTGCTAGATTGTCATTATTTCACACACAGGATCCCTGCCATCATGTTGTCATAGGGGGCATAAATGGCTCAGGGGACACTGCCAATGGGGCATATGTAACCTACATACAATACTGGCACACCTATTGTGGACCACTGAAAGCACGATAATTCCTGAAAGCAAATCAACCCACATGGAAGGGAATGTGTGTGGATATGTGTGTAGATGTGAGTCTGTGTTTGTGTGTGTGACTGGGTGTAGGATGTGTGTGTGTGTTTGGATGTAATTGTGTCTGTGTGAGAATGAGTGTGTGCTGTTTGTGTGTATGTGTGACGGTGTGTGGGGTGGTTATGAGGCTCAGTGTGTAGAGTTATGTGGGTGTAGGTGAGCATGTGTTTTTCTTTTAAAAGGTGTCTGGGATCCAAGGACTGATTGCAAAGCTTTAGTGGGGGAGCCAATCTAAGTGCCATGGTGTATCTGCTGTTCTGCCTCACCACCTTTTTAATTTGTTTGCAACTCAAGTGGATCCCACTGCAGGATTTGGGTACCATACCCTGAACCCTTCTGCTACTTTTTGTTTAGTTGGTTAGGACACAGGGACGATTTTGGAATATTGGAATGGGTAGGCTCTCTCACTATGAGATGTACTCCTGATAAAGAGCGTCAGAGGGGAATCTCAAAAGTGCCATTTCCCAATTTTATTCCCATAAGATTCTTTGCTCTTTGATGCAGAATAAAAAAAGGAAAAAGAAACCAAAATGAATAAACCTAATGCCTGATAACAGTTAATACAGCTATCATGCACTAACCTGTAATATTGTACCCAAGATAAGAGTATACACTAAAGGATGTAGTCCAATAAATCCTGTTTTTCAGAGAGGCCCAGATAGAGTTAAAGACCTTCCGGCTCATATTTATACTTTTTTAGCGCCGCATTTGCACCACTTTTTGACGCAAAAATGGCGCAAACCTGCAAAATACAGGTTTGCGCCGTTTTTGCGTCAAAAAGTGGCGCAAATGCGGCGCTAAAAAAGTATAAATATGGGCCTCAATGTCTTAAATCGAGTCCACTTGAAGTAGATTGTGTCAATGATCCCAGTATGTAGGGGTGATCTCACTACCCCAGGGGAGATATTCCAGAAACGCACATCCAAGCCCCCATGGTTCACACCCCAGCACTTTGACTAACTAGGATATAAATGCTGCTAAGAAATATATACGCAGATCGGGTAACGAGAGTCCACCTTCCATTCTAGGCTGCAGCAACATCCCGCTATTGGCCCTTGGCTTCTTATACCTTCAAATTAATCTTTGCCAAACCACCCCCACCATTGTAAAAAAAAAAAAAGCTTTAGGTAATTACAGGGCTATACACTGAAAAAGGTATAGGTAGCGGGGAAGAATGATCATCTTAAGTTGCATCATCCTATTAGACAAATATGTAAACAATGCCACTTGCTAAATGTCTCTAAAGTTCTTTTGCAGAGTGCCTCATAGTTGAGTTCAATTACATCTTCCATTTTCAGGGAGATTTCTGCCACAGATACATTACAGATTTAACCCAGCGTCCGTCATCTCAAGAATGTTGTATATTGACTAAAACTAGTGTTTTATCAAAATTAACTTTGAATCCAGAGATAGCTCCAATTTTGTTTGCCACTTGCTCAATAGCTGCCAATGGATCCTCTGGGACAGATGTCATAATAAGGAGTTGATGAGTCTGCAATGAAACAATATCCCTCAAGTTCTTTAAGTTTTTAATATAAGGATCTGTGTAAAGTGCAAAGAGCAGCCACTATACCACCACAGTGGTTATTAATCGCAGAAATAGCAAATGAGCTGGCTCAATCCCGAACTTGAAAAGACGGTACTCGGCCCATTTCATCACTGTTTTCAAAAAAGCTCATTTGTTGGGCCTGAGCCTTCTGCATAATATTGTAGAG
Organism: Pleurodeles waltl; assembly: GCF_031143425.1. Taxonomy (NCBI): domain Eukaryota; kingdom Metazoa; phylum Chordata; class Amphibia; order Caudata; family Salamandridae; genus Pleurodeles; species Pleurodeles waltl. The sequence goes on from NC_090446.1 coordinate 673,289,538, forward strand.
CATGAGTTCCTAAAGAGAAGATTGAGCTATTACAAACTGATCCCTCAGGGACGCAAAAGATTGCCAATCTTGCACGGTTGCCCTGCTGGCCATAAGAGTATCCAGATGGATGAGACTAATCCAGATATTGGCCTCTACCAATGCAGCCTGCTTCCGTTGAAAGGTAGTGTAGTTAATAGAAATGTACTCTGCAAAAAGCTTTCAAAGCATCCCATACCATAAGAATGCCTTTGAGCTCTTATTACACTCAAAAAAGCCTTGCTTACTTGGCCATAGAATTAATATATGCTTCATCCAAGAGAAGTTTCCGCTAAAACGTCAAGGCCGCAATTAGAAATTTTGTACCAACCCCTCTACCCAGATGACAAGGCATTATGATTGGATATATCCCTGGGATTCAAATAGATACTAAGATAAGACAAAGAGTATGCCTAGCAAGGAACATATCTATCAAAGAGAAGATCTTACAAGAGGCAGAGAAGTATGTGAACCTGAGCTCTCTCATTTGATGATACCGCCAAACATCTACCAAAGCATAACATTTGATTATATTGAAGCAGGGCAGCTCTAGCCAACTTCCTCAGCCCATAGATACTCGTCACTGGGGAGTTATCCCCTGGGCCACTATGAGAGGAGTGCAAACGTGGGCTAAGAGTGAAATTAATGTCACCACATATCAGTGGCTATGGCCATAGATGTACCTCAGACAACAGGCTATTAAAGACTCCAGGATCATCAGTGCTGGCCCCATATAAAACACAGAGTGTGGAGCAGTGTTGGCCCTTAATAGCAGTTGCAATAAGCCATTGTCCATATATATACAATGGTACGTAAGTGTCCATCTCTTAAACCCGAGCCAATAAGGCAATCCATCTCGGCGAGGACATAAAACAGGCTGAAAATAGGACCTGGTACCCCAAGTCTTCCAATAGAGAATTTTGTGTGGATTGAAGATGGGTTTCCGGTAGCCCAGCTAGGTGCGGATGAAGTTAATGCGGCTCCTCTTTTATTAGCTTACATTTATGTGGTGTATTCACCCCATTAATTTTCCAGGAAAGAATATGAACTCACTGGTCAGGACAATTCCCCTGGATTGGCCTTAACATATGTGAGCAAACATCCAGCACACCCTATTTGGCAATGAAAAATCATTGTGCATGAGACATTTGCATAACAAGTATTAGGGCCTCAAACCTTCTTTTTTTGTTGCTGTCCCATACTCCCCCAACCCATCCACATTATAGGTCCAGGTGAGAGAAGAAATAACCCCAACCGCTCCACCTAGCCTGATCCAGACCTCACCCCCTCCCCAAACCCCAGATTCTCCTACCCCCACCTGAACTATGTCCATTCCAGGAAAAAGTCCTACCCTCTCCCCTTCATGGTTATTAGGCATTGCAGCTAAGAGGCCCTCGAGGGCTGGCGAAAAGTAAAATACAGAAGAAAAATAATCGATAGTGAGCACCAAGTGATGAGATGTGCATAGGTGTGATCAAATGTTAAGTAAGAGATTGCTACGAAAGTAGTAAAGCCCTAGGACCCTCCATTGAAGAACAGAGTTGTTGGATGATCTGCTAAACCCCTCAACACCCTCCCTGTCCTACAAAAGGGGCAAGCCCAGACTGGCTAGGAGGAGGATGTATTATAAAGGATTGCCCCAACTGCACCCTACAGTAGCTCAATCCTAGCCAATAAGCTTCTCTAAACCAGTGACCCCGTGCACCCCATATGCCAAACCACCACCATATGGTGGAAATGATCAGATAATCCGGAGAATTTAATAAACATAAAGGGGCCTTTCTCATCCCCCCAGGCTACTGTTTTAACAGCAGGATCCGCCCAACTCCATCCTTCAGTGACCCAGTCCCGACCCAGTGAACCACTCTTGACCCATAGCCCGGTGACCACATACAAGAAGCTACCCCAGTACAAAGCAGAAAAACATGTCAAACAGAGAGAAACCTCACTCATCCCCGTGCTGCATTTCAACATAAGATCCTGAACATTTGGACCCTCAAAGCAAAAATAGGTATGTCGCTCCTTGTTGATTTGCAGGGTTGCAGGTTCCATCAACAAGATGATTGCATCGAGCTATTGGAGTGATGGAATAAAACCCTGAAGCTGCCATCACCTCACAAATGTTTGATGGGGAAAATCGCTGCAGACAATAAACTCCACCCCATAGGCTTTGACCAGTAGCTATGGGGTAGTGGCTCGGTATATTTCTTGTTGCAGGATAAAGTTTCCTATAGATATCAAGATAGTCTGTGGATACTGAGATGGCTTGCTGGATGGTTTAAAAGAAAATTGATGAGTCCTGTAAATTATGCAGTCCATATCCTAGTCAGTCAGAGCGGAAAATGCTTCTTGAAACAGGTGAACCACAAAACCTTGTTGGTCATCCCTTTCCATGCCTTCTGTAAGCCCTAGGACATGGAGGTTATTCCTACGTGACCTATTTTCAAAGTCTTCCATCCTAGACAAGAGTGTAGCAGCCTGTTCATTCTGCTGAGCGATATTTGCGCTGTTTCCCTCCACCATCTTTTTGGAGGACCAATTGAGTGGATTCTACTGTGATCACTCGAGTTTGTAGCATGTCCATGTCCTTTGAGAGCTTCCAAAGGACCACTGGGGTTTTGAGATCAGCAGCCTTTAATGCCAGTGAGTCCTTCCTGTGTTACTCCCGGTGCTGCAGCAGAAAATTGTAGCTCGCAGGCAAAGTTGGTGCCACAGGTGCTGTCCCTGAACCTGGCCGCTGACCTCCTGGTAAAGATGGCAGTGAAGAGGCTGAATCGCTGATTTGAGGTTGGGCCTCAGTAGATGATACGACAGATGGTATTTGGATCAGGGGTGAACAATTAGTAGAGGTCACCTGTTCCACTCTTCAGCCTCCCCCTCAGTATCAGGGATAGGGTTGATGATGCCCTGATCGAAAGCAGTTGACACAAGGTCCTCTGGTCTGTTGACAAGACCTCCCTCCCACCACAGTCTCTCTCTTGGATAAAGATGGTATACTGGGAGCAAGGATGGTGTTTGCAGAAATTTTCTCTAGAAGTGATGAGTCATTAATGACCAGTACTGTTTGCTCCGCTTGATCCACCCCCTACTTCCAATCACTATCGGATAAATCTGAAAAGGAGAAAAACACCTCCTGCATGTCACCAAGCTGAGTCTGCAATGCCAACAGTGCCAACAATGCCAACAGTGCTGGGTACTGTGATCTTTCACAGTACCCAGGCTGAGAAGGCACAAGAGGGGTATAGTAGAGATAGTTGAAGAGGTGGAACCAAACGAGCCATCGCTTCATGTCGATTAACCCCAGTACCCTGCGTGCCAGCCAGTTCAGAAGTGTAAAGCATCTCCGTCTCCAATAAAATAGAAGGGGTCCCAGTAGTGGACACCTCCAGGGTAGAATAGGAGGGATTATGTGCTATCTTCTGGATCAGATCTTGGGCCTGGGCTGTCGTCTCTTCACTGCCATGGCCAGGATGCCTGCTCAGCATGACAGCAACAGCCACGGGGGGCACAAGTGGGGCTACAAAAGAGTCCAATGTCTTCTGCAATCTAGGGACAGCCTTCCCTTTGCGTAAAGCCCTAGCTCCAGCTTGTGTGACATCCTCAAATTCTCCCCCCCTTTCCTCTCTGTTCCTTTCTCAGCTGGCATCAAGACTGTATTTGCCTCTCTCTCCCAGGCATTTATTGCTGGGGCGAGAGGATTCGAAGGAATGAAAAGGAATGAAAAGCTATGGAGAGAAAAGGCAAGGGAATGCAGTAGTGTCATCATTGCAAACCTTCAGGGTGGCTTATCTCAAAAAAAGATGAAGGCAACAGTTTTTCCATCTTTCCTCCAATTTGAAGCAGCAACAAAAATAATCTGAAGTCAAGGAACTGGGCAGGAATAGATCTTCTTTAGGGCTAATGACATGCATAGGCATGGATAATACATACGTATTGTTTTGATAACTGGCGTGCGTGCGTATTCTTCAATATTTGCTCAAACAACAATAGTGCGATGACCGAAAGAGTTCAATAAAACCTAAACTACGCCAACTATTATAGAAGTGTGTTCTTGTGGACACTGGAGTATTTTCTGACGCTTCTATGCCAAATATTTCTTATCGTTTATTTAATAATGGGTAAGTATAAGTAAGCAGTTGCGGAGAACATCAATCGCAGGGATATTTGATTTAATTGCCAGGCACATTTTAACTAGTTTAAAGCATTGCTTGAACAGCAGAGGGCGCCATGGTTCCAGTAATGACCTGATTAAAATTGTTTGTAAGGTTATTCGAAATGATTAGCTGCAGAACTTATTATTTGAAAACAAAATCTACAAAACGTTTTTCATTTCTTAGATCATTTCTCATGGTGTTCAGCGCGGCTAGGGTCTTAAGTCTACAGGGCAATCATGAAGTGCCTGATGTGCTGGTCTGACAAATTAGTGGGTGATCTGTGTTTTTTAGCTGTTGAAGGCCGGTTTTTTACTGCCGACTTTCCTGATATTTCCACTTTTTAAGCTATCTGCTTTGCTACTCTAGGCTCCTTTCATTTTGGTGCCCGGGCCTATTTTTTGCCCCAGTCCGATTCCCTACCCTGAACAAGTCACCCACTCCCTGGCGAGCGACTTTCAAATTTAGTCAACAATGTCATGTTCCTTCATACAGAGGTTGTTTAAAACGAAAATGTAACTGACAGCATTCAATGATAACTACATATCATGCATTAAAACTCTTCCATTAAAAAACAGGGTACTTGAAGGGAGATCCCAGGAAAGTCGGTTGAGCTAGATGGGTAAGGATGGGTGTCTTGTCTGAAGACCATGCCATGCATCCGGTGATCACAGGACAGGACCAGTTGTGCAGGTACAATTTTCAGATGGAAAGGTGTTGTCATCAGTGTTTCATCAGTGACTTCATTCAGGTTGTGAAAAATCTACGTGTTACAGAAAGTATAGTAATGAGTAGTGTGTCCGGTGGTGCATCTTCCACTGAAATGGCCACTTAGGCCCATATTTATACTTTTTTAGTGCCACATTTGTGTCATTTTTTGACGAAAAAGTGGCACAAACTTACAAAATACGATTAGGCCCAGATTTATACTCCCTTTGCACCGGATTAGCGTAATTTCTTTTTTATGCTTATATGGCGAAAACTTATCACCATATATATATTTAGACCCATCTAGTGTCAAAATTTCAGAGTTTGCGTCATTTTCTGGATGAGTGAAACCGCCTTGCGTCAATGAGATGCAAGGTAGGCGTTCCCGTCCAAAAAATGACTCAAACACCCATGCGCTATATTTATCCAACCGGGCAAAAATGACGCACGGCAGGGAAGCGGACCTGAGAAATGACGCAAAGCCCGATTTGTGTCAAATTTTAACGCCTGGGTCAGGCCAGGCGTTAAAATGGGGCAAACACACCACTATTTAAGGAAAACTCACACAAGCAACATCATTGCTAGAGAACGACAACATGGAGGTGCTACTCATGCAGCATGCCAGATGATGCAGAGCACAGGACCAACAACAGCAGCTACCACCACACCAATGTGGACCCCAAAGGCAAAGCAGAAGGCAGGAGAGGCTATTCAGGACCAGGACAACCCTCCTGGGCCTCAGGGAACAGAATAACATCCATAGGTACAAACTCAACTGGCAAGCCATACAGCAGCCGCTGCGCCACATTGAGCCACAGTTAACAGCCAGCCTGCAGACACCCCATATTATTCCACCGGAGACCAAGCTGTCCTGCACATGTTGGCAAGTGGCTCATTCCAAACTATGGGTGCTCTGGTTGCTGGGGTATCACAGCCCTCATTCACCACCTTCCTTCCTTCCTAAGGTTCTTGATGCCATCATCTCTCTCACACTCCACCACATCAGCTTCCCCAACACACAGCAGAAGCAGCAGGAGACAAAACAGGGGTTTTACCAAATAAATGGCTTCCCGCATGTGCTTGGTGCCATTGTCTGCACAGATGTCCAGATTGTACCACCTGGTGCAACCGAGCACCTATACCGCAACAGAAAGCACACCCACTCCATAAATGTGCAGGCCATTGTTGATCACCAGGGATTGTTCACCAACATCATGGCAAAGTACCTGGGAGTGAACAGGATTCCTTTATCTTCCGCCACAGCACCATCAATCAGCACTTCCAGGATGGACGACATGGCAATGGCCTTCTTGTCGGTAAGTCCAGAAACCTAGCAATATACACACAGCACAGCAACCCTGTAGGACACACAATACATACACCACTACATTGAAACGTGGGCAGAAAGACACTGAGGTGTGACACAGGTAGTTATGTTGTACACCCTGACACAATGGGATACAAATCTATGGACAAATGACAGCTGCCACAAACATTAGCTGCCACTCTATTGCTACAAGGGACCAATGTCAAAGCACACAGTGACAATGACATGGCCTACACTGGATGTACAACTTGGAAGATAAACCATTCAAAATCACATAAGGCCACATAGTCAATCCCACACCCTTCCAAACAATATGTACTGTGTAAGGGGTGTGCAATGTGTGTTGCTGCAGGTCAAACACCATGAGATACATAGCATGGTGATGCTTACTCAAATGAAGGTGACATGGAATTACTGAGGCAGTACCAACATTTCACATCACTCCTGGGGTGACATTGCAATCTAGCAATGAGTAAGTGGACTGTGCTATGAAAACATGTTGATGTGATACTAATGCAAACTGCACACAGCTGCACATACTGAAGAGACAATTTCCCATCTACATAGCAGATGTACCGGGAGATGGACCTTCCTGCACAAATACATCTACCTCTACAACCAAGTTAGCCAGCTCACCTGGAGCAAGTTCAGTAGTGTAGGTGCATGCTTGCACATGAGCCACTGGCAGAGGGAACAAAAAAGGTTTGCATAGAACTAGTCACACATGGGACAATTGTGCAGTGTCAATACTGAACACCTCAGTGCTGACAACTTATGGAGATGTGTTGTGCATTGTCACCCAGCCTAATCAAAGGGCCTCACTGTTGCATTTCATCTGCAATGAAATGTCTAATTGGATGGGATGTCCAGGCCATGTAGTGCAACCATGTTACCTCCAGTGTGGAATCTATTGTGTGTGTGGAAGTATCATGTCATCTCCAGTGAACGCACACTAAAACATCTTGCTCACTACATAACGCATGGGAGATACACACTGAACTGCAAGTTTGAAAATATACCAGAGATATCAGGTCAATTAGCCAAACACAAGTTTTTGAAGTCAAGCAACCCAATGCAGAGAGAACCTCATAGAAACCCAGGATCCCACACAATACCACACACGCATATGAGTCACACACGACACAAGATAACAACTGCCATACAAAATGACATTCTTGGTGCAAGCAACAACAAAATACTTACTCCTATTTTCTCTTTCAGCTGATCAGGGTTATGGGATCCAGCTATTGATCATGACCCCATTGGCCAACCCAAGCACAGCAGCAGAGCGTGCCTATACTGAGGCACATTGGAGGACACGCACCATTGTTGAATGGACTTTTGGAATCCTGAAGTCCAGATTCAGGTGCCTGGACATCACCAGAGGCAGCCTCCCATATTCCCCAAAAATGGTCTGCAAGATCATTTTGACCTGTGCCATCCTGCACAACATTTGTGTTAGGAGAAACATCCCCCTATATGAACCTGAAGAAGAACTGCCTGAAGAGGAGGAGGAGGTGGATGCTGCCCGGGAAAATGAGGGGGAACATCCTAACACAGCTGCAGGATGGAGTCGCAGACAACAGATAGTTCAAAACCTTTTTCAACAATAGTCACTATCAACACATTGTTACTATATGGAATTAAACACCTCACTTTATCACTCAATCATGCTCTGGGTAATTATTTATGCATCACATGTTCTCTAGGAATCAGAGTATTACCTCAGGGAACATTTCATTTCAGAAAGACAAATTTGACTACTTCTGATGCCACATCACATTTGATGGGTATGAAAGTACAGCAAACATCACACACAGTTTGCATGAAAAACATCTTTTCAATTTCACATTTGAAGGGCAAATTCATAGGACCACAGCTATGAGAGACATCCATGTCGCCAACATGGTCTATTGCAGCATATGACACCCAACTATGGCATCATCAATCAAAAGATAAATAAGCGCATCATACATTAGGCAGTGGTTGTGTAATAGCATTGGTAAGAGGAATGTATGATCAGGCCCTTGACATCAGTAAGTGTGACATCAGCTATCTCTTCAAGGAGCATGTGTGACAAGAAGTGTATCAATCCTAAAAGTGGATAGCATGACAAGCAATGCTCACAAGACATGCCCTGCGCAGTCCATCCCAGGGAATAAGGGCCAGATGTACGAACCGTTTTGCCTGGCGCAAACTGCGATTTTCATAGTTTGCGCCATGCAAAACGGCCATCGCGATGCACATTCCCATTTTGCGAGTAGGTACCGACTGGCAAAATGGGAATGCGACTCGCAGATAGGAAGGGGTGTCCCCTTCCTATTTGCGACTCGCACCATGATGCAGAATTTCTTTGTGACCGCGAAAGCGGTCGCAAAGCAATTCGCAGTTAGCACCCACTTGAAGTGGGTGCTAACTCATTCGCAAAAGGGAAGGGGTCCCCAATCTTCTGTCCATTGCTTCCCATGGGAAACGTCCGGTTGGCCCCTTACACTGCATTCTCACCTCCAGGACTTGTGAGAGACTGAAACTGCACACACCTGTCAGGGAGCCTGGGTGACAAGTGGTGCATCAATCCTGAAAATGGATAGCATGAGTGTCCCAGGTATGACAAGCAATGCTCACAAAACATGCCCTGCGCAGTCCATCCCAGGGAATAAGTCCTGCCACTGCCATGTTTTAAGTCTCTGCCCTCCCTTCTCTAGGAGGCACTGTAAATGTACTATCTGTACCCTGGGAATCATCATATATACTCACCCAGACTCCCATTCTGACTCCTGTGTGCTTCCCTTTTCAGTATGGCATGCCATAGTTCAACTACATCAGCCTGCATGGACTTCATGTCCCATAATGCACTGCCTGGTAGTCGGTAAGACCTGTAATCTTCTTTCCATTGCTTACCATGGGAAAAGTCCAGTTGGGCCCTTATACTGGATTCTCTCCTCCAGGACTTAAGCTGCACACACCTGTGTGCTCTCTCATGCAGCCCAGCCATTTGACTCTGCCCTGGCGTTGCTGCTGCCTGGAACTGCTTAGAAGCTGCCATTCCCTGAAGCTCCTTTTTGTGCATTAAAGTACAATTCATTTGTGTACCAGAGCCCTTGTTAGATTGTGTTACAGTGCTGAGTACCCCTGAGACTGCTCTTTGTTTCCACAATGTTGTTCCTGCTTGTTCCAGTCAGACTCTGCTCCCTGTTTTAATGCCTTGTTCATGTTTGTTCCTGACAGAGCCTGCTTCCTGTTAGCCAGACTGGTTCTAGTCTTTGCGTCAACCAGACCCATTCCCTGTGCCTACATTTGCCTCATAGTTGGTTTTCATGCCCTCCGTTTCCTCTTGGGGTATTGTGTCTGGTAAGTCTATGATCAGTCCTCAACTGTATAGAATAGTTTAAATTTCTTTTTTGTACTGGCACATATTTTCCAGGGGGCGAATCCAGCCCTCATCCTTTGTCTGGTTTGGCATGTATTCATTAGTGCCAAACAGTGACAGTGTACTATGGCTGTATTCCTGGATTTGGAACTGTGCCTCCAGCCCAACAAACAAGGGCTTGTAATGTGTATGTAAGGACAATCCATGTTTGTTGCCTGGCGGTTTAGACACAGATTCACTTCTGCCGCAACCTTTTGAAGGGGCTTGCGTGGTGACTAGCTGTGAGGTTAATCTGTACAGAGGCACTGATGTTCCCAGTTGCTGTGGGAAGTTCAGAGCCCTATCCTGAGTAGAAATGTAGTGATGAAATCTGCATGTTTGTCCATTACTGATCCGTAACATATTTGTCCACACCAAAGTTGATCTGTTGTCACTCTTCTGTATTTTCTGCTGTACCATAGCTGCCCCATCCCCTTGTATGCCTTTTGCAGATCTTTAGCTTTAGGTCAAATCTGCTTTGAAAGATACTTTGTTAAATCAAGGGTTGGCTCCACAGACTCCTGAATAGACCTGCACGTAACTGTTGCACCACGGAGGCCAATTCTGACACAGGGTACACATGGCCACACACTTGAATTGGACACTTTTGTGCAATGAACCTCTGAAAATATGTGAACACATGCAGCCTGGGCTGCTGGTCCACCACACCCACAGGAGGAACTTAGGTCATTTACATTAGTAAAACTGTGGTGTACATAACAATGTTATGATTGGAATTGAGGCTCTGTGTTGCAAACACTGTACCTACCAAACATGTTCAAATTCCTGACTCATGGGTAGTATACACACAAGTGACCATGAAGTGGTAGCCAACAATTCATGACATGTGAGGGTTAACATATCTGACATAGCCCTCATCAGCCATCCTCAATCTTCCCTGTGTATTGTTTGTCGTGGGAAATGTATTGTCCCCAAAGTCAAGCAACTACACACAGCAAAAGAGTCAACACATATTACAAACACATATCATGACTGTTGTACCTCATTGATTGGCATCTGATGGTGATACCCATTTTAACATATTCATACATTAACAATACACCAAATGTATTGCATGCCGTTCCAACAGAAGCACACAAATAGTTTTAACAGTCAATTCACACACAAAACACACAGGCCATGATTCATATTTTTGTATCGTAGCTTTGCTGTCCTCTATTGACGCAAGACCTGCACAAACTTAAAAATTCCATTTTAATTTCCAAAGTTTGCGCTGCTGTTGTGTCAGTTAAGAAAGCTAATCTTGCACAACGATATTAGTAATGTGGGCCACAGTAGCATGGTCTACCACATGTGGCCAATCACTAGAACACACACTGCAGGTCATACCATCCTATCTTTACCTAGTTATAGGCTGTATGCATGTTAAAATATGAAAAATGATGCAAACACAGTTTGAGTCAGAAATTTTGATGCAAATGCGTCAAAAAATGACATAAACGCTCAAATTATAGCAACGTGTCACTAGCGTTAATTCCACCAGCGCACCCCAGGCATGTGGATATCCATTAAAAATTTATTGATCAATGAATGCGTGGGATTTTGACGCCAACTATGTAAGCGTAAAAAATTACACACAAGACAAAAAACGGGCCGCAAATGAGACAGGAAGTGATGTAATAGGATATCCTATTTACAGAATTGGTACAGTGGGTGTACTTTCACTTTGCAGTCTGTTATTTGTCTAGACTGTGGCTGTGTGTTGGTTTGTTCTGCTGTGGTTTTTGTAATTCTGTCTCCTGTGTGGTCTATCTTTTGTCTTTTGGTGTTCACTAGCTGTATTTTGTACCTGTGTAAGTGTTTTTGTGTCTTTTATTGTTTTTAGATTATTTGTAGTGTTGTGGGTCTGTTTGTAGGTAGGATTAGTTGGGGTAGTTTGGGTCTTTAATTGGGTTATATATGTTTCCTTTTTTCTACTCCCTTTCCCTGGTTTTTCCCTATTTACTGTCAGAAATTGTGTTTTGTATTATGTCGGGAAGAAGGGCACGGCTGGGGCGCATGGGTGAGGAGGAGATTGGGGCATTGGTGTGGCTGGTGTGCCACTTCCTTCCCATGATGTTGGAGGCTGGGGGCTGTGTGATACAGGGGGATCACACGGAGGCAAGACAGTTGCGGTGGGCAAAGGTGCTGTTCCACCTGAGAAGGATATTTAACACAGCACGGAATGAGCACCAGCTCAAGCATCACAGGGCTGACCTGGTGGCCCGAGAGCAGGACCTGCTGGACCACCTGGGTGTGGTGATTGGTGGCCCTGTTTGTGAGTATCAAACTGACAAATGTGTAGAGTGACAGTAGCATATGTTGTGACATGCTGCATGCAATGTTTGTGGCCATGTGGAATGCAAGTTGAACAAACTGTAAGTGTACTAGGAATGTGATATATTACACATGGTAATACATGGTACCAATGCAGTCCACAGTTTCGTTGAGCCATGTCCGAACAATACTCATGGCCATATGTACCAAGCTCTTTATAACCTTTACCAATATCTTAGGCCCATATTTATACTTTTTTAGCGCTGCATTAGCATAAAAAAATGAGTATAATATAAAGTATAAATCTGGGCCTAAGTTCACTGAACTCTTGTGTTTACGTCAGGACAAATAGGCCCTCATTCTGACCTTGGCGGTCTTTTCGCAAGACCGCCGAGTTACCGCCGCGGTGAAGACCGCCGACCGCGGCGGTATGCCGCTGTGCGCATTCTGACCGCTGGGAGCGTTCCGCCGGAAAACCGCCAGCAGCCACACTGGCGGTCGGCGGGAAAGTGGAGACTGGTCAACCTCCACCGCCACGCCAGCAAAACACCGCCCACAGAATTACGACCCACATTTCTGTGTGGCGGTCTTCTGTTGGCGGTCTTCTGTTGGCGGTCACCTCCCCATGGCTCCTGTCACCTCCCGGAGGACCAACGCACAAGGTAAGTTGATCGTCCGTGAGGGGAGGGGGTGGGGGGGTGTTGTGTGATGTGTGCGTGCATGGGGGTGTGCGTGTGAGTGTGTAGAGGGGGTGTGTGAGTGCGTGCATGCGGGCGGGGAGTGCTGCTGTGCCTATGGGCAATGTGTTTAGTTCGGCGGGTGCGCATGTCGGCATGTATGTGTGCGGGTATGTGTCCCCGTTGTGTATGTGTGTGTGTAGGGGGTGTGTATATGTGCATGTTGGGGGTGTGTGCATGTCGGGGTGCGTGTATGTGCATGTCGGGGTGCGGGTGGGGAGGGGGTTCGTACCACCTCTAGGGGGTGGCAGGGGGGTGGAGGGTGTGGGGGGAGGACTCGGGGGGGCAGCGGGGGGTGGGGGAGACCCCTATCAGTGCCAGGGAAGGAATTCCCTGGCCCCGATAGTGCCTACCGCCATGGTTCGCATGGCGGTTCCCGGACGCCAGAAACCGCGGCGGTAAGCAGGGTCATGATACCGTTGGCGGTCTTGGGTCGACCGCCGGACCGGAGTGCGCAGACTCCAGCCCGTCGGTCATGACCGCCGTGGCTGTCGGAGTGGGGAAGTGGCGGTCGGTCGCGGCGGTGACCGCCGCGGTCAGAATGCCATTTTTAATACGCCGGTCTGTTCGCGGTCCGACCGCCGCCTCTCCGCCGACCGCCAAGGTCAGAATGAGGGCCATAATCATTCACATGGACAAACCCAAATGGCCCATTGTGGTACCAGATTGCACAATCACAAAACAGGGTCTTCTAGTGGCATTTAGGATTAGGCATTGAAATCCTATCATTGAGTCGCAGGCCCCTACGAAATTTTGTGATTGGGCACAATTGCCGGGACTGAGCTATTGCAGTTAACATCTATGTCACATTGGTGCCAACCCATTTTTGAGAGGGAAAGGGTCAGCATGGGATCTCTCCTCTTTGTGAATGCATGGCCACAAACTATTTCTGAGCATGAAGTTCTGTAAGGGACTACTGACTGCTTCCATAATTCTATTTTAGTGATGAAATAGGTTGTAAAATTACTTTCTGTACACCCCTACTGAAATATTGCTGCATTTCAACAAATGTAAATATATTAATATGAAGGCAGTCACAGACATAGTGGTCTGCTGAGCTCAGCAGACCAGCATTCCTGGGAGTGCCACTATTCCCAAGGGGTTTTCAAAATGAAACCTACCTCATCATGACTGAAGAGGTAGGTCAATTGCTACCCCATTTTTCATTTGCAAACAGTGTCATTTCGGTTGTTCTACCTCTGATCATCCAACTTGCTAATTGCTAGTTGTTGAGTCTTGTAATGTGTGATTCACAATGCCTGATTTGACACACATGGCCCTGAGTGACACATTTCAGGTGCAAGGATTACACCTGTGCCCATGCATTCTGTCAACGATGATCAACTAAGACACTGTCAGCATACATTATTTTGCAGTTTTGGAACAGCAAAGTGGCCAATCCATGTTTAGTGCTAGATTGTCATTATTTCACACACAGGATCCCTGCCATCATGTTGTCATAGGGGGCATAAATGGCTCAGGGGACACTGCCAATGGGGCATATGTAACCTACATACAATACTGGCACACCTATTGTGGACCACTGAAAGCACGATAATTCCTGAAAGCAAATCAACCCACATGTCCATCACACAGTTACTCATTTTCCCTTGATGCACAAGCCACAATACCTGAGGTACTGGTATTGCAGTGCACCAGGAACATGGCATTCCAATTGTCACCCAATAACAAATGATGAAATGGAGTACCATCTGAAATGGATTAGCCACAGAAGTGTGTAGTCAGGTTTAGCACCATATGATTGTTTGGGCCAGTGCATGTGTGCATATGTGTGTCTATCACTCACTGGAGTGACAGTGTCAATGCAAGTTTGCAGTGGTATGTCTGTTGGAGTGTCTACATGCCTGATGTGCAGCTCTATCATAAAATGCCACACACTGATTTGTTGTTTCCACGTTTGTGTAATGATCAGACATTGAGCATATATCTCCCTTCCATGTTTTACAGGTGGACCAGCCCCCTACACCATTGGTGAAGTGGCTCGATTTGAGGACCCAGACATATCCAGTAAGTGTGAAAATGTTTGTCCTGTGTTGTGATTGCAGCTGTTGTGTGATGGACTCTTGTGTGTTGGACTCATTGCAAGATATGATGAGCTGGCACGTACTCTGATATGTGACTTGACTGGAGGTTGACATAGTGTTCCATGGACGAGTTGGACATTTACTGGCAAAGAGTCATATATTGGGAGTCTAGTGCTACGTAATAGGCATGGGCAGGTGAACAAGGCGATTTGCAGCCACATGTATGCCCACATTTGATTTGGAGGTGGTCCAGTGTGATAATATAGTCAGCAAGTCATACCCTAATTCACACAAAACAGTGATGCATCATTTTAACACACACAATTGCGCATTCCTGGAATGTAATGAACATGTAGGACTGTATGGGTGACTGTCCATCGGCATCTAGCCCCACATGTTGTACTCCATTTACGTACAACTGAAGTGTTATGTTATAGGCGTGCATGCAGGTCAAGGCCAGGTGTGTGGTTGCATCAATGTGGGTGATTTAGGAAATGTGTCAGTGTGATCCGATATTGATGGTTGTTCACAAATGGTAACATGAATGTAGATGTGAATGACCAATGGTTGACTCACTCCTAGTTGGCAGGCCTCCTTACATGTGTTCCAATCACTAAATCCATGTACAGGTGGACAGAGCTTTGTGGTTGTCCTTGAAGGTTGAAAATATGTATTGCATGCCCATCCCCCCTGAGGCACAGGGTTAGGGGGAGAACATATATGTAGCTAGGTGTGATGGTCACAGTGTAGATGATAGACATGTAATTCAAGCATGCATGTGGGCCAAACTACAATGCCCCCTTATGTTTAGTGTGAGAAAGTAGCCTCTTTCTAGCCTTGTTACCCCCATTTTTGGCCTGTTTGTGAGTATATGTCAGGTGTTTTCACTGTCCCACTGGGATCCTGCTAGCCAGGGCCCAGTGCTCATAGTGAAAACCCTATGTTTTCAGTATGTTTGTTATGTGTCACTGGGACCCTGCTAGCCAGGGCCCCAGTGCTCATAAGGTTGTGGCCTATATGTATGTGTTCCCTGTGTGATGCCTAACTGTCTCACTGAGGCTCTGCTAACCAGAACCTCAGTGGTTATGCTCTCTCATTTCTTTCCAAATTGTCACTAACAGGCTAGTGACCAATTTTACCAATTTACATTGGCATACTGGAACACCCTTATAATTCCCTAGTATATGGTACTGAGGTACCCAGGGTATTGGGGTTCCAGGAGATCCCTATGGGCTGCAGCATTTCTTTTGCCACCCATAGGGAGCTCTGACAATTCTTACACAGGCCTGCCACTGCAGCCTGAGTGAAATAACGTCCACGTTATTTCACAGCCATTTACCACTGCACTTAAGTAACTTATAAGTCACCTATATGTCTAACCTTTACCTGGTAAAGGTTGGGTGCTAAGTTACTTAGTGTGTGGGCACCCTGGCACTAGCCAAGGTGCTCCCACATTGTTCAGGGCAAATTCCCCGGACTTTGTGAGTGCGGGGACACCATTACACGTGTGCACTACACATAGGTCACTACCTATGTGTAGCTTCACAATGGTAACTCCGAACATGGCCATGTAACATGTCTAAGATCATGGAATTGCCCCCCAATGCCATCCTGGTATTGGGGAGACAATCCCATGATTCCCCGGGTCTCTAGCACAGACCCGGGTACTGCCAAACTGCCTTTTCAGGGGTTTCACTGCAGCTGCTGCTGCTGCCAACCCCTCAGACAGGTTTCTGCCCTCCTGGGGTCCAGCCAGGCTTGGCCCAGGAAGGCAGAACAAAGGACTTCCTCAGAGAGAGGGTGTTACACCCTCTCCCTTTGGAAAAAGGTGTTAAGGCAGGGGAGGAGTAGCCTCCCCCAGCCTCTGGAAATGCTTTCATGGGCACAGATGGTGCCCATTTCTGCATAAGCCAGTCTACACCGGTTCAGGGATCCCCCAGCCCTGCTCTGGTGCGAAACTGAACAACGGAAAGGGGAGTGACCACTCCCCTGACCTGCACCTCCCCTGGGAGGTGCCCAGAGCTCCTCCAGTGTGCTCCAGACCTCTGCCATCTTGGAAACAGAGGTGCTGCTGGCACACTGGACTGCTCTGAGTGGCCAGGGCCAGCAGGTGACGTCAGAGACTCCTTCTGATAGGCTCCTCCAGGTGTTGCTAGCCTATCCTCTCTCCTAGGTAGCCAAACCTCCTTTTCTGGCTATTTAGGGCCTCTGCTTTGGGGAATTCTTTAGATAATGAATGCAAGAGCTCATCAGAGTTCCTCTGCATTTCTCTCTTCACCTTCTGCCAAGGAATCGACTGCTGACCGCGCTGGGAGCCTGCAAAACTGCAACAAAGTAGCAAAGACGACTACTGCGACCTTGTAACGCTGATCCTGCCGCCTTCTCGACTGTTTTCCTGGTGGTGCATGCTGTGGGGGTAGTCTGCCTCCTCTCTGCACTAGAAGCTGCGAAGAAATCTCCTGTGGGTCGACGGAATCTTCCCCCTGCAACCGCAGGCACCAAAGAACTGCTTCATCGGTCCTCTGGGTCTCCTCTCAGCACGACGAGCGAGGTTCCTTGAACTCAGCAACTCTGTCCAAGTGACTCCCACAGTCCAGTGACTCTACAGTCCAAGTTTGGTGGAGGTAATTCCTTGCCTCCCCACGCTAGACTGCATTGCTGGGAACCGCGTGTTTTGCAGCTGCTCCGGCTCCTGTGCACTCTTCCAGGATTTCCTTTGTGCACAGCTAAGCCTGGGTCTCCGGTACTCTAACCTGCAGTGCACGACCTCCTGAGTTGTCCTCCGGCGTCGTGGGACCTTCCTTTGTGACTTCGGGTGAGCTCCGGTTCACTCCACTTTGTAGTGCCTGTTCGGGCACTTCTGCGGGTGCTGCTTGCTTCTGAGTGGGCTCTTTGTCTTGCTGGACTCCCCCTCTGTCACCTCACGCAATTGGCGATATCCTGGTCCTTCCTGGGCCACAGCAGCATCCAAAAACCCTAACTACAACCCTTGCAGCTAGCAAGGCTTGTTTGCGGTCTTTCTGCACGAAAAGACCTCTGCAAGCTTTTTCATGACGTGAGACATCCATCCTCCAAAGGGGATGTTTCTAGCCCTCTTCGTTCTTGCAGAATCCACAGCTTCTACCATCCAGTGGCAGCTTCTTTGCACCCACAGCTGGCATTTCCTGGGCATCTGCCCACTCCCGACTTGATCGTGACTTTTGGACTTGGTCCCCTTGTTCCACAGGTACTCTCGTCTGGAAATCCATCGTTGTTGCATTGCTGGTGTTGGTCTTTCTTGCAGAATTCCCCTGTCACGAATTCTGTGCTCTCTGGGGAACTTAGGTGCACTTTGCACCCACTTTTCAGGGTCTTGGGGTGGGCTATTTTTCTAACCCTCACTGTTTTCTTACAGTCCCAGCAACCCTCTACGAGCTCACATAGGTTTGGGGTCCATTTGTGGTTCGCATTCCACTTCTAGAGTATATGGTTTGTGTTTCCCCTATCCCTATGTGCTCCCATTGCATTCTATTTTGACTATACATTGTTTGCACTGTTTTCTATTGCTATTACTGCATATTTTGGTATTGTGTACATATATCTTGTGTATATTTGCTATCCTCATACTGAGGGTACTCACTGAGATACTTTGGCATATTGTCATAAAAATAAAGTACCTTTAATTTTAGTATATCTGTCTATTGTGATTTCTTATGATATTGTGCATATGACACTAGTGGTACTGTAGGAGCTTCACTCGTCTCCTAGTTCAGCCTAAGCTGCTCTGCTAAGCTACCTTTTCTATCAGCCTAAGCTGCTAGACACCCCTCTACACTAATAAGGGATACCTTGTCCTGGTGCAAGGTGTAAGTACCCCTTGGTACTCACTACAAGCCAGGCCAGCCTCCTACATTTAGCAACTGCATACCATCCTGCCAGTTCCATATACAAATCAAAGGTCTTGTGTGCCTTGAAGTTGATCCAGCTGATAGGGATTAGTTGGCCTGGCACATGTTGAGTACTTGCTGTATTTGCAATGTGACCAATTGCAACTGCACAGATCAGTTAATTTGGTACACACCTTGTTGTGCATTGCTGTGCTGTTAGATAGTTGATGGGTAGGCTGTGTTGGCATGTCATTCCTCAGGGACATTCTATCATCTGTACTGTGATTTGGACCGCATGTGTAGTTTGTGAGGAAGTGTTAGATTATCATCTGTACATGCATCACACAATGATGACACTAATATTTGCCTGTTTCTTTTTTTACAGCTGCCAACATGAATGCCCAAGAAATTTGAGAGTTTCAGAGGCGGACAGTGCGATACAGGCACATCCTCGATGTTGAGGCTGGGTATCGAATGATGGTAAGACGCTATCGTCGTGAAAGAGCCACAGGAGCATGGCGTGCTTTTAGCCAAGGGGGCCCAGCATTGGCCACAACAGGTGCCGCCACCACCCCAACTGCAGGCACAGTGGACACCGGTATCTCAGCTACACTTGCTGCAACCTCAACATCTGCAGCACAAAGCACAACTACTGCACCATCTTTGCCACCACACCCAACCATGGCACCAGCACATGCAGTTTCTACATCCACTGCAACACAAACCACCACAGCAGGTGGTTTGGACATGGCCGCATTGCGCCAGCTACAGCAGGACATGCGTAGGGTCATAAGGCAAATTAACAGTCTCCAGCAAGAGGTGGCCCACAACAGCAGAATACTCAAGTCTATTAAAAAAACTCTGAGGAGGGCAAACCTCTGAGTCCAGTTTTGCCTCACCCATAATTCCGTCCCCTCCCTCCTCTTTCCTTATACTGTTTTTAGTGGGTTTAGGGGGTTTAGTGATAGGTTAGAGTAGGCTATTAGTTTAGATAGGATAAGTAGGTTGGGGGGTGGGTGGAGTTATATTATTACATGTTAATTTATGGGTGGGTGTTGATGTTGGGATTTATGTGTATGCCAGGAAAAAACAAAATACTAAAAAATTACACAAAAAATAAAAAATAAAAATATTTGTTTAGTATTGGTTAGTATCTGTTTAGGTTAGTATATGTTGTCATACACATGTCCCGTCATATAAGGGGAGTGGGGGTTGATGTTTAGAGTGTTTAGTTACATGTGGTAAGTATGTTTAGCATAGAGTATTTAGAGCCAGTTGTGGGTAATGTATGGTTAGGATAGGTTAGGTTAGTATAGGTGTGTGACATAGTTTAAGTTTTCTTTCATACATATGTAATACAGTTTTAGTTACTCCTTTACAGTATGTGTCATATGCTTGGGGATCTGGGCCTTTGCATGAGTGTACAGTGGCAAATTTGTGTTTGCCTGCGTGTTCCATCTTGCATCCACATTCCATTCTTGACATGTTTATTCCCACTTCCAAATGGGCTGTCACATTGGCAGCTACAACAAGGCTCCATGTGTATGCATATGCCATCTATTGAACCCCCCACTCTACGTGACTATGGTTCCCATGTATTGGAGAGATAAGTGTGATTTTAAAGCTGTCATCGTTCAGGTCCTGTGTTGGAATCTTGGGCACTGTGGGAAGTCTGCCTGCAGCCTGATATTCATGTGAACCTTGATAAACTGAGGGGCATCATAATCTAATGAGTTCGGTATACAAAAATCACACCTATGAGTTTTCTCATTGTACTCCCAGGTGACGTTATTGTCCAAACACTTACACATCAATTCCTGCTGTATGTTGTGGGATTTAAGTTTAGAGTCATATGTCACATACACAATGATTGTCTTGTCGGGGATGTGGGCAGCATTGAGTTTCATCTTGTAGGTACCTTGGGCCTGACATATACATTTTTTTACACAGCATTATACTGTTTGTGCTGCTTTAACTTCAGACATAAGCCACAAGCAGCACAGATGATTGTGAAATCCAGACCCTTGTGCATAGATATCAGCCCACATTCTTTCTATGCTCTTGTATTGGCATTCTGTGGCCAATGACATGTTACATGCATCACAAAACTCCTGCGCAGTAGATGTGTCACATTACACAGAGACAAAGTGGTTGTGTAGGTGCTGCTTATTTTAAAGTGCTGTAGTGCGATAATTACATAGTCCAGGTTTGTAATTCCATTGGTGTGACGCATTCTATTATGGCTCAACACAAGTGCAATGTTGAGGGACGTCATTGAACGTGCTGTGATGGAGTGTCATTCAGTGCAGAGGAACATGAATTGCCAATTGGGTAGTGAGAGACAGTTGCAGTCCATAGTGGTAAGGTAAACAGTGCGTTGGAGAACAGTGCATGTTACCAACTGTAGCAAGACTGGTATGTTGTCAAGCACAGGACAGAGGAAAATCACTGCCCACGTGACATGGGCTGGTGATACCAGGTTCCACATATTCATCTTCTGATGTGTGTGTCGTCTCCTCTGCCCTTGGTGGTGGTGGGTTTGAGGTGGCAACACACACTTCAGTGTTTGGAGAGGTGGGCTCTGAATTCCTGGTAGCTGCCAACTGTGGAACTATGAAGGGCACTACTGCAGCAAGGAGGAGCTGCTGGTTATTGAGTATAGCAGCGACATCCCTGTGGTAGGCAGCCAGGTCAGCCCCGAGGGAGTCCTGATTGTTGTCATGCATGTAGTTAAATGTTTGGGGGGCCAGGTGTTGTGGCAACTCCCTCACTGCAGTGGTGAAGTCCCTCACACACTGTTGCATTCTTTGCAGTAGTGATTGTCAGACTTGCATGGCTGCTGACTGTTCTGTGGATGTCATCATGCACATGCACATCCCCTCATGGCTGGCTGCCATATTTTGCATCCCCACCGCACCTCCTTCACCAGCTTCCGCTGTACTCCCACAACTGTCGTCTCAAAAGGGACCCCAGTGTGTTTGAGCTGGCAGGTCGTACTATTGGGGTTTTGGTTGGTTCCTCTGGGATGGCTTCTACATCTGTGCTCTTCCTTGGGACTGAAGGTGGGGTCTGGAGGGTTTCCCAGGACATCTTGGAGGGTTTCCTGGCTAATGGTTGTCAGCTCGTCATCCATGTCATCAGGGTAGACCAGGACAGGCATATCCACAGGAGAGCCATCGTCCTCTGCAATGAGATATTGTATAATTAGTGTGTCTGTGTTGTGGCAGTTGTAATGTGATGTCACTGACTTCCTATTAGTGGAACATTGTAATCTGGGTTCCTGTTCATTGTTCCTGTCATTAATATTTGCATTCTCACGGGCCTATGCCCCACCTGCATGTCACATGTAATGTGGGCAGTTTGGGGAAATGTCTGCGTCACATCCTCTAGGTGTAAGTTCAATCCAAATTGTGTCTTGCCACCTTCTTGTCCTACTCAACCCTCCCTTTACTACCATTAGCATGGTGAGGCCTTGCAATGCCTGTTGGTGTTCTGATGCCACTTGCACCACACATAACAATATGGCCCTGACCCAGTCTGTTATATTTCACATACACCTATACGTTGCTGAAACCTAGCACATACCATATATTGCATTGGCATGACATGATACAGGTGTCAGCATTGGTAGTGTGTCATGTTGATGTTTGCAAATGTGTACTACATTGCATTGCACTGATGGGCCTGGCAGAGTTCCATTTCCTCTTCTGACTGTGCAGGTGTGTTTCACTAGCTATATACATATGTCCTCCCCACCAAATGCTGTTGTCTTAGCAGTATGACAGTTGAGATGTTGCAAGGTGGCATTGCAGATATTGTAACACAAGCACGGGGTAGACCCTGGAATGGACAGCATGGGTATGACATTACTGCTGTGTACTTCATAATGTAAGTGACAATGCCTGATGTTTATTGAGCCTACAGACATAAGCATTTGACAGGAGTTACACTTGGTTAGGAATTATAGGGGACTGATCATGTAGTCATCCTGAACCCTCATATTGAGTGTGTTTGTGCCATGGGCACCTAGCAGCCATTTCCTAATTGACCAGCACACACAGCACAGGTAGTAGTGGCAAATGTTGTCAATGGTAAATGCCGCTTGAGGCAATGGCCTGAGACTGGGCATTGTCCCCTAGTTCACATTCTGACAATACCAGCTATCCTGTGACAGCAGCCCAGTTTTGCATTCTAGACTGCCCTCCTGGACTGGCTTTGCCTTTCCAGCAGCCTTGGGATGGCGGTGTACCCCCATGCAAAGGTTATTGGTGTTGTGTTGTGCTGTGCTCCTGGATGCCCCTGCACAGCCCATGCACCCGTGCCATGCCTCTTTGCCCTTTCCACTCCCTGATTTCCATGGCTGACATGCATTGTGTAGTAGGTATGTACCTCAACCTGCTTGCAGTTCACATTTAGGCATTTTGGTCCCCCATGCAACTTACCCTACATATGTGATGTTTCCTGGTAGTCTATGCTGTCCTGTCCTGCGATTCCTGTGACGATCTCCTGCAGTGCTGGACTCCCACCTGCAGTCTGCAGTGATGCCTTCCTGTTCAGTGCCATTTTCTCCTTTGTCCTGCACTTGCAGTCATGCCAGCGTTTCTTTCACTCAGTGACCGTTCTCCTGACCTCTGCCACACTGTTTATCCTGTCGACAATTTGTTGCCAAATTGCCTCTCTCCTCCCAATTGGCAATTTAGAGGTAATGAAAAGTTGATGCTGGTGCTCCGTCACCTCTCTGACCAGTATTTCATGCTCCTCTGTGCTGAAACGACACTTCCTTTTCTTCTTGTCTCTCCCCTGGGTCTTATCTGTGTCCTCATGGCTGGTTCTTGGTAGATTGAGGTCTCCCTGGGGTCTCTACTGGCTTCTGGGATCCATTTTGGGGCTCCTTAGCACTGTTTGCTGAGTTTATCCAGCTTTTGGATGCTATTGCGGTGGAAAATGGCGCATATCCGGTTAGCGACGTTTTCTACGTTGCAAACCGGATGAGAGTCAATTTCCCTGCATTAACGTCATTTTGCTTTATGACGTGGCGCAACGGTTACCGTAAAAAAATGACTCTAACCAGTTCTTATTAAATTTGACGCAAGTGTTGCGCTAAGAAATGGCGTTAGCCCGCGTTACATTTTGTTACGCAAAACTGCAATTAGGTAATCGCTATTTCTAATAATTATAAATATGGCCCTTGATGTCTCCCTGTTGCATTGTGGGGGCTATCTTTGTGCAGGTGATAGGCCAAAACACACAAGTATGGTACCATTTCTATCAGAAGTGCATGAATTCTGGTTGGTAGAAATGCTGTTGTTCATCACAGATTCTGGGACGTTCTCTCACAGAAATATGATGAAAAAGCATGATTTTAGCCAAAGTTTGAGGTATGTTAGGCATTCTGGGTACCAAGACATCATGGGATCCACAAAAGTCACACATTGCTGGACTTTCCCTGGTATCTAGTTTTTAGAAATGTCGAGGTTTACCAAGTGGTGGGCGGCGAGTTCCGCTCCGCTGGCAGAGCTAACAGAGTTTTTGGCAAAAAAGTGCTCCGCTTGGAGTTCACCCCAAAAATCTGCTAGCCCTGCCAGTCGAGTGGAGCTCACCGCATATGCACTGCCACCCAGTTATGGGCCACACAGCACAAGCACATCCCCCAGGATTCCTTCTGCCAGCAGCCTGGGGCAGGCCCGGGAGCAGGGAGCAGAGGCAAGCAGAGCACCAGGCACTTGTGCACAAGAGCCCTAAAATGTCAGCTTTCGATGCCTCTGATGTGGCCTGCCCCATGTGCATACTTATTGAAACCGGTTTAAGCTTGCCTACATGCAGTTTCATGGAGGCAATTCTGCCACCTCTGTAATATTGTCTTCTTGCAGGATTAATGCTGAAGACAGTAACTGCACAAGTTGCCATCACATAAAAGGCTTATTAAGCAATATGGCCTGCACCTGCGGACAATGATGGTCATTAATTCTCTGCCTCCACAACTAGACACAGGCCCATAATGAAGGACGAGTAAATTGCAATATTTATTTTCATATGGGGCTTGCAATTAAACTATTATGAACCTCTTCCGTAGGCCACGAATAGTGTGAGGAGAGGACACTTTTTTTCTTTTCTGAGCAGCAGATGTTATTTTTCAGGTGCTGCTGCTGAAAAAAAAGGCTCCGTCCATATCCCTGTTAAAGGATACTTCACCCGGTGACTTAATAAAGCAAGTCAAAGCAACTACAGAACTAGAGAAAAATGTTCACTTTTTCCCACTTTTGTGGTTGATTGGGTTTTCTCCTTCATCATTGCAAGAGGTGGATTCAGTGTCCTATAGCAATGAAAGGGGACAGGTTTTTCTCTCCAAAGCAGCATCTAGGGAGAAACAGGATGTGCATAAATAAGAAACACTGCACCCTTTCAGCCCAATGTGTATGCTCTATCTCGCCATGAGATGAGCATATATTGAGGAGCCAAGCCTGCAGTTACCAGGGCTAAACTTAACCTCAATGGAGGAATGATGGAATACACAGAATGTGCTCTTTGCGGACCTGCAACAGTAGCTGTAGCCCAACAGGGGAGCATTCTGACTGACTTGCCAGCTCCCAACGTTTTGTGTCGAGTGCCAAAGGATGGAACGTCTGCAGCGTTGACTATGAGCGTTAGCATTTCCGTGAAGATTGGTCAATGAATGGATCTTACTTTTAGGGCTGCGTTCCGTGCTCTTGAGATGATTGGAACAATTGTGTTTATGCGCCTCAATCACAGGACACTGAAAGCTAAAAGGTTAAAACCAACATTAAAGAACCATGATGAGATAGATTTTAGCTCTGTGCCGTTTCTTTGCCAGTGCGATATTGATCGCCTCATCCAATTTCCAGCTCGCACTGAGAGCCAGGGAACCAAGACACTGTCGAGATAAAGGGGCGATCACTGCTGCAGGTTAAAGTCTGTATATATTGGATTTCTATATTTTTTCAGTAATGAATTGTGAAGATGCAGTGTGTAATTCAATGACCATTTAAGCTCCTTAATGTGACTTTCTACTGGGTTCTTAATTTACTCTTATTTATATGTCAGGGTTTTGGCGTGACACCTGTTTGTAATTCTGCTTGTTAAGAATGATAAAGCAAATATCGTTAAAATCGTTTCTCTTCATTCTCAGGCCTGATTTCAAGTTGGGCAGAGCTTTATCCCCAAGTAGGTTATTACTCCAACTGAATATAAAAGTCAGGTGTAACCGGGATGGTAACAGATGGCAGATCACCACCAGAGCAGGTTTTAGAGCCTGAAACATCAGGGCAGACAGAAAATGTGGCCTATAAATTCACATTCAGCTAGAAACCACGAAATGACTATGACTTTATCTGTGACGCCCAGTGCAGCTCAATAACCTCTTAGTAAACATGTGAGCACAATGTGCTTCCGTCTGCCAACCTAAGTGCCCCCCCAAGCTCCAATTCCACCACCACCTTTAACCACTTGCTCAGAGCAGAATGCGGGCTCCACATGTGAAATTGGCCCGGGAATTTCCAGGTTTTCATGATATTCCCCATTACTGGAACAAAAATTCCAGCCAGATTTAGGTGAAGAGAAATGTTATTTCAGGCCACATGGTAGCATGGACGTCCATTCACCGAAAAGCCAGGAATAGCGGAAGTGACATCTCACGTCCTTTCACCTCCACTTTCACTCACACACACACTAACACACATATTCACACTCTCACATAAACACACACTCTCACCCGCAAGCGCACACAACATACATTTAAAAGCATTTTATACTTACTTCTGCTACCAAAGAGGGTCATATTCCAGCTAATAGTGCTCCATTTTTATTACACTAATAGTGAACAATTTATTATTCACTATTAGTTTAATAAATTGACAGAAAACAAAGGGAGTGAAGCCCCAACTGACGTCCTTAAGGACAGGCTGTCTCTCTGTTCCTGACACTGAATTTGCCACCTCTGAGGCCAGGGGTCGCAAGGGCAGTGCCAGGGATATCAAAGGGCAAGCCAGTGATCGTATCTGCGATCCCTGGCGGCCCCTAAATGACATCCATGCATGGTAGCCCAGCATTCTAAATCCTCCTTTTTTGCAGTCGGGGCCTTCGTAGCATTTTGAATGTTTTTGTAGTGTCCTGCTGGATACGTTCTAGTGTTTTGCCAGCCTCTCTGCTGAGGGCTGGCCTCCCATCTACACCCCACACCCACCCAATACAGGTGTCACCAGTCAGGTGACCCTGCCAATAGAAAAGGCTGGGTGCACGTGCCCAGGGCCAGTTATACCTACCATGCAACTGTGTCTGTGTGATCTCTTTTAGTAGCATGAGGGCCTAGGGCCCCAACACCACATTGGGGGATGAGTGGGTTGGACCCCACGTGTGTGCCACCTTGCGCTTTGCTGTTCCTCGTGGGAGGAAGAATATGCAAAGTATGAGGTTCCCCCGCCAGACAGCTTCACGGCGGGCCCCTCAAGGTGAGAGACTACAATTTTCTGGCCCCTGTGTGAGGCGTTGGTGGTAGTATACGGCCGACCCAGATAGTGCGTGGCACAAAAGCAAGCCCCCACATCGCGCCTGCAGCACCACCCCTCGCCAACACCGAGTGAGGCACTGCAGCCACCCGCCTGCTGCCGCACAACTTGCTTTTGGTGCCGCCAACCCCGGATGTGAAGAAGTGCGCCTGCCGCCCTGCATGCTGCCATCGGGCCCGGTGGTAAAAGATAGGAGCAGTGCCCCTGAAAAAAGAAGCCCGAGTGACGGAGGGCTAGAATCCGCCTGGCGAAGAGGGAGTAAGCGGTACAGAGGTGCGCTGACCCCACCAGCCTGGATTGTGCTCCGAACAGCACGAGAAGAAAAAAAGACAAAAAGAAAGTGCTTCTGTGCGGAAAGGTGCTCATCTGCACCAAAGCTAAGGGAAGGAATGCCAAGGGCCGCCCCCGACTCCCAACAGTAATGTGACGAAGGCCCGAGAAAGCTGTGACACGGGCCGCAGTGAAACAAGACTACTGCGGCAACAAGAAACCAGGAAACTGCGAGGGTGCAGACATGCACCGCACTGAAGAAAAGGAAAGTGCCCGGAGCCGCCCCCCCCCCCCCCCCCCCCCACATGTCAGCTGAAGCGTGCCCGCAGCGTGTGAGAAGCCTGCTGGGGCCGCGCAGAAGAAAGGAAAATGGTGCCGTCATGAAGTATGGTGCTGGCATGCACCAAAGCCAAATAAAAAGAAACATGCCCAGGGCCGCCCATTTCACATAAGGATGCCAGAAGCGCAGCCCGCAGCTGTGAAGGAAGGCTGCTGAGCTCGCGCATGAGCACGGAAAAGGTGCTGTTGCGCACTGAGCGAAGAAACCAAAGAGAAGTTCCCAGGGCCGCCCCTCCGCACAATCGACCCGACCGAGAGGTGCTGATCTGCACCGGAATAAGAAAATGCCCAGGGCCGCCCCCCCCTTCCTGCAATAAGGTTGAAAAGGCCGCGACCCGGCCTGCTGTGGCCGCAAGAGGAGGAAAATGCGAGAGGTTCTTACATGCACCAAAGCAGCAGAGTGCCTAAGGATCACCCCCCTCAAGCCGACGTGGGATACCAGGGAGGTTTACAGCACAGGCCCGCAACGGCCTGCACCAACATAGCTGACCCCCACAGCAAGTGCCCGCATGTCACCAGGAAACTGTGCAAACGAAAAAGAAAACACCACAGGTGCTGCCACGCACGGAAATAAATAAAAAAAAATTGAACTGTCCAGAGTGTGCCTCTTCCAACGAGGCTGTGCATTTATGGAAAAATGGACATGAAAGAAAAGTAAGAAGAGAGAAAAGTGAGACAATGAATGACATGCACTTACCTGCATGCCTCCTCCAGCCTGAAGAACTCTTCTCGCAGCATGGCTCCTCAGCATGGCTTCACCCGGCATCTGTTTCAAAACAAATGAGGCCGATAGGAGGAAAGACTGTATTTCAAGTTGAAAAAAAAAGTGCACTAGTGGCATCCAGTGGCCAAAGTCGGTACTGCACCCTATTTCTATTTTTAAGTGCCAGCTTTGTTGAAAGAAAGTCTACAGCAACACCCCAGAGAGTGACAGCACAAAACCAACAGCGCGCCCACGGAGGAAAATGGCGTAGAAGACGGAAACGGCGCAGAAGATGGAAGCGACGCGGACGACGCTGCACAGGGAAGGAGAAGACTGCAGCTGCTCCAACCAAGCTGCACCCATGAGAAATGGACGTAAGTGTCACGAGAGGCATGAGGAGAGCGTGCATGGACTGCGCAGCCCCTGGCGGCCATCCACTGCCATCGCCGAAAGAACGCCACATGTCTCAGCAGTGATGGACATCACCGCAGGACAAGAAAAGTATAATGCCAGGCGCTAACAAAGGATGCCCAGAAAAAAAAAAGAGAGACTATGTCACATGCGCAGACAGCTGTGCCAGAGAACGTGACGACTAAGACAACGCCCGCGAAATTGGAGAGAGCACCCGAGAGCATGACATAACGCACGGGACAAGAGGCCGTGCCAGCCGGCCTTTTTGCAACACAAGATGGCCACTGTTGGCCCATCATACAGGAGGTAATCAGAAGCAACCAACCCTGCAAAGCACACCCAGGTTCAAGAAGGACCCAGTGCCAAGAAGGCACTGCCTTAAGGCGCAAGCACTGCGCCCTCCAGTGAAGAGGAGGCGGGAAAGAAAGTGACCCGCCGTCACTGCACAGCAACGTGCCCGAAGCTAATCAAGGAGTGCCCTACCCACACTGCCTCAAGACGGAGTCAGCAGCAACTCGCAGCAGGCAAGAGGAGAGTCGCACAGGCTACGTGGCATGATGCCACCACTGCAACACGGGGAAGAGCCCCTAGTCCTTCGACAGGACAGGACCGTTGAAAGGCCCACACAAAAGGAAGACAAGTGGCCAGACGCTACAACAAAGGAGAAGAAAGTGTGGCGCAGCACCACGCTATGAAGAAGGAAGAAGGAAGAAAGGAGATTGTGTTACATCACCTGTCACACTGCAACACCTGACAACCACAGAAGAATAAGAACGGAAGATCAACAGGGTGGAGAGATGGAGAACTCCTTCCACAAAGGAAGAGTGCACCCACAGACAAGACAGCCACTGGGGTGAGGTGACGTCACTGGAGACAGCTCAGCGGGAGTACCAAATGTAAGACGCCATGTGCAAACTGCGTACTTGCACCACGCGTCAAAGTGTGACCATCCAAGCCATCTGTCACCGGCTGCTTAAAGCAGATGGAATCACTGCCAGCATCTGCACATGAGGAAAACAAAGACTGCACTAGCTATGGCGAAGTCCCTCCAATCACCCTCACTCCAGCAACATCACTGGTCATCCAGGTCTGCGAATGGTAAGCACCATCATTGCCATGTGCATCACGGTATCCATCAAAGGAGCAGTTAAACAACCAGACTGGAGTCCTACATCGCTGCTTTAATGCTCTGAAGAACCAGTCAACCAATGACCACATGCTCACCCTGCCTGTATCCTGCTCTCGGTGGCACGAGCAAGTCGTGACCTAGACCCATCTACCCCTATGATTGCACGAGCGACTAGGCAGTGGCTCCTAAGAGGTTTTGCAGCTGCCCCATATGGCACACAAGCAGATCCAGCGCAGACCACAAGCAGTCCCGTGGCAACCCAGACAAGGGGCCTCCCAAGCTTGAGTGAGGACTGGACATTGCCCTACCGATGAAGTCAAGGAGACAAGCAAGGCTGTGCAATGGAGACTCCAACAGGTCACAGCACACCAAGACTGTCCTCAGTGAATTAACATCACACCAACTAGACATCCTCCTGGCAACGTGAGAGACAATTTCCCTAATCTGAGAGCCCACCCACACCTGGTCCAGGTTGGCAAGCGCCCTGACTACGAAACATCCACCCTTGTGGTTGCACGAATGATTTGACCATGGCTCCTGTCGGAGAGCCTGCAGCGGCCTGCAGATGGCCCATACGCAGCCCAGCACAGTCCATGCCAATCCCGTGGCAAACCCATCGAAAAAAGGCCTCGAGGAAGTTCCAGAGTGAAGAATCCACAAACAAGAGGTGGTCTGGAAGCAGCTCTGCCATCAGAGTGTCAGGATGTACAAAGGCTTCAGCGGAGGACTTCACGCCATCACAGATGTCATCCGCCTTCGAGGGATTGGCCTTCATGAAGCTAGGATGTCTCGGCAAGCAGATTCACAGTGGACTCCACCAACGCTCTTGATGCACCCAATTCGAATGACGCACCCAATTCGAATGACGCACCCTATTCAAATGATACGCCCGATTCGAACAAATTGAACTGTAACCACCACCAGCCTCGCCACGAGTGCCCACAGGACTGAACCACAGTGCATCAGTGGACAATTAACCAACCATCTGCCTGTCAGATTCCGGACTTCTTCTGCACAGTGTTCGTGCCCAGCTGTACCTGGTTAAATCATGGACTCGTGTGGAGGTATCCGTGTGCTCCCAGCTGCACCTGCCCACTGCAATCCTGCGGCCTGCATCCTCGAGACTGAGAGACTGATGGTTGTGGTTTTTATTACTAAGTTTTCTTTTGCAGGTTGGACTTTGTTTTGCTCCTCAAAGTTTTGGAGGAATGTAGTGTCCTGCTGGACACGTTCTAATGTTTTGCCAGCCTCTCTGCTGAGGGCTGGCCTCCCATCTACACCCCACACCCACCCAACACAGGCGTCACCGGTCAGGTGACCCTGCCAATAAAAAGGGCCGGGCGCACGTGCTCCGGGCCAGTTACACCTACCATGCAACTGTGTCTATGTGATCTCTTTTAGTAGCATGAGGACCCCAACACTACAGTTTTTTTGTGGACAAAGCTTATTTTAAATGAGTTCCTGTTGTAACAGCTGATTGCAACAGTCCACATGCCCGATGAAATAACTAAATTTGCAGATATAATTTAGAATGTACACCAACACACTAACAGTACAGTGACTGCCCACATTTGCAAGACTGCTGTTGACTCTCCAGGAAAGATGCGGGATATTGTAACCCATACATTGAATTGTGATTTTCTAAGTGGCCACATCCTTTGCCAGACACATAAAAGCATCTTGTTCTCGTTAATATCAATGCCTTTATTGAACACAACTTAATTTGAAATGAGGATCTAGTTGCTCCTCTTTTAAAAACTTTATAATGAGAAAATATGTGAAACGTTATAAAAACACATATCTTTGATTATATCTGAAAATGCAATAATATGACTGTTGTCATTCCGACGACGTGTGTGACGTCCTGTCATGTTCATTATGCCTCTCTCCCACCTTAAAGCTGATCGAGGTGCCATTTATATGCACCTAGTCGCTCTTCCATTTCATTAGGTCTGGCTTTAGCCAAGACATTTTGATTTTACTAAAAATATACCTTTTTGCTGGAGCTCCAAGCCATCCCTGCTCATTCTTTTTGTATGCCAGTCATAATTTTGTTCAGTCTGCTGCATTGTCCAGCATGAGGACTACGGTCTGCAATTGGCTAACTTCGCACAGGTTCGTTCCCTCCAGTTCCAGGGTCAAGTAGGGTAATGTATGCTTTTTGAGATCAAACAAATATTTTAGTTTTTTATCATTTTTAGAGTGACCAAGCCCAAGCTGCTTACACATCAATCACGTTTTGCAAAAACATTGACCAAACAAGCATTGGTAGAGCCATAAGGCTGGCAGCCAAAGCCAGTCCTATTGGCGTTGGCAGTGCACGTGTGTGTGATCGCCCTCGGATATATTAGATAAAGCTTCTCTTTATTCTGCTTTGCCTACTGAAATCTGAGCTATGTTGATGATCTATTTTGTTTGCCACTAGATGTCACCAGCGTTCTGTTGCTGCTGCTGTATCATATTGTTAAATAAGAAAACTGCTCTCGCTAATTGTCAGACGGGCCAGGGATGGGATCGGAAGGCAGAAGGAGAAAATATACAAGGAGGACCTGCGTCGTTGTTTTGTATTTTTCAAGGAAGCAACTAAATAAGGAGGTCTGAAATTACCGAAAATTTTTTTATTAGCACGAGTTAAAATTGCCCGTACTGTACCGTGTTCTCAAAAAAGTCCGATACGACCATGGTTCCATTTAACCTTCCCTTCTTTCACCGACCAGTGGTCCAGAAATCAGATGATAAAACGAGAGCCTCATTGAGATAATTTGTTTAATTTGCAGCGTAATCCGTTCCCAGTGAAAGGGAGGGACCCTGCGAAATACTGAAGGTCCGACGTCATGGAAACTCAGATGAGAGTGTTCGCTTTATGTGTGTCCAGCAGGACACTGCAGTTGCTATGTTGTAATTGTACTTACGTAGCGCTTACTACCCCTGGCTGGGCGTCGAAACGCTTTTTGGCGAGTAGCATACTATCCTAGAACCGAAAAATAATTAATGGTGTTTTAGTATAGTGAAATATGAGTTAATTTGAATGGTGGACAATCAAGTCTGTTAGTTGGATTGAATACGATAATGGCGGGATAGAGAACTGAAGAGTCTAGAAAGTGTTATTTGGGAGATCATAGTAGTAATATGAGGTTTGGGATGAGTAAAAGGAGAGAAGTAGAAGGGAGTCTCCAGAAAGGGCATAGGGAGATTATAGTAATAAATGAGGTTTGGGATGAATCAAAGGAGGCATGAGGGAAGAATTTAGAAAGGGTTGTTTTGAATATTATAGAAGTAAAATTAGGTTTGGGGTGAGCCAAGGTGGGACAGAAGAGGGAATAGTCTAGAAAGGGTTATTTTGGAGATCATAGTAGTAGTAAGAGGTTTGAGGTGAGTTTGAGAGTGGAGGTAGAGGATAGATTGAGTGAGATTTAGGGTGATAAAGTAGTAGGTTATTGGAGAGAGTCGAGGGATATTTTAAAATGTTTTACATTTTTTTCTTCTACAGTAGGAGTAACGTAATAAATATATAGATACACAACTACAAAGACAGAGTATACAAGTATAAGGAAGCTAATATATCGAAATATTAAGTTGTACTGTATAAACTCAGACATTCAAGTGTTACTGTACTTGAAGTTTGTTTATTTGTGTATTTTTATAATAATTTTTCATTTTTTCAATTTTATATTTACCTCATTATTTCAATAGTGAAGCACTTGTAGATAAACTAGTTATGATAATATACATACATTTTTGTACAAAGAAATACACATATCTAAATACATACATATAATCAAATTGTAAATGTTTACATACACAGGGATATGATGTACATTAGTTTTGAGTATGGTGGTATGTAGGAAACAGCCACATTTTGAGTGGTCATCTGAAGATAAGATAGTGTTAGGGTGTCATTCTTTATTTGTTTTTTTATAGTTAATTTATAAGGGGACGCGTTGATAGGCGATGAACCTTTGGACCACCCTTAGAGTGATACCACCATAAATCCTCAGTTTAATGCAAATATAACATCACAATCGAGAAACATCAGCCTATTATTTCCCCAGAGTGAATAATCTTCACGCACAATCGCCCATGTGGTCATGAATAACCACACCTTTAAGTAAAGTTGATATGTTTATTTCCCTAGATTAACAATGCTAATATCACATAAATTAGTCTCAAAACCATATGATATACATACATAAACAACACCGGTTGACCAAATCTTCTAAATAATCTTAATTTAGCTAGACCATTAGATATTAAGTATTCTAGAATCACAGTACAAATGAGTAATAAGAATAGTTGCAAATTAGAAATGACATACATCTAGATTCAGCAAATGAACAACATCAGCTCCTTAAGTAATAACCTGTTAGCATGTTCAATGTCTCCTTACCTAACCTTCTGATTATAATAGCATGTTTGGGATTCAGGCAAAAACCAATTTAGTCAAAGTTAATTTAGAAAACAACTTACTATGGCTCTATCAAAATAGTGGTTGGTACCTAGAAACAAAGAACACAATTATAACCAGGACAATAGCATTTTGTTATAACTCTCATCAATATGGATCGGCAAACTGCAATTCTCTTCGTCAGTTGGACATCCGTCTGGCTTTCTTCCCTGAAAGTGCAATGAAAGGGAATGATTCAGACCATGGAGACTCTAAGCTATCTGAATCATATAAGAAGCAGTCTCTAAGCAACAGCATCCACTATTAGCCATTAAGCTTTAGAATTAAAGTTAGGAAATGAAATCATCAAGAATTGCTCAGCTCCTCGAACAGAACCTCTATGGGGAAAATCAGAATAGAAAAAGCCAACAGTCTCCTCGGTGCAGTCGAGCTAAGATAGAATCTCTGAAAAAACTTCCCACATTGCAAGTCAGGTCAGAAAATCATACATTTACAGTCAATCCAATAAGAATTAAACCCCAAATCAAAGATATAACTAAATTGTCTTTCACACATTGATGATTGGCTCCTCTTCTCCTGTTCCCATCTTCAGGCTCGTCAGGTAATTTTCTTGTATCCATTCAACCTCCATTCTGTGCATCCATTGTTGGCTTCTGGGAACATCACTGTCTCATGCATCAAGTTAACATTGTAACAAATACTAATACAGAACATTCTAGCAAGCAGTTCTCATGAGACGTTAAAGACAACGTTTGGTCAACACAGTGTGAACAATAAATGTATAGAAGCTTTCTGAACATGCATTCCCACAATTTTATTCAGACATTGCAATTTAACATGAGGCATTGCAAACTAGGCCCAACCCCCACTATCTTAAGGCCTATGATTAATAAGCAAATACACAACATGAATCATTAATATAGCATATTACTAGAATTTCTCTGAAAATACACTTTGAATAATGATTAATATGCATTCTCTAAAGCATTATGTATTTAATGACGGCCACTCAAGTAGACACATTTTCCAAGTCGCACATTATTTTCTTTATTATTCTAATTTCTATGCAAACTCTCAACTCGCAACATGTAAAATTATTAGTAATGAATTCAGCGTTCACAATAGTTATCAGTGGATCTTATGTTTAGGGGTAATGATTTCCATAGTTTGTCTGCTTGAATCAGAGATTTATGTACCACCTATGTGTTTTTCTTATATGGTGGGGTTTTGAGGTGAGGTGCCAATGTGGAGCAGAGGTTCCTTTGTTGAATGTATTTGGTGATTTTATTCCTGATGAAAAGTTGTCCTGTTCCATGCACTGTTTGTGAGAAATACAAAGCAGCTTGAAGGTGGATTTTCTGACACCCGGTAACAAAGTAGGGCGCTCAAGGCAGGAAAGATGTGAGTGTGTGACTTTACATGTAAGAGTAGTCTGGCAGCAAGGTTCTGAATCCGGTGTAGTCTTTTCATAGTTGATAAAGATGATCCATGATAGAGGCCATTATTGTAATCCAGTTTAGAAAGTACAAGAGAGATAGTAGGCTGAACCTTGTGTGGAAATCCCAGGTGGGGGGAAGTTGCGTTGCAGAATTTCCATAGTAAGAAAGCATGACCTTGCTAATTTATCTACTTGGGCATTCATTGATAAGTTGGTTTCCATGGTAATTGAAATGTTTTTTACTTTGTTAGATACTTTAGGAAGTGGTCCAAGATCTTCAGGCCAGGTGGAGAATGAGTCATGATGTTTCCAATAGCCAAATGTGAATATTTCAGTTTTGGAAGCATTCAATTTGAGATGGCTCCATGTCATCCACTGATCAACGACTCTGAGGCAACTGAAGATTTTTGAGTTTTCAATACCTTTCCAGCTGAAGGAGTATATATGTGTCAACTACATAGTAATAGCATGTGAGCTGAAATTCATTGATCTTTGCCAATAATGACTTCAAGTAGGTGTTGAAAAGCATGGGTTAGATGATAGAGCTTTGAGGGACCCCTGCTTTTGTGGAATAGGGTTTGCATGAGAAAGGAGAAGTGTGGATGACATTTGTTCTGCTTTGAAGGTATAATGTGACCCAGACGAGGGCAGTCCACTCTTTGCCGGCTTTGTATTATAGTGTAACAGTCAACTGTGTCACATGGAACCAAGAGGTTGAGAAGAGGTAGTGTGGCGACCCTCTTTCAGTCTACTGTGTTTTTAAGGTCATATATATGACAAAATCTTTCAGATACTTCAGTTCTGAAATGTAATTAGGAAGAACAAAAGGGAGGTAATGAAAAAGAGCAAAAAAGTTATCTAGGAATCCTTTACAAGTGTTGGGGCTTCTGTAATTAACTGTGTGGGCTAATAATCTGAACTAGTATCAAGTGCTAGACAAATTCATGGAACCTCACTCCACAAAACTACAATCTGAATTTCCCATCTCCTTCATCTTCTTCTTCACCTTTTCAATCTCCTCTCTTTCCTCTGCTCACTACACACAACCTTTCAGCCCCACCTGTGAACAATGCAATTTATTTTTTTATTGGTCCTGTCAATATTTTATCAACTGTGTACTTCCTTCACAAACTGCCACATAGAATTGTAACTTAAACTGATACATATATGGCCATCACTCTGTGCTCTCTGCTGAGAGACCAAATCTAGGCGGTCATTCTGACCGGCGCCCGCCATGCGGTCACCGCCATTTGGCCGCTCCGCGATCAAAAGACCGCGGAGGCCATTCTGGCTTTCCCGCTGGGCCGCCAAAGGAGCACCCGCCGGCCCAGCAGGAAAGGCCCTGCAACATAGAAGCCGGCTCCGAATGGGGTGCACCCGTCGCGATTTTCACTGTCTGCTAAGCAGACAGTGAAAATCATGCTGGGGCCCTGTTAGGGGGCCCCTGCACTGCCCATGCCAGTGGCATGGGCAGTGCAGGGGCCCCCAGGGGCCCCACGACACCCGTTCCCGCCATCCTGTTCCTGGCGGTAAAAACCGCCAGAAACAGGGTGGCAGGAAGGGGGTCGGAATGGAGATTCAGCCCAGACAGGGGAAATCCGGCGGGAAACCGCCGGATCCCCTTTTCTGACCGCGGCTTTACCGCCGCGGTCAGAATGGGCAGGGAAGCACCGCCAGCCTGTTGGCGGTGCTTCCGTGGTCATCCACCCTGGCGGTCGATGACCGCCAGGGTTGGAATGACCCCCCTAGTGTTTATGCCTTTGGATATGGGTAAGGTAGTTTAGTGGGTTAACAAATGCACTGCAGAGATCTGTACCTGCATGTCATAGGCTTAAATACTAATAGTGTGACTTTAGAATGTAACCCTTCCAATGTGAATAAATAAGGACATTGCTTTCTATAGTAATAATAATTTCTATATATAACGAAAGCTCCTATTAGTTCTTTGCAAAGTTAAGTACAATATGTACCATATCTGTTTTTGTCTATTGCTGATGCTAGGAATGGGTAGGACCCATCTCATGACTGTCCTGTGCCAGGGTCATAAAGACAGTACATGAGTTAATGATGTGGTGACTTCTTATTATATGTCTCTTACTTCAAAATATTTTGAAAATTGTTAACAAAACATGTGAAGCCAAGAGGCAAGGCTTGAAACATTCTATCACAAAACTCCTGATTTAGAGTTTGACAAAGAGGGTACTCCAAACTGGTAGTGTGCCTTTTCTATTTAGAGTCAGGCAAACTATTATTTTTATCAGGGTGGTACCCTACTCCTCCACCGGCAGAAACTCTACACTGATGGCTCAACTGTGTTGGGGCCGTCAGTGTAGGTGCCTCACACCGATCACCTTATTTAGAGTAGATTGTCTGATGGACCTACCCTGGAAGTCCAGAACAGCAAAAAATTTAAAATGACCCCCACACTCTGGGAAAAAATATCTGAAGGGAGTCATGGTCATTAGATTTTTGTTTTCCAAAAACAAACTCCCCCTATATCTCTGACTTGTTTCGACTACCATGAATCTCAGTTGAACCGCAGTGTCCAATTCTCAGTTCTGACTACGGTATCACCCTGGGCAAATCTAGATGTTGCTTTAGCTCAACTAACATAATACCACTTTCGCAAGATACCTGACCTTTGAATTACACTTCCTCATGGGAGGCCTGCTCCAGCTGATACGCGGACCAAGCTCTTTCCATGTTGGTGCAGAAAAGTCCTTCACATGGACGTTCCCCTCTTCCTTGAGTTCCCCAGCTGTAATGATGTCTGGATCCCTAATACTGATTTCTGAAGTCATGGGTGAACATACACCGTGACATAGGCTGGTTTTAGGGATTGCGGTCCTTATGAGCCGGGAGGGGTAGCTAGCTTTATAGTGGTGAAATGCTACTGCCTTTACCAAGAATTAAGCAGCACAAACATGGTGTTGTCCGCATACCATGAAGTGATCTGTAAGAATGAACCGGTCCTCTTTACCTGTTTCACTAGATTGAGGCCTACTTGGTCACTCTTAAAGTTCAACTACTGTGTGATTAACTCACCCTTGGCCTACATCGGTTTTGTGTGTAGTAATGCCCAGTGCATGTGATATATATGTGCTTGATGTCTGTGCGCCTGTGAAAGCTGAAATACAGGGATATTGCAGTCCTGTGTGCAGTGTATGAATATTATGTGCTTGTGTTGGGTGTATACTTGCCTGTGCCTGTGAATGGTACAATAGGTAAAGGATGTAGTGCTGTGCAGCCCATGTATGCTATGTGTAGAGTAAATGTACGCCTGTAAATGGAATAATACAAAGAACATTTTGGGTTCCATTTTGGGGCGACCCAGGAATGAAAGTAGGAACATGGGTAGAGGAGTTAGAGAAATCCCCACCACCCCCAGACAGAGTTGTGTATTGCTGTACTCCTGTAAGCTGGGTGGGTCACACTGGGGGAAGGGAGAGCTAGGCTCTCCAGTGCACTTTAGAGGATCATCTTTGATTCAGAGAGAGGTCACTAAGAAGGGGCCTGGGCACATCTCAGGAAGGAGATGGGTTTGATAAGAGAATCATAAGGAGAATGGCAGAGGCTCTGGTGTAATCCTTTGATGCACATATCAGTGTGGCTGACATCACTGTGGCTGACTGTGGCTGAACCTCCTATGGGTGGGTATAAGATTTGGATCCCTCCTGCTGTGACGGACTGCTTTTGGGAAGCAAGGAGAGCCGAGGAGAGGGCACTTCAAAAGGAAGCAGACTCTGAACATACACTTTGAAGACTCAGACTTTAAAAGGCCTGTTTGTGCCACCCTAGCGCAATCATGGTAGCGCCGTATTTATAATACAGTGCATTATGGCGGTAGTTAGGGTGAGTAGCGTCATAGTTTTTTTACGCTAGTCTGGCACTTTGCAGGACTAGCGTTAAAAAATATGACGCTAATCCTGCAAAGCACACAGAGGCCCATTGTTATCAATTTGAGTCTCTTATTAGCACCTGCACTTAGCCGGTGTTAAAAATGCAGATAAAAATGGTGCTATGGAATCTTATATATTCCTTTCTGCCATTATTTTGGCCCCCCTAGTGCAGGAATGCCCCCATTGCATACATTATTCCTGACGCAGGCATAATGTGGCGCAAGGGGTTACAAAGTGGCGCACTGCATGTATTGGGCCACATTGTAAATATGGCGCAGCGTTTTTCCCCTTCCAACGCCACTTTAGTGTAAAAAAATGACGCTATTGTGGTGCTGGAACGGCGCAACGGCTCCATAAATCTGGCACTAAATCACATTTGGAGTGTGGAAAAGTCCTCTAAGAAGGGGAGCTTGAGACCTCAAAAATTCTCAACTAGTGTGACTATTGAAGGAAGTGAAGCTCTGCAAGATGTCTGCCTGTGACCGGGCCTGAGGGTCGTGTAGGTCCTCATTATCCTAATGAGACTACTGAATTCAGGCAGCAGAATCACCTATATTGCAGGGGTCCGAGTCTGATCCCACATCATGTGACACCTGTAGACCTAATCTGGGTTTGTTCCAGCTAACTAGCTGTGCCTCATCTCCACCCAAGAGCAGGGATGATTGGGGCAACCGGCGCATGACATACATGACTCCTCAGGGGAATCATGGTCATTCAGATGTCATCTGTTTCTCTCAGTTACGTTAGGCCCATATATGCAAGGACAATCAGAGGCAGAGTAAAGTTCAATAGGGTTTTATTGAAGTAACTGCATCTTCGATAATAAAGCATGAATTGCAATAAGTAGGACGATGAAGCACAATAATATTAAAATTGTGACAAGGAGAGTAAAACACTAGAAAAACATTACCATATTATCTCTAGAGTTTGTAGAGATAGTTCCTACCAAGGCTATGTTAGAGCACAGCATGTTAAGCTCTAATTCTGCCCTTCAGGTTCCCCCTGGGAAGACATCATCCCCCATACCTGAGCAAGAGGCCTGTGGTCTACATAAGCAGTTGTAGCAAAGCAATCAGCATACAGTTGTGGTCATCTGGCTGGAATCTCCCTCAATGTACATCGATCAAAGTAGTGTTTTTATGATAAAACAGCTGATGTTCCAGGAAAGGATCCCCACGTAAGAGTGTGTATGTTTCTGGGAACATTGGAGACAAAGCGTACCACTTTTGCCGGCAACCTATCTTACTGCAGCCTTGACAAAAAGCACAGAGTGAAAGAAATATCTTATTTAAGAACATAGTGCTGACCTAGGCACAGAACAGCTAGATAGAGCAAATGAAACAAGACAGCAAATGTGGCTAATGTTAAAATAATATAACAAAGCTAAAATAAAACATATCTAGGTTAATGTGCACAGCGGTAGGCCTAGTTTGCTAAAATAATGTGTATAGAGCTATAACTAAAATGGCTACACAACAAAGGGCTTCTAGTCTCCCAGCTGGAACACCACCCAGGGAATCCAAGACCGCTTGCCCATGAAGCCTGGAGCTTCAGCGCCTGCCTGTTTTTTAAGACCAGTATTCTCTGTGAGGAAGAAGAGACTGTTGGAGGGAACAATATCCAATGGCGGGATCCTAGTGAGTGGATCTCTGTAGCCTATTGGGTGAGAAGGTGGGTGCTGTACCAATCAGGTAATTGCCCTTGTGCAGGGAAATGTCAACAACCCCTGGATTCCAGAAAAGGGCTGCTGTGAAGTGAGCCATGAAAGAATGAGTCTTTGTCCAAGTGCAGTGCCAAGTCTGTGACCCTGTAAGCCAGTGAAGGCTGCCGGGGAAATTGCTGCCATGCCGATCAACCTGTAGCCCATATGCGGTATCAAGTTGGAGTCCCCATATTCCTGGTGGGACTGCCATGAAGATTGCTGTCTTGGTGATCGGGCCATAGCCCGTGTGTGGTATCAAGTCAGAGACCCCGCATGCCAAGTGGGCCCACTGTGTAGCTTGCTATTGTGACTATCAGGCTGTGGCCCATGCATAGAGAAGGAACAGTGGCACTGTATTTAAAGGGGGCCACCGGGACCAAGAAAGAAGCATGGTCTGATCAAGACCATCAATGGAGGAAGGAGGCCACCATGGTGACCCGATCGGGCCCAAGCTATGACTGAGGCCCAGCACCAGGATCGTTGCATCCCCTCTTTCCATGGGAAGGAACCTACCAAGGTTCGGAGGAGCATTGAGAACCACCTGGCTGCTGCAGGACTGTATGTGAGGAACTTGACAACACCTGACCTCAGCCCTCATCTTGCAGTGTGTGAAAGACTTACAGGAGGCAGCTGCTGCAGCTTCAGTGTGCACAGAAGCTCGATCAGAGACTCCAGTCACTCAGATAATGCAGGTGTGAGTAAGACTGATTTTCTGGCCAGATGGTCTCAGGGGAACTTGCTTGTCAGACAGCACTGTGGCTCTGGAACATGTTTGACCTTAATCAAGGGTCGGAGTGAGACTCCTGAGACTTAGACTAGTAGTAGGGCTTAACCTGAATGTTGCCACTAGTGAATGGGAAATTACCACTACTGCTAGCTAGAGAGTAGTGGTACTCAGGAACTCACATATGAAACACTATAGGCCTGAATTCAGAGGACTGTGTGTATTATTTGTGAAAGTTGTATTTTACCTTGTGGTCAAATATAAATGCTACTTTTTTTAATAAAAGCAAGTATGTGACTGGGCAATCATTTATTGGTGCCACTGTACGTTTTTTTCAGTTGTGTCCCTATGTTCAACCCATTGTGTGTACTTCCTTGCAAGAAGCCTTGGACTGCTTAACCCTAACTACCACTGAGAGCCAAGTGCTGAGGGGGAACATGGCCAAGTTGCTTAGGACACAGTGTAGATGAGGCTTCAGGGCATAAGGAGCAAAAGGCCTCAACTTCCACGGTGGATTTAGTAGCTCCTGCTTTCTCCATGGCCCTCTA
The DNA here is from genome assembly GCF_031143425.1 of Pleurodeles waltl. Lineage (NCBI taxonomy): Eukaryota > Metazoa > Chordata > Amphibia > Caudata > Salamandridae > Pleurodeles > Pleurodeles waltl. Next base: position 673,332,166 of record NC_090446.1, read on the forward strand.
AACAGGCTTCTGGCACACCGCTAAACCCATTACTTTATAATGCTGCCCATAAAAATCGGTTGTAAACATCAAAATACAGAATTTAGAAAGCCCCAGGCATGCGTGCCGATTAAGAGGAAAACCTCATGTTGCATTCATATAGATTTAAGAAAATATCTCTGAAATAAATCATTGCATTAAAGAAATGCAACATCTGTTCCTATTTCAAGATATTAATCTTGAATACCCTGTTCCTTTTTGAATGTCTACCCTCTAATCTTTTAAAAGGTTTGTGTCTCTGTGGAATTAGGAATTTATCTACCTTTAGGGTAAGAGAAGTAGAACCAAACTCGTAGACTTTTATTGGGAGGCGTGGGTTTCCGTACTGTCAACCCTCTTGTACTTTGTAGTCCACTAAATCAAACACAAGAGAGCTAGTTCCCTAGGGATCACACAATTTGGTCAAAGAGGGAAACTAGGATTGATTGTTGTAACAAATGATGCATTTGTGTCACCAGATAGGCATCTCTTTCTCTCTTCTGTTTTACATCAAAGCTTAAATTCTAGGCACATGAGATTAGATTGTGGGTGCAGATGGAAGCCACATGAAAGCTCTACTCATTTTGGACTCGAAGGTCCAAGAACAGCTGAACCAGAGTCAGGCATCTACATCAAGCCTGCACTGGCACAGTTGGCTGATGCTTTTCCTGCATTCCACAGTTATAAATTGCAATCTTGTTCAAACATATGTTGGTCGAAATTTAAATTATGCCGGTATAATTTGCATTATTATGGGAATTTTGTACTAGGTTTGTTAAGCAAAATTCCCCAAATTATATCATTATGCCACCTCATTTTATTTTTTCACATTTGTAGCAAAATTATAGCATGGAAGGGTGTGAACAATGAAAACAAACAAAACTCGAGCAGCTGCTTTTTGCAGCACTTGTGTTTTTTGCACTATTTCTTTAGTACAAAATGCTTCTTTGCACTCAAAATGGACATGAGGATGCATTTCCTACTAAAATATAGTGATAAAAGCTAGATTTGCATTCCAAGTAATTATGAGTAACATTACTAATTCTCCAGAAAGCAATTTCCTGCAATACTGGTAAAATATCTTAAGGTGCGGATAGCAGAGCATTGGAGAGCAATCAGGCAAGAGGATGAACGATATCCCATTGCTTTACATTTGAGATCTTGTGAAGCACAGGGAGAACATAAAGAATTCAGATTTATTGGTTTTGAACAATGTAAAATGGAACCAAGGGGGGGCAATCGAGAATTAACATTGAGGAGGAATGAATCAATGTGGATCATGCGCCTAGGAGCGGTGGAGCATGTCTTAAATTCAGATTATGAGATGGAGTACTTTTTGGGAGACAGATGATTTAGTTATACGATCCTCAGTAGGTGTGTTAATGTATAATGAGGATTTTAAGGCAAGAGGACTCTTTAAGATTATTTAGTAATGAACGATTTAAGAAATAGGGTAGGAAATCAAAATATTGGTACTGTTCCCTATAATGGATTAAAATTATGAGATTAGAATATGTCAGTATAAATTAGATTAATTACTAAATCAAGATAAAAATTGGGGTTCATAATTGTTTTGATAAAGATTTGGCACTGATAGATTGACATAAAATAAAGGGATTTACTTTTCCCTTATTGCAATTAAACATTAAAGAAGATTAGATATTGTTTATTGAAGCCGCGTATGTATACGAAGAAGACTCCGTTAAGTTCAGGTTAGTGCTAATGGAAACCTGCTGATGTCCTCTTTCTATGTTAATGTCCCCACGAGGCGGACATTTAAACGCGGAAGTAACACGCGCGCGTCTTTCTAATAGAGTATGCCGAAACGGGAGCGGCATGGTCATAAAGGTAGGCGGTTCCCGTTTCAGAAAATAGTAGCAAGAAAACATGGGTCATGGTAAAGGAAGAAGACCCTTGATAAGAATATGTTCTTATTATTTTTCTCCTGTTTTAGATAATTGCTCCGTCGCAACAGGGTTGATGGAGGGTTACTGTATATAAATAAACAAGGTAAGCGTCATAGGAAGTTAGATGCAGGGATGTACTAACTTAGGGGAAGACTTTGGTTTCTAATAAATATATTGATTATGTATATTTTCAGAGGGATGCTGAACTAAGCATAAAGCTAACGCCTGAGTGGGCTTTTCAGAAAAGGAGCTACAAATAGGAAACCTAGAAAAGTGTATTGAAACTTTATTTAATATGTTAAGGTATGTTTTCCCTGGCTAATTAAATGGGTGAATTAGAAGTGGTGATGAGAATATTTGTAAATCAATGTTTAATGGTTCATATGATCATATGAGGGCTAATGTATTTTACGTTATGATTTTAAATTCATGGTTTCCACGCTGATATCTAATAATATCTTATTTTGTACGCTTTGGTGATGGGTTAATTAATGGATATTAGTTTATGATTTAATATTGGACTGGGACAAAGTAATTGTGACTAAATTGAGAACAAATTTGGATGATTAGGATAAAGTGGTAAACGTTTGGAACATAAAGACTGGGACAAATTTTCATACAAATTGGATGGTTTGGATAATGGAGTAAACGTTTGAATTTATGAATAATTTGGACACAAGATGGAAACAAAAGTATTAGAAAATTTGAGAGAATGTTACGAGTTATTTGGACTTAAGAATTTCAAGGAAGGAGAAAGACCATTAATTGAATTTATGGAATAAAATATGATTTATGGACATTGAACACATTTGAACATGATGTGAATTTTATCTTTTCAAAGAATTATGGTGATGTGCCGCGCATTGTTGGTATGGGAATAACATTTATGTTATTAGTCTGGGTATAGGGGGTTTCCTAGAAGCAGGCACCACCTGGTAGAAAATATTGAGTTGGTATAGTGAAAGAGAGCCAATTACCCCAAAAATTACCCCCAGAATTGTTTAGTATTAATGGTAAAATATCTTAGATAGTTAAAAACCTGGTTCAAAAAGCTTCATGTAACCTTGCAGGTCTTAGCTCAATCTATGGTTGTTCCAAGAATGATGGCATGGGCTCAGAATGGTAATAGTAAGGTGCTTCAAGTCCATCCATGCCTGTCTTTGCCCAGACAAGAACAGAGACCAGTCTGACTGCCCTTTTTATCCTGGTTCTTTCCACAGCTCAATATACAGAACCTTTTCTTCCTCCAGGTGTGAACTGTTTGATCTTCAACCTCCTGGGACTCAGGTGAGCCTTTGAGCTTTGCATATGTTCTCTGACTATGGCGTCCTTAGAACTTCTCCTATATTACTTTGTCCTGTCTTATCTAGGGGTGGGTGGAAGTCACAGAATTTCAGTACATAGAATTCTGCGGAGTAAGAAAAAACTCTGCAAGATTCTGTGGAGTTCTGCCAACGGGCATAAAATGTGACACACATGCTGCAATTTAGCACTAGTAGCGAGTGCAGCGCTGAAAAATCACCATGACCGGCACCATGTGTTGCACAAGAGGGAGTGACCATTCAAGTTTATTTTGCTGCTACTCAGGTAGAAAATATACTCGAGCAGCAGCAAATCTACTGAAACAGCAGTCCTCTGATTGCAACCGCCCAAGTTAGAAAATCACGCAAAGGGACACCGAATCCTGCTCACGCTTGATAGCTCGCATTTTCTGGAGCCTTGTGGGAGAAGAATCCAGCCACGTGGCGACTGGTGGAATTTGGCCAGAACTCCGCATTGAAGAGTAAAATGGAGTGATCAAAATTCCGCCAGGTCTGTGGGCTGAATGAAACATTCCTCCCAACCCTACTCTTATCCTCTCCTGCATCACTTTTCTACTGCTAGAACCCTAGAATAGATTTATTAAATGTCTGCTTCTCTAAGCACTCATCTAGGAGCTTATTCATGATAAACAAATCTCACTCATGCAGGTCAACAAAATGTGGCTCAAAGACTGAGACTACCCTATTTATTAGGAGTGGTGCCTTCAGGCTTTATGATGCTTCATTGATATCATCCTGGAGATAAACAAGTCAATGGGAACACCATCCTCTTTAAAGATGTCTTGCCCTCATCCATGCCCTCAAATTCCTTTCCAATTAAAACGTGCTTTTGATGAGACTTTTTCCCAAGGACCAAACTTCCTACACTCCTACCCTCTTCTTTCTTGAACTTTTCACCCCCACTGGAAATCCTTCATCTTTTATTGCACTCTTTGAACAAGAAGCCATTGAGCACGGCTACTCCTTTTTAGTTCATGTTTGTGGGGAAACTGGGTTAAAATCAGAAGTCCACTCACATTTGATCATTATTTCTATCTGATACTGGTGTTTTCTGACTCTGACTGTGCCCTGGCCCTGGCCACTGCTAGCCAGTCCCAGTACTCTATTTAAAATGGTATATGCAAATTGGTCGTAATTATATTTGACTCCAACAACCTACCTATAAATCCCTAGTATACAGTAGGGCATGTAGATTTATGGACCCCAAGGTAGATAGGGCACCCCTGTGTGCACTGGTGTTGTCCCCAGTGTCATTGTAAAGGCAGGTCTGCCTTGCTGGCTGCTTTGAAGTTACAATTATCCCCCAAATTATACTTTAAAATGAAAAGTACTTCCAAAATCTCAAACAACCTTGTGTTTGCATAGACGTCACTCTAGGGTCCCACAGGGCTGAGTGCAGTCTAAATATAAGCAGAGGTGTTGTAGAAGATGTTTTATAAGCCCTGGTGAGAGAAAAACAGCGAAAGTGTTTTTTTTTTTCCCCAATTGTAGTCAATGTGTTCCATAGGCTAACATTAGGAGACTTTATTTTAAAATAATACAGTCTTATTTTCCACTGAGATTAGCTACATATAGCACATTTGGTACCAAATTAGATGTTATAATAAATCCATCAACTTGCCAAAGTTGAATTTAATATAACTAACCCAGGGAAAGAGTTGTGGAACTCTTTCTGAAAGTCACCACATTCAGCCCTTTAGTGTCCTTTCCTGATTGGTCATCCTCTGGCAGCCTGTGCAAGGCTACCTTAATGAGGTGTGAAGTGGCCTGGGCTGCAACACAGGAAGTATCTGGTGGGCAGGGAACTTCTGCAGCCGATGGCAGAGTATGATGGACGAAAAGTGCCAAAACTGGTTTTCAAAGGAGAGAAAGCCACCTATGACAGAAACTGGACCTCCCCCATTTACTGTTCCCCCAGCCAGATGGAAGCCCCAGTAATTAGATTAGTAGAGTGGCTGGAGGAGGTGTGTTAGGGAAACCTGGCCACACCAGTGAGGGAGCTCAGCCAGATGTAACCTTCAGGGAGAGATTTCCTCCATGTTGGATTTTTAAAGACTGTTGCTTTCTGGGATTGATTTTTGCCACACTTCACAGGAAGTGGTCACCCCAGATGGTGTTGGCCTACACCCCATTGGACAGGTGCACCCTTCTGCTTTCCAACCCCAGGAGCAAGGATAAATATGGCAGAGCTGCCCCACAGTTCAGATCCCTGCTGAAAGAAGATACTGGAGAAAAAGGAGTGCCTTGCGGAACCCCTTGTCTGCACCTAAAGAACTGCACTCACAAGGACTGCACCAGCTGCACACTTTGGGCTTCACCAAGAAAATGACTTTGCCTTGCTTCTGCAACTCTAAGAGTGGACTCCCTGTAAGCTACAGGAGCAGACCAGAGTCCCCTAGATCAAGTCCTGCAAGAAGTGCTCAGCTGACCAGCGTCCAGTGGCCATTTCAAGATTCCGACCAGTTGCATTTTGGGAATTGTAGTCCCAACTCCCAAGGAGCAACTCAGAGGTTCTGGAATCTTGGATGAACTTTGTGAACACTTCAAGGACCTCTGGAAGAAGATCCAGAAGTTTGGAACAACTGTTGTAAAAAGCTTCATAAATTGAAGGGGTGCATTGTGGGAGTTGTAATCCCAGACCCCAAGAGGCAACCAGAACCTCTGAACCCTTGGCTGGTTCTGTGGACCACTTTCTTGAATCAAGAAACACTTCTGAAAGTAAGTGTGACATTGTTACATTTTGGGGGGCTGAACTCTGCACTTTGTCCACCTTTTTCTAGTCCATTGAGCGCTATTTGCTTCTAAGCTGTAATCTTACTTTTAATCTTCAAAAATCCATATCTCTGGTTCTCTACATTGGATTTTGACATTTTGGTATCATTTTAAAGATGAACATATGTCCTGTTTTAATACATTGCTGTCAGATTTTTATTGTGTATTGTGTTCTACTGATTTGTAAATTATTTACACACCTGTCTCCTACGTTAGGCCTAACTGCTTGTGGGCCAAGCTATCAAGGGTTGAACAAAGATTACTTTACTGAAACCATGACTGGACCTAGCAAGGGTTTGTGGCCTATTGCTAAGTGTGCCCTTATCAATAATCCACTTTCCAACAACTTTATTCTCCATAGTGCCTACCTCACTGACTCTAAATCTCTGCCTTGGCTGATCACTCTTAGACTTGTAATTTCATCCAAGTGATTAATTCACCCAACGTTTTACAGGTTACTCCCTGGGCTTTACATTTGATATCAGTTCTACTGGTTATCTTGAAGTTGTACGCGTGCCTTAAAAGGATCACCACTTTATCATTTTTGAGATTATGCTTAAAACAAATCAGTCGACTACCAGTATCACTCTTTTCACACCAGAAGCTGCAAAAAATCCTAATGTGAACCATTTTTAACTACATTTCTCTATTTGCTACATCATTTGACATAATCTCAAATTCTAATTTCTAACAAAATCAAACTTTCAGATGTTTTTAATGGCACAATATTGCTCGTCTTTCATTCTGTGACCAATATTACCCCTTCCTTCCCTTTACACATTAGGGACTTTGACTCCTCCTCTAACCCCACCCACTGGTCTTCTGGTCTTCCGTTGACCTCTGTCCCCTTCAAATGTATTTTTCCTTGACTTCAGTGTAAGTCAGGCTCACATAGTAGCCTTATCTCAGAACACTATCTTCACTGCTTGCCCATTCTCTTGCCCTGATGCTTCTGCCTAACTTGAATCATTCCCTTATGGAGACATAAAACAGCTGAATTTACATTTCACATTCTCCCTCTCCTAAAAACAAACTTGACATTGCTAGTCCAGCTGACTACTGCCCTATGACTTTTTTCAAAGGCTGTCATGATCCTAGACTCTTCCATGACAAAACACGTAGGCTGTGTCCTGGAATGTCATGCTATCGTAAAGGACACCTAATCTGAACTTCCTCCTGGATGGAGCATGGAGTTAGTGATAATAGTCCTATGTATGACTTGATCAATGTCATGTCCTGATGCTCTTAGAATTTTCAGCAGCATTCGGTGCTGTGGACGAGGCTATGCTCCTTTCATTCATAGAGAACTACAGCATGCCTGGCACAGTCCACAAATGATTCAAGTCCTTTCTAAGCCATTGGTCTAGAATAGTGTCAAAGCCCAGCTCACCTGAGTCCTTGTTCAGTTCTGATGGAGGTTGAAGACAATCCGACCCCACCCTGAAACTGCTTGTTCCAGCACACTAGTTTTCAAAACAGTGCACTAAGAACAGAAGCTCAAGGGAAGGGGGGAAGTGGATAAAATAAAATAAAGAGACAACACCGTTCTTGCGTTTCCACTGTTGAAGTGCTGCACAAATCTGCGGCCCTCTCTGACTTCTGTAGAAACTGGTGCCTAATGAAACATAAACAAAGAACAGATAAGTACAACCTATTCCTAACTGGGTTCCTGACTATCCCTTTATTTATTAGAAATTTTCTTCTAAAAGTACCTCTTGGATCCTGGTCTCTAGTTTCCAGGTTTGGAATGTGTTACTGCTCTGGGATGTGCTTTCTATTACTCTAAAGCTTCTAAAACATTAAACAAATACCGTTATCAGAATTACCAATATCAAACATTCATCTTAATATAACTAAAGCCTAAATTCCCAATAGCAGACTCACTTTTCCCATATTTCCAGAATCTTTTATAAAACAAATACTGTACTTTTATGTCAAAATACAGCATGTAATTTGTGCAAGTCCTTGATTTACTGTTTGCCTTGCTGTTAATGGTTTTCACGGTTCGATTCTTAAAAGTTCCATTAAAAAAAAAAAAATGTTTGCTTCACAAAGTTCCGCAAAGTATTCTTGTAACAAAGAGTTTGAAATACAATGTTCTGGAAGGTATCTTGTTTCAAATTGTCTATACACGAATCCAGAAATTGTTGTCAAAGTTCTTTCAGGTAATAAAAGTTTTGCACTTACTTGTTGCTGGCAAGAGATACTGATCAGTCTAACCTTGTCTTCTTTCTCTTTTGCAGGTTGCTTGTAGGAGAGAGGCTGAGGCAAGGAGGAACCGGAAACCGGAAGAAGGAAGAGCCAGCAGCTGCGCCCATTGAAGCCAATGAAAGTCAGTAGAGAGCAGGAGTGCCAGCGCCGAGGGATCTGTCCTCAGGTAAGCGGGAGGTAGACGAGCACAAGCACTGGGTGAGGCTCGGGGGCTGCCTTTTATAGACAGGGCTGGGTGTGGTCCTCACATGCTGCACATGTTCTTGAAAGGTGTGCAGAGCTGGGTGTGGTTTGAAGAGCTGGGTGTGGTCCTCACATGCTGCACATGTTCTTGAAAGGTGTGCAGAGTTTCAGTTATTATGCAAATGAGTTAAATTAACACATGGCCTAGAGAGGAGTGTTTTAAAGAAGCCTTGGTAAAAGCAAGGCCCAATGTGTAAACAAAACAGCACATTAAACAACATACACAGAAGCCAAGGGGGGGGGGGGGGGAGGGAAGGTGAGATAACAAGAAAGGCTTTCAATAGTAAGTTTAAAAGGGAGCTATTACAGAACCCACTAGTGCAGTGAGAGGGGACATGCTCTTTGCTGTGCACAAACCCTAACAGTTGCCCCCCTCAAAGGCCCTCCTACAGGACGGGGTTTTCCTGGATTTTTTTAATAAAACCGTCTAATCAGCTGTGGGGCATGTACATATGATGCTGGTTCCCATGAATTCTCAGATTCATCATATCCTTTCCATTCTACTAAATAAAACAGACGTCCACTAATTCTTTTTGAGTCTTTTATGCTTTTCACTTCATATTCTAGATTTCCCTTAATTGGTATGGGTGGAGGTGGTGGTTCAGGTCGGGTTTTTGGATTGTACGGCTTAAGCAAGGACACATGGAATGTAGTATGTACTGGATATTCTTTTGGTAAATCTAATTTTACTGTTACCGGGTTTACTATGGCAGTTATACTAAAGGGTCCAATGAAACGTGGTTGCAGCTTTCGGGATCCGTCTATGTTTAGGTTCTTTGTGGAGAGCCATACCTTGTCACCGATTTTATACATTGGGGCCTCAGATCTGTGTTTGTCTGCTTGTCTTTTCATGCTTTCCTTGTACTTTAATAAATGTTTCCTGGCTTTGTCTTGTATGTCACCTAACCTCGTTAGTCTATCCGTTACTGTAGGTAACAGAGAATCTTCTAACAAAATGGGTATAGCTCTTGGATGATACCCCTGCAAGAAATAGAATGGTGAGCAAAGTAGAGCTGAATGCTCAGTATTATAAACAAACTCCGCTACAGGGAGAGCTTCCAACCATTCACTAGAATAATCAGCCAATAAACAACGTAGCGTTTGAAGTAAGGTTTGGTTCAGTCGTTCAGTCTGTCCATCTGTCTCTGGGTGGAAAGCAGTGGATAATGCCACATCTATTTTCAGTTTTTTACATCATTTTTTCCAAAATTTAGAGTTGAACTGGCTCCCTCGGTCTGACACCACTTTGCTTGGCAAACCATGTAAACGCACAATTTCCCTTATAAAAATATCGGCAAATTCTGCCGCCGTGGGTAATTTCCGTAATGGTACAAAATGTGCCATTTTAGATAAAAAATCCACTATAACCAACACTGTTGTGAAAGATTTTACAGGTGGTAAACCTACAATAAAGTCTACGCTCACAGTGTGCCAAGGTTGTTTGGGTGTTGGCATTGGTATTAACAAGCCGTCAGGGGCCTTATGAGAAGATTTATGTCTTGCACAAATTGGACAAGTAGTGACAAATTGCTTAATGTCCTTTCTTATAGTGTCCCACCAAAAGTGTTTTTGCACATTTTCCAGGGTTTTTACCCAACCAGGATGACCTGCCAACGGTGAGGCGTGATGCCAAATTATCACCTGTGTTTGTAATTCAGAGGTGGGCACTAACAGCATGTTGTCGTGATACAATAAACCTCGTTGTATTGTGTTATGGGAATCCTTTAACCAATCCTGAGGTGCTATTTGCATGTGTGCATTATATAGATCTGTGATGAAATCCTTCTGTTGTACTGGTGCCAAAAACTTTTGGGGAGGAATAATGGGTTCTCCTATTATATCTTGTTTCATGTCTGAGGTATGTCCGTATCTAGATAACACATCAGATTTAATTTGTTGTGCACCTGGTCTATAGGTTATTACAAAGTCAAATGTGCTAAAAAAAATTAACCAGCGCATCTGACGTGGTGTTAGTGCTTTAAGTGATCCAAAAAACTGTAGGTTCCTATGGTCAGAAAAGATTGTAACTGGGTACTTGGCTCCCATTAAATGGTGCCTCCATTCTGAAAAGGCTACTTTGATAGCTAGTAGTTCCCTTTCAGCCACAGTGTAATTTTGTTCAGCTGGTAATAACTTTTTGGAATAGAAGGCTATAGGATGTAACTGGCCATCTACTGCATCTCGTTGAGAGAGAACTCCTCCTAAAGCTACTTGTGAAGCATCCGCTTCAACAAAAAAAGGCAAGTCAGGATCAGGATGTTTCTGAATTGGGGCTGAAGTGAACTTTTGTTTTAGGAGTTGAAAGGCCTGTGCCGCCTCATCAGTCCAAAGAAATCGTTGCCCTTTCCGCAACAAGGTAGTTATTGGGGCCGCAATGTCTGCAAAATGTGCAATAAACCTCCTATAAAAATTGGCGAAACCCAGAAATTTCTGAATATCTTTTACAGAGGATGGTTCTGGCCAATCAGCAATAGCACTGATTTTCTTTACATCCATAGTTATTCCTTGAGGTGACAGGCAGTATCCTAAAAAGTCCACCTTGCTGACATTAAAAGTACACTTTTTTAACTTAGCAAAAAGATGATTTTCTTTTAACTTTGATAATACTGCACGAACATGTTGGGTATGTTCTTCTGAGTTCTTAGAGTAAATGAGGATGTCGTCTATATATACTATGACACAAACGTCCAGGAATTCGTGTAGGACCTCATTTATAAAGAACTGAAAGGCCGCAGGGGCATTACATAACCCAAAGGGCATTACTGTGTACTCAAATAAACCAAACTTTGTCTTGAAAGCTGTCTTCCACTCATCCCCCTCTTTTACTCGGACCAGGTGGTAAGCTCCCCGCAGATCTAGTTTAGTGTATACAGTAGAATGTCTTAATTGATCCAACAACACAGGTATTAGAGGAAGAGGATATTTATTCTTTATTGTAGCCTTATTTAGTCCTCTATAATCGATACACGCGCGCAGGGATTTATCCGGCTTCGGGATAAAAAAGAGTGGAGATGACACCGGAGATGTGGAATGACGGATGAACCCAGACTGTAGTAGGTCATCTAGGTAGGTTCTTAAGTATTTGGGCCCATATTTATACTTTTTGACGCTAAACTGCGCTAACGCAGTTTAGCGTCAAAAAGTTTTGCGCCGTCTAACGCCATTCTGAAGCGCCATGCGGGCGCCGTATTTATGGAATGGCGTTAGACGGCGCAATCAGACCGGCGCTGCCTGGTTTGCGTGGGAAAAAACCACGTAGACCAGACAGCGCCGGCGTAGGGGGAAAATGGCGCATGGGCGTCTTAAAATGGGGCAAGTCAGGTTACGTCGAAAAAATCGTCTTAACCCGACTTGCGCCATTTTTTAACGACGCCCATCCCCCATCAACATGACTCCTATCATTGTAAAGATAGGAGTCATGCCCCCTTGCCCAATGGCCATGCCCAGGGGACTTCTGTCCCCTGGGCATGGTCATTGGGCATAGTGGCATGTAGGGGGGCACAAATAAGGCCCCCCTATGCCACCAAAACAAAATATAAAAAAAAAAAAAACATACTTACCTGAACTTACCTGAATGTCCCTGGGGTGGGTCCCTCCATCCTTGGGGGTCCTCCTGGGGTGGGCAAGGGTGGCAGGGGGGGTCCCTGGGGGCATGGGAGGGCACCTGTGGGCTCATTTTGAGCCCACAGGCCCCTTAACGCCTGCCCTGAGCAGGCGTTAAAAAGTGGCGCAAATGCGCCGTTTTTAGCCACGCCAACTCCCGGGCGTCTCTTTTGCCCGGGAGTATAAATACCACGTAAAGGCCTGGGAGTCATTTTTTAGACGGGAACGCCTCCCTTGCATATCATTAACGCAAGGAAGGGGTTCACGCTAAAAAATGACGCACATTCCGGGAACTTTGGCGCTATTCGCCTCTAACGCCATAGTATAAATATGGCGTTAGTTGGCGTTAGTTTTGCGTCGAAATTGCGTCAAAAAAAACGACGCAATTTCGGCGCAAACGGAGTATAAATATGGCCCTTGGTTTCTTCGTCAGTCAAAGCATATACTCTGTTATTAGGTAAAGGGGCCCCTGGGATAAGATCTATACGACAGTCATAAGACCTATGTGGGGGCAGCACACTAGCCTTTACTGGATCAAAGACGTCTTTAAAGTCAGAATATTCAGGAGGGAGACTTGGTTCATCTTGTGTAACACTAGCACAGTGTAATACTGTGCTCTGTTCTGTACCTGCTTCTTGATAGCAATTGGTTCTACAGAAAGAGGAATCCAAAGTAACGGTTCTATTCACCCAATCAATCTTTGGGTTATGAGTTGTTAACCAGGGTACCCCGAGAATCAAACCAAAATTAGGAGTATCTATCAGATCAAAGCTAATCACCTCTGTGTGCCCGTTCTGACAGACCATAACAAGTGGACTTGTTTGTTTTGTGATTAATCCAGAGGTCAATTCTGACCCATCCACTGCACATACTGCTTCTGGAAAAGGCTTTAGGCACATAGGAAGTCCTAAGTTTTCAGCTAACTTATTATCCACAAAATTTCCTGTCGCGCCTGAGTCCAGTAGGACAGGGAGAGAATGCCTCACTTGGGTAGTAACAATTAAAACGACCTGAATTATGAAATGTCTAGGTATGTGCGGTACCATGAAGGCTGCAGCATTAGAGGTTTGATTAAGATGTTTTCTCGAACAAGTAACCTCTCCCCTTGTCGAGCTTAATCGTTTCCCGATTCAGTTGAGAAGGTGGAGGAAACAGCACCCTTTCGTGGATTTTTAGGCTTTACTGGACATTCTCTGGCAAAGTGACCTGCCCTTCCACAATATTAACATAATTGAAGTTTTCTCCTTCTTTCTTTTTCCTCTGATGTGAGTGGACCTCTGAGTGTCCCTATTTGCATAGGCTCAGGTTCAGGGAGTTTATTATCTGGGTCTTTCTTCTCGTGTCTAATAAAAGTTAACCGTGATTCCAGTTTGTATTTATCTCCCTTTCTTTCTCCTAGTCTATGTTCTAATTTCACAACTAAATCTACAAAGTCCGAATAGTCTTCTGGAAAATCAACGATATGAGCCAGCGCGTCTTTTAACTCGTCTCTCAAACCTTTATAGAAAAGGGAGACACGCTTTTCTTCTGGCCACTGTGTCTCGGTGAGTAAACGATTAAAACTAGTGAGATAGGTCAATAAATGCTTGTTACCTTGTTTAAGATTTAAAAGCTCATTATCACTTGCCTGCATGAAAGTGTGTTTTGCAAAAAGGCTGGTCATGGTACGTTTAAATTGATTCCAATTATGGAGGATGGGATCATCTCTCTCCACGAAAGGAATTGACCAATTGGCTGCTGTGCCACCCAAATAAGACAAGACGAATGCCACTTTCGTAGCATCAGTAGGGAACTGTTGTGGCTTACAAACGAAGTGTAATTGACATTGATTGATAAAAACATGTAATTTGTTACTATCTCCTTGAAAACGTTCAGGTGCTGCTAAGGGCACAGCATTAGGAACATTAACAGTGACCTCAACTGGGGGAGGCAAAGTTGTATGTTTTGATGGCGCCCCTGTCTCTGAGGAGGTTTTAAACAAAGGCGTAAAAGCTGTGTTCCACTGAGATACCCTAAATTTATACCTGCCTAAATCCTGTTTTAAAGAGGTATTCTCCATCTTTAATCTCTCTATTTCCTCTTGCATATGTTGCAAGATGCCAGACACTGATTCATTATGAGCCAAGTCCTCATTTAGGGCCTGCGCCATATCCGTGACGTCAATGCCCTCTATTTCTTCCCCGATATTCATCGTCCACCAGAACGGAATTTTTTTTTTTTTTTTTTTTAAGGCTTGTGCTTCTGTCAAAGCCCAGCTCACCTGAGTCCTTGTTCAGTTCTGATGGAGGTTGAAGACAATCCGACCCCACCCTGAAACTGCTTGTTCCAGCACACTAGTTTTCAAAACAGTGCACTAAGAACAGAAGCTCAAGGGAAGTGGATAAAATAAAATAAAGAGACAACACCGTTCTTGCGTTTCCACTGTTGAAGTGCTGCACAAATCTGCGGCCCTCTCTGACTTCTGTAGAAACTGGTGCCTAATGAAACATAAACAAAGAACAGATAAGTACAACCTATTCCTAACTGGGTTCCTGACTATCCCTTTATTTATTAGAAATGTTCTTCTAAAAGTACCTCTTGGATCCTGGTCTCTAGTTTCCAGGTTTGGAATGTGTTACTGCTCTGGGATGTGCTTTCTATTACTCTAAAGCTTCTAAAACATTAAACAAATACCGTTATCAGAATTACCAATATCAAACATTCATCTTAATATAACTAAAGCCTAAATTCCCAATAGCAGACTCACTTTTCCCATATTTCCAGAATCTTTTATAAAACAAATACTGTACTTTTACGTCAAAATACAGCATGTAATTTGTGCAAGTCCTTGATTTACTGTTTGCCTTGCTGTTAATGGTTTCCACGGTTCGATTCTTAAAAGTTCCATAAAAAAATAAAAAAATGTTTGCTTCACAAAGTTCCGCAAAGTATTCTTGTAACAAAGAGTTTGAATCACAATGTTCGTGGAAGGTATCTTGTTTCAAATTGTCTATACACGAATCCAGAAATTGTTGTCAAAGTTCTTTCAGGTAATAAAAGTTTTGCACTTACTTGTTGCTGGCAAGAGATACTGATCAGTCTAACCTTGTCTTCTTTCTCTTTTGCAGGTTGCTTGTAGGAGAGAGGCTGAGGCAAGGAGGAACCGGAAACCGGAAGAAGGAAGAGCCAGCAGCTGCGCCCATTGAAGCCAATGAAAGTCTGTAGAGAGTAGGAGTGCCAGCGCCGAGGGATCTGTCCTCAGGTAAGCGGGAGGTAGACGAGCACAAGCACTGGGTGAGGCTCGGGGGCTGCCTTTTATGGACAGGGCTGGGTGAGGTCCTCACATGCTGCACATGTTCTTGAAAGGTGTGCAGAGCTGGGTGTGGTTTGAAGAGCTGGGTGTGGTCCTCACATGCTGCACATGTTCTTGAAAGGTGTGCAGAGTTTCAGTTATTATGCAAATGAGTTAAATT
Organism: Pleurodeles waltl; assembly: GCF_031143425.1. Taxonomy (NCBI): domain Eukaryota; kingdom Metazoa; phylum Chordata; class Amphibia; order Caudata; family Salamandridae; genus Pleurodeles; species Pleurodeles waltl. The sequence goes on from NC_090446.1 coordinate 673,347,694, forward strand.
AACACATGGCCTAGAGAGGAGTGTTTTAAAGAAGCCTTGGTAAAAGCAAGGCCCAATGTGTAAACAAAAAAGCACATTAAACAACATACACAGAAGCCTAGGGGGGGGGGGGATAGGTGAGATAACAAGAAAGGCTTTCAATAGTAAGTTTAAAAGGGAGCTATTACAGAACCCACTAGTGCAGTGAGAGGGGACATGCTCTTTGCTGTGCACAAACCCTAACAAATAGATATGCTGGTTCTTTTTATCTCAAGCATGAAACCCTCCAGTTGTCAAGTTCCACAATAATTCTCTCTTTCTCCCACCTCTTCAATCTTTATCCTATGCCTCTTTATTATCTTATCAGATGGCATGGTTTCCATCTATTCACTTATGCAGATGATACTCAAATGTTATCCCACCTTAATAGTTACCCACTTAACAACCTTGGCATTAGTAACTTCATGCAACATGTTAAAGGGTGGATGGACTGGCACAGGCATAAAATGGACCCAGATAAGACGTTGGTACTGATCTCTATGGATGTGCTTCCCTTTGGAAATACATGCCCTTGCATACAGAACTGGGCCTGAGCCTACTGCCTTATGAACATGTCAGAACTATTGGAGTCCGTATCGATTATAACTTTCAACTCACTAAACATGTCAAAGCAGTTGTATTCCCCGCACTTTCCACCGCTGGTATATTTAGCACATACTCCAGTACATGTCTTTAGATGCCGGACGGATGGTCATCCCTCCTCTGACTAGTTATAGGTTAGACCACTGCTATGCCATCTATCTAAGCAGTCAAGCTACTCTCTTTGATGCCAAAAACCATGCAAAACCATTAGAGGTCCATCTTCTTACCTCTGCCCCTAGGTTCTTTGGCACCAAGCGTATTCTTAAATCACTTCCTTGGCTTCCTGTTTAAGATTCTCTACCTTATCCAGAAATCTAGCTATGGTAATGCTCCCTACTTTCAGACTCAATTTTTGACCGTATACAATCATCAGCAAACGCTCTCCTAGACCAACCAGTTTCTTCCTCAGGTCTTACACTTTTCTTGTGCCAGATTGGGTGGTCGCTCTTTTTTCCAAATAGTGGCATTCTCTCTATCCTGGAATGTGGAAAATTCCTTCCCATCTCCCTTTGCAAGCTTCTGAAACGTATGTGTTTACTTGTGTCTAATCATGTAATCGCTCTGCCATTCTGTTTATTAAACCCTATCGTACAAGGGCAACCCTTACTCCAAAGGTAACCTGGGTATAATTGTCATTCTAGTAACAGTGGTTCTCATTGTCACCATTAGTCATCATTTATGACTAATCAGTAACAGTTAATTAGATCAATTATGGCAAATAACTTAAAAAGAAGAAACCATCACTCAAAATCACAAATGTAATCATGTGTGTCATATAGCAAAAGCACCTATACAGTGCATTGTGTCCCAAGTGAACAGAATTCACTCAAAACAATAATTGAGGTAAATTAAGATGATAAACAAAGACGCATGTTCCAAAAAAGTCAAACAACCATGAATGTTCAATCCTTAAGATGCTTGAATTAATTTCTTTCAGTAACTGCTGCTGATTAGGCTGTTTAGCACCAACAGACCTGTGGGTGGTAGCGTAGTGTAGAGTTTTTTTATATCATAATAATCCAAAACATGACATAACATAACATTACATGGCATATATTATGTAAAATAATTGTACTTAGAAAAATAGAAGGACATAGCTGGCTTTTCTAAAGAGCATGCATAAATCTACGTATCTTCCATAGATTGAAAGACTAAGAAAGTAACAAAAAACTCTTTAAAATTTATTTCAAACTCTTTTCAATTTTTGAAGTTATACTGCATGGGTGTCTTTGTCTCTCTTGATGGGCTACTGGGTGTGGATGTCAGATCTGCTGTGCCAGCTGTGCTGTGTTTGACCTCCAAGGGCATCAAGCCAGACCCACTACTGGGCAAAAGGAAGTATAAGAGGACTTGCTGATAATGAAAATAAGAGTTCTCTCCATCAGACAGACTTCTGCCCTTTAAGCATTTTCCCCTGAAAGTGTGCTTGCTGCGAGTGTCCTGGCATCAGCACACTCACCATTACAGAAGTGGGGTTGTTCTGTGGGGCCAAATCAGAACTGATGCCACCTTCAGGATATCCTCAAGAAGCAGTGCTACAAGTGGACAGGATCTGAGAAGCATGACGTAGCCATACTACTTTAATTTGTCAAAAACAGTTTCCCTACTTTTCTCGAAAAGACCACCATCCGGGGACGCATAATTAGGAGAGATGAAATGCTTCAGCTGACATGTAGGGCAAGGAGTCTCCTGGACTGTGAAATCAAGGGAGGGGCAGACAGCTTAATAAGCTTTCTTGCCAGGGTGCCTGCTTGCCTGAAGGAAATGTAAATGTGAGGAACTGGTCAATCCACAAACATAAAGGGAGCTTGGAAGCTAGTATGGGCTTTAACTAACATTTAATTCCTGAAGACAAATATTTATTCTTTTGTGTGTTATGACAAGATACTTACAATCTGAGATGTGAATTGTGTGCTTTGAAAAGACAGTTATGAAATAATTGCACTACATATAGTCTGAGTATTACTAAAATCTATATTTTGGAAGTAAGGTTTTTATCTTAAAACAATTTTGCACATTTTGTAGCTGTCTATCTTATAATGTGTGTAATGCAAGTTTAGAATAATGACTTACATATTCATGGTGCTGTCTGTCACAGACTGACCTAGTAGCACTAATGTACACACGATACCATTCTCCACTGCACACACCAGTAACAAAATATTAACAAGGTTAGTATAAATGGGTAAAAATAGGTGCACTGTTCTTAACTCGTCACTCATGTACTTTGACACTACATATATCTTCAAAGAATGTAGATGTGGGGTTAAAATATGAAGTCCCTGCTTACCTATTTACAGTTACTTTTTTCAATATCTTGGTCATCCATATGTTTGCTATGTTAGTACGTTAACACAATAATATAAAACAAGATATTCTGACATACAATCGGATACAAAATCATTGTAAAAGTTGAGACTTGGTGACCTCAATGATCTTCAAACAAGTTGATGTGTAAAATGAGTAAGGAGTTTCTTAAAGCCATGAAGAAAATGATTGAGAGGATTGGAACACAACTAAAACATTAAGAGAAGTGTGCAACCTTTTGAGAGCTCAAGGAACGCTCTGAGGTATACAACGATTTAAAGTTGGATAAGGTATTCTTCAAATAAAGACTGCAGGAGAACTATAGGCAAACAAAAAAACAAATAATAAATATTGAAATAGAGTCCTTGGGGAGGAAATACCTGGGAAAAGGAAAAAAGGCATTTGTGGATTGAAAGTCTGAAGCACGGGTACAGCAACCCTGGGGAGATATGTGTGCTTCATGGAGTAGCTGCATACACAAGCTTAGTAGCATAGACATCTGCCAGGAAGAGTGAAGTGGATCAGTATTAGCAACATTTTACATGTACAGTAGGAGGAACACGTGTATTGGAAATTAATTCCAATGATTGTATTATCCGTGTTTTTTTGGTAGTGAGAAAGCATGTGGATTTGGATGTTCTGATATTGCAGAGAACTAAGGATTCAGGCAGAGAAATTGATAAGACTGCCTACTGCTCGCCTGTCAAATATTTTACACACAGAATGTCAAGCCGACCTGATTATGCAGTGCATAGTTTTATTATGATGAATATTACTATTAAGGCTCGTTAAGTTTTTATAGTTGAGGCTTGCTGGCAGGATCAGAAAGCCTGCTGAATTCTGGATCCCCCTCTCCCGCCCCAGGGGAAAATGTGTACTAACAAGCTACTCACTGAATGACATCATTATGAATCTGACATGTCCCTAAATTGACAAACGCTGATTTAGTGGTTATTTTTCCTCTTGCAGCATAAACTATTAACGTGAAAGTCTTGTAGTGATGTGAGGCTGAGTCTGGTGTTGACATAGCTCGATATATGTTACAGCTGTTAGGACTTGTTCACAGTCTCAGGTTTTAGAATCCGTTTTCAGGATTAGGACGAGTATGATTTATATGAGGTAAAGCTTAATGCTTCTCTGGTGAGGTTCACTTTCGTTTGGTCAGTAGATGAGTCACTGCTATTGTATTGGTACCTGTCGTTAAAACGATTGTTTAGAGTTTGGCAGATAGGGTACTTGCCAAAAACGTTGCAGAGTACTGTGCCCACCAAACACATGGGCCCATATTTATACTTTTTTTGCACTGCATTTGCATAATTTGTTGACGTAAAAGCGGCGCAAACTTACAAAATACAATAGTATTTTGTACATTTGTGCCGCTTTTTTGTCAAAAAATGACGCAAATGCAGCGTACAAAAAGTATAAACATAGACCATGGTTCCATGCTCCAAATAGAGTCATGGGAACCACCATGTTTCCAATGATGTTCTGCCAGTGGAAACCTTTGACCAGTGGCCTGACTGACTCTGAGCTGCCAGAAAATAGAGGTCAGACCATCCGCCTTATTGAGGGCGGATGTTGCAATATCATTTTTTACTGTTCAGAACCATCAAGGAAAGCTTGCCTGTCCCAAACAGGCAATAAATGAATTACACACATGTGCTGTGAGAAACCGCCAAGCATGTCAGGGCCATTCGTTTTTTTTGTTTTTCAATAAGAAACTCTCCTGTTGAGAGTTCGTGTTTGTAAAAGAAATAGCTTTTCTGCTAAAGGGCATTGAAATGGCACCCCAGCAAAGCTTCACTAAGTTAATCTGAGCTTTTGAAGGCACAGAGCTCTCCACCTGCCTGGAAGAGATCACTAACTATGGCAGTCTCTTCTCTGCTATCGAGGGCAGTACACCCATAGTCTGACCTGACAGAAGGGAATGTGGAATACTAAGCAATAAATAATAAGTGCTGATGGGTTTACACATGTGCAGAATGCAAGTGACTGTCTCTGCCTGGTAATACATTGTAATTTTGTACTGTCCCGACATTCTACAAGCAACTGCACAGTTTTTGACTCCCAATTTAAATTCTCTATCGCATTCTTTAGTAGAATCAGTAATAGAAACAAGACATTGGAAAAAACAGATTGTTTTTGGAAATTATATGTCATTAAAGGTGTAGGACGCTGACCTGGTGTGTGGAGAGCACCTATGGGCTTATCACCTTCTACCAGGTCCAGGTATCCCCTATTAGTGAAGTGCAAGAAGTGTCTAGGAAGCCAGGGATCTTTAGAGGTAGCTGTGGATGAGCAGCAAGACTTATCTAGGAGACATGCAAAGCAAATGCAATACCACTACAGACACACAGCACTCACACTTGAAAGAACCACGCATTGTTACAAAAATAAAGGTACTTTGTTGTAGTAACACAAATACTAAAATACTGTATAGGCAATACTCTACTAGTAGGTGAGTAAACACACTATTATATGCACATAAACGATCAGTAAATGGCATAGAAAGCAATAGGCATTGGTAAAAGCAATAGCAAATAGTGAGGGCCCTGGGGGAGGGCCAAACCGTATACTAAAAAAGAGGAATGTGAAAGGCAGTCCCTCACCCAAGGTATTGGAATCAGTAAAAGGAAGCTGGATGAACAAGGTACCCCAAGAGGTGAGTACCAGAGGGACCCCCAGCGACCAGGAGAACAGAGGTAAGTACCTGGTTTTCCCAAAAACCAACAGGAGGACTTTGGAAAAGGATTATACAAGACCCAATCAAGACTGAAAGAACCCAAAGGTGAATACTGACAGAAGAGGGCATGCAAAGGAAGGGGACTAAATCCAGTTTGTGATGGAATGTCTGGTTCTGGCAGGAGACACTACCCACCCTTCTGTGGATGCAGGAAAAGGACAATGGTGGACATGGATGGCCACCAGAGTCCCAGAGGTGATGAAAGTGATGTTCCATGTCAGTGGTTGAGATGCAGTCAGTCAGTGGTGTTGGGAAACCACCAACAAGCCTTGGCAAATGCAAAAGACATAGACAAAAGTTTGCAAGGCTGAAGAGGACCAGCAAGGTCCAGGGGACTCGACCCAAGGAGGGGAGTCCTGGGTCACCCTCAGCAGCTGGGAGAGTCACAAGAAGAGGATGCAGCCCCCACTGCTTACCCACTGGCAGTAGGCACAAAAGTCGCAGTGAGGCCCACTCAGCACACCTGGAGGAGTGTCCCACGTCGCTGGAGCAGCAGGCAGGGCAGTGTGCTTTGCAGAAAGAAATGCCGGGGCTGGGGCTACATGGAGCTTGAAGATCCCTTGGAGGAGGAACAAACAAGCCTTGGTAGTTGCAAGAGTTGCGGTGCACAGGCATACTGTCTTGCAAGGAGAGGCAAAGGCTTACCATCTCCCATGTTAGACAGCTGATAGAGAGGACCAAAGGAACCACTCCAGACTACCACTTGTGATGCAGGATCCACACAGCTCCGGAAGAGAGAATATCCATGCAGATAGTTGCTGTTGCAGTTGGAGATTCCTTTTTACCTCTTGTGCAGGCTGAAGACTTGTTGCCCTCAGAGGACGTACAGCTGGGGAAATGATGCAGTTGCTACAAGGAGCCAGAGAAACACTGTTGAGGAACAGAGTTGTCACTGAAGTTTCAGTTTCTGGAGGGTCCAGTTGCAGTCCAAGTGGCCAGACGATGAAGTAAATGATGCAGAGGAGTTCTTCTGGAATCTTGCACATCGAATCTGAGGACCCACCCAAGAGGCTCACTTTCCGAGCTCCTGTGCTTGATGACTTTTCAAAAACTTTTTGTAAATGTTTTGTTAAAGATTATGCTCCATAGTTGCTGCAGATGTTGAAGAAAGTACTCAACATGGATTTTTTCCCTAGTCCATGAAGCATTTGGTCTACAAAATTGTAAGAAAGGACATGCACTGTTTCCAATTTTACTTGCTTTACCACTGTTTGAACTGCGACACTGCCAAACCAATAGTGTGCATGTTTGCATCTAACCTTATACATGTACTCTACAATTGTTTCTCCTAGTTGGCTCCTTTAACTCCCCAGTAAGGTCATGATATGTTGATGCACAAATTACCCCATTTTATTTGTGGTCTGCAGTGTATAGTTACACAAGCCACATATATGATCAACATGTATGGCTTCAGAGGGCACCAATTTTGCTCTGGCTGGACTAGAATTTAAAAGCACTGTAGTGCCCCATGACAAAATCAATTGAATTTCCATGTAGAAAAGCTACTTCAACATATTATCTCTGTAACCCTTATAGTGTGCCTTGTAGGACCATAGACTGGGTGTTAAATAAAAGAGTGGGACAGTCTAAATATTGTGCCCATCAGCGCCCCCCCAATGCCACTATGTGTGCAGCATTTTAAACAAATGGCGCACCATGGCGCAGTTTAGGGACAATAGCATCACATTTTTTGATGCTATTATAGTACATTGCAGGATTAGCGCCAAAAATTATGGAGCTAATCCTGCAAGGTACAGAAGGACCCATTAAGAATAATTGTGTACCCCCTTTTAATGCCTGCTCAGTGCAGGTGTTAAAAATAGCTGCTAAAAATGGTGCCCTGGAATCTCATAGATTCCATTGCGCCATTTTTGTGGTCCCCCTAACAGGGGAACACACCTCTTGCATACATTATGCCTGGGACAAGGGGTTACAGAGTGGTGCATTGCATGCATCGCGCCACTTTGTAAATCTGATGCGGACAATTTGGCCTTGTTGAGCTACATTAGCGTCATATAAAATGGCTTTTATGTCTCCACTATGAATGGTTGTAGTTGCTCTGTTGGTAAAACTGTGTATTCCATGAACAAGCTCAGCTATGAGTAAAAGCCTCTTTTCTGTAATTTTGCCTGAAAAAATAATGGAACTTTCAAAGTTATTTTTCATATTTAAAAAATGTTATAATAGTGAAAATACATTTTAGGTGAGCCACTAGCCCTGCTCCTGAGGCTGGATGCACATAAGACACTGGCTGTTAAGAATTGCTCTACTGGTTACAATGACAGGGCCTCTTGGAGCCGGATAGCATGAGTGGTGTCAAGAAGACGTTAAACAGGTGTTGTGCAAAGGGAGGGGTAGGTGACCCAGATCTAACAGCAGCCATAAGACATTTCTGCTTTGTCACTCTAAGCTTAGGGAAAGAAGCGCCTTGGTGGATTAAGATTGCATAAACTTCATTTGGGGAACGTTCACTATAAATTGCATTAATGACAGAGACCATGACGTGTTAGAGACCAAAACTGAGTTCATACAAAACAGGACAGCTATCAGCAAAGTGTCTAGATGGAAAAAAGTATACCTAGAGCAGCAAATATTTAGCAGAATTGACCACTGAAATTAGATTGCAGGAGAATGAAGGTCACCCTTTCACCCTCAGAAATCTGGAACTATTTTGTTTTGTTTTTGGTGGCATTCTTGAAGAGCCCAATGGCATATCGTGAAGGATATTTATTTGATATGTTAAAGTATATAGAAATAATTTGATCAAGTGACTTGAAATTTAGCTGAGCATCTTTACTCTGTAAAGAGCTTACTCACTGATATGAAGCATTCTCTTATGCAGCTAAACGTCTTTGACAGTCCATTGTACAGTAAATAAGATGCAAAAGATAAGGGTTACATATGCCTTAAACTACAGAAGCAATATTAGCTCTGAATGATTGTAAAGACACTTGTGTTTAGATTGTCTTGCAGTCAAGCCCTCTTAATGTGTCTTACTCTAAACCTTGTCATCCTCAATGAGGCAGAAAGCCTATAAAATGTGGACTTGATGTTATAGGTTTTTGAAAAGCTTTCAGTTCAAAATATGTTGGCCTCCATAAGTGGAACAGTAAAAAGAAACTTTAATTTGAGGACGTAGCAAATGGCATAGGAATTATCAGCAAAAAGATGTATTTTACAACAACAATATAGCTTTGTGAGTTAAGCTTTCTCTGCTGGCCTATTAAATAAACTACCGTGTTTGGCAGTGGGTGTTGTCTCACGCACACTGTACAAGCGTGTTAGGGACATCATTGAATGTGCCCACTCTCACATGGACAGGGTGCATGCCTGCGTACCCTCCTGTAATGCACTTTTAATACCAGATGTAGCAGAGAAAGTGCAGGAGAGCAGTCCCTCTTTCTGCGCTCCTATGCTGGAGTGGCTCAGCCCTAACAACCCTTTGGCCGTCTTCCGCCCACCCCCACTCCCCCAACACACCCTTCTCCCCCGCAGCTATGAAAAATTGTGAAGTTTATTGGATCGCTAGCCTTTTCATTATACCGGTAATGTTGCGGTTCACTGAATTGCTGTCCAACATTATTATATTTTCAGGAAATGAAATATCAAATAAACAAATAAACCGCTAAAATGATCAAATGAAATATTCTTTAATTTCAACTTTGTCTAACCCAAGTGGGAGAATTCAGGATCGTCTGAGCGCGGCTGCTCTGCTATGCTTGAAGCTGTGGATGACCTTGTAAGAGCTGGGAAGGGCAAAGACGCATGCTGCGTGTTGTCCGACCAGCTCATAAGACTAGTCACCCCTGGGAGCTCAGATCCTTGCTTGCATGCGTGACACATACTGGTGGGACTGACAGCTGTGCTGAGCAGGGAGGGGGAGGTCGGGCAAGGAATTCCCCTTGGAAGTGGCTTTCCATTTCTTTGGAGTGGGAAGAACCCAGCTGAGCCCACCCGCCTACACCATCCCCTTAGCAGAGCATACGCCAATATCACTTTGACATTAGATACTATTGATCAGCAATATCGAACTCAGCGTTCTCTTGATATCAATGCCGCACTTCTCTTGCGGCAGATAAAATTACTTTACTTCTGTTGAGCTCATGCAGCTGAAGTACACACTTCTCCATTTACAGGCTCGAATTTGACAAAGCAAATTAAAAATCATGACTTGCTATAACCATCTCATGAAATACTGTTCGTCATGAAGGTATGGATCACTGCAGAGGCAGAAGCTATATGGCCTGAAGAGTGATGCATAATTTATTGTGCCTGTAAAAAACTGATATGCTGGATTTCGGCATTTAACAGGTGCAATAAATAGCATTTATCATGAGTTCTGCCCTTCAAAATGAGGTATAAAAAGCACATGTTCGTGGCCTCTTCAGCGGGTTTGACTTGTTTATATGTAGCTGGTATCTCTATTACCACCCCCTTGGAATACTTCGGGGGCATTGTGGTAAGCTCTTGAGAGTGAAACACTTTGTGTTACACATATAGACTGTAGATCACAAGCCAACATGTACACACTTCCTTTATTCTGTATGTTCAAGGTCTATTTCATAACTTGTTTTCAGGTGGAGTACACTCTAGATTGCCACAAGCGCTGTTAAATATTCTCGGCATGAAGAGGCTCAAGCAACAGGCTTAATTTGAGCCGGTGGTTTCCAGTGGGGGAGGCCTGAGCAACAATGATTGGGGATCAGGAATTATTTTCCTGTATCCCATATTTCCAGAGCGGAAGAGTAGGAAAACAGCAGTGTGGAGAGATGGAGGAAGAGAAGGACACCTACACTGTCAGGAGGAAGAAAGCAAGAGCCTGCAAGAGTGGGATAACGTGGCAGGGAGGGGTTGGTAGCTAAGTAAGGAGGGACTAGGTGGTTTTAAGACTGCCACACTTGGGCCCTGATTTATACTTTTTGGTGCAAAACTGCACCAATGCAGTTTTGCACCAAAACGTTTAGCACTGGCTTGCACCATTTCTGAGCACCAGCCGGGCACCATATTTATGGCATGGTGCAAGCTAGGTGAAAGGGTAGGCTAGTGTTAAAAAAAATAACGTTAGCCAGGTGGGGCAGGCAGTATGGAAGAAGGGGGTTTTGAACCAAAAAATAACGTTAGGCAGGTTAGAATAAAAATAAAATAAGACTCTAACCGGCCTAGCGTCATTTTCTGACGCAAAACCATCCATACCACATGACTTCTGTCTTAGAAAAGACAGGAGTCATGCCCATCACCCTAATGGCCAGGACAGGGGACAAGAGTCCCCTGGGCATAGCCATTGCACCCAGTGCCATGTAGGGGGGCCCACTTCAAGGCCCCCAATGGCACTTAAAAAATAAAAATAAAATAATTACCTGTACTTACCTATACTTACCTGGGATGGGGTCCCCCATCCTCCGCTGTCCTTTTGCAGTGGGTGGGGGTGTCCCTGGGGCCTGGAGAGGGCACCTGTGGGCTTATTCCATGGTGGGACCACAGGTCCCCTAACGCCTGCCCTGACCCAGGCATTAAAGAATGGTACAAAGCAAGCTTTGCACCATTATTTGACCCCCTCCTCCCCCCGTGTGTGATTTTAGCACGGGGGATAAATAGGGTGCTAAGGCCATAGAGTCTTTTTTCGCACGGGAACACCTACTTTGCATTTCATTGACGCAAAATAGGTTTCCATGTCCAAAAAATGACTTTAACTCCATAAATTTGGCGCTAGATGGGTCTAGTGCCTAAGTATAAATATGGAGTTAGTTTTGCACTGAATTTGCATTAAAAAAAGACGGAAATTCGGCGCAAAACAAGAATAAGTATCTCCCATGGTATTCTACATTCTGAGAGTTTCTGAGCAGAGCTGTGTGCACCGGCACTCCTTTTATAAATTAAGCACTGTTCGTACAGGTTCCAATTAATGCAACAATGTGAGTATAGATTTTGAAAAGCTGATGTACATACTTCTGTAAAGCAATAGCAATAGCAAGACATAAACCTTGTCAAAAACCTTTTGTGCATAAAGAAATACTTCCCCTCATAGCGACTTCTATGCCAAGTGATGTAGGTTGTGTTGATTGGTTCATTTATATTCCTGTCAGGGATAAACACTGTTCTTTTGAAATAAAAGAGAATAGTTGTAATGTGAGATGATTTGCCAAAATCTTTCCCAAATCTATGAAGTATAGGACACACAGGCCCATATTTATACTCTAATTGCGCTGCATTTGCGCAATTTTTTGACTCAAAAGCGGTGCAAAATTACAAAATATAATTGTATTTTGTAAGTTTGCACCGAATTTGCATAAAAAATGATACAAATGCAGAGCAAAAAAAGTATAAATATGGGCCACAGAATGTGGCACCCGGTGTGAGAGGACGGTTCTGACTATCTAGACTATCTAGTCTGCCCGATTTTTTTTTTCTTTTTTTTTGGATCACCTGGTTTTTGACCTTTTATTCTGAGGGAGCCTCATAGTTTGGGACTCAGTTACAGTAAACATATTGTAAAATAGACTGCATGGGTTTGCTGCCAGTGCCACCTTGTGAAGCTAAGGCTGCTGTGACTCAGCAAAGGTAGGAGGCCCAGGACGGGTACATGTTTGTATGTGTGCAACACGCATGCACCCATGTGAGGGCTGTGTGGGGAGAATTCCTGGCGTACACAGCTCAAGAACTGCACTTAGGTAGCCTGGCACAGAAGGGACCATGTGGAGTGGGTGTTGACCTGGAGTAGGCCTTATGAGATGGGTGTACACATGTGAGAGGAGTCAGTGTGCTTTACTGTCTTGACTGCAGTGGCACTCCATTATAATGGGTAAGGCTGGCCTAGAGCTCTACTCCAGTTCCATAGGGTCCACAGACTCTAAAGTAGTGCCAATGTCCATGGCAACCTGTATGGAAAGAATAATGCAGTAGGTTACAAAACTTAATTGTCCAGCTTATGGGTCATCCAGGAATGTCATCTTTCTCTGACTCAACTCAGGATTAATAAGAATTACTGCTCTGAACAGCTGCAGGAGCAGGGTATTGCATTAATCAGCCAGCTGTCATTCTGTGCCAGGAACCAGACATGCCCCATGCCCCTCAGCGAGGAGGGGCTTCTTGGAGGAATTTCAGGGAGAGGCCCTGGCAGGAATGCCCGGGAGGAGTAACTGTCTCTCTCAGAGTATGTGTGTCAAACGACTCCTGGACAATGCCATCCTTAAGCTATCCCAGAAGATTGTGCAGGAAGGTTGAGACTGGGGCGGAGAATTGATGTGGCACATCAGTATAGGCCAGAGGCACCACTCTGCTGGACACTTCTGTCCCCACTTAAAAGATCTTGCACAGGGTAGGGTTCTCTCTCTTATATGTGCTTCTCTGCTGAACACTGGGTCTGAAGACAGGCCATCATGGACAACTGGAAAGAAGAACCCCCTGATTGACCACTGGGGCAAGGACTTTGCCCCTGAATTACCCCACTCCCAGTGGGGCACACTCCAGGATCAGGTAAACTGTTCCCCTTAAACGCCCTGAGGACCAGTTGGAGGAAAGATTGGGCCCTGGCGCAAGAAGAGTGTGCTGCTCAGAAGAAAAGAAGGTACCCAGATGAAAGGCTTGTGCAGAGAGTCAGTGGGACTGGCTCCCTACCAACTGGGGAACCTTGTAGGCTGGAAAGCCTAAAGAAAGTGATTCAGGTGGAAAGGGCTTACCACCAGGAGCAAAATGAGCTGAAGATCGTCAAAAACGGGCCATCGGGGACCGAGACATGTCCTGGTAAAGCTGGGCGACATTTGACCTTTGGCCGGACTAGTGACGAAGTGTGTGGGTCTCCGTCGCCATTTCCATTGAGGCCCCTGGTGTGGACCAGGGCCCAGGGTCTGTCCCCAATGAATAATGGAGTCGGGGAGCGTTGTCATGCATCCCCGGCGAAGAGGCTGTGTGGAGGCAGCGCTGTCACACTCCCTTGAGAGTGAGGAGCCCAGAACCTCATCCCTGGGCCCCAGCACAGAGAAGTTAAACTGGGGGATACTATTGTGCCCCCCATGAGGATGGCCCAGGAGGCCCCAGATCCCATCCCAGGGCCCCACAAAGAAGTAAAGACAGGCATGTCATGGTGGAGGGGGGGCCCAGAGCTCCATCCTAGGGCCCCACAAAGAAGTCCAGTCGGGGATGCCATTGCACCCCCTGTGGAGATAGCAACAGGGGCCCCTGACCCTATCCTGGTGCCCCACAAATAAGCAAAGTTGGGGAGAAGCGTCACGCTCCACATAAATATGTCCACCCCCCAGCCTAAAAAGAAGTTGGGGAGTGGCATCGCGCTCCCCATGAAGGTGGAAGCGGGATCCCAGGACCCAACTCTTGGGCCCCAATGGCACAGAGGAGGGGAGAGTACCACTGCACTCCACCCATGGCCCACCCATATGCAGCTCCAGGCGTATCTGCCTGCTGGAGTGGGCAGACTTACCTCCAGAAGCCGGCCCCCATAGCAGCACAGGAAAGTGCTGGCAATTCTGGGAGCCAGTGGGAGCAGCTGGGGGGGCTTTCTGCACTGCACCCCAAAGAAGGACTCACCTGGACTGGGGATGTCTGGGTGGGACCGGACACCCCCAGAGGCAGTGATCCCTACCCAGCAGCAACGCGGCTCTACCCAGTAAAGTTGGAGAGCTGCTAGTAAAATATGCATGTTCCAGCGAGGAACTCCCCATAACGCCTTGCAAGGCACAATGGTGTGGCCCCAGAAAGTGCACTTTCTCAGCCTGTGGTGGCCCGAGGAAGATGGAGTCACCACCAATGGAAGCTAAATGGATAGGGGAGCTGCAGGAGCAGCCTAGCCTCCCCTAACAGGAGGTTTTGTGTTGGGTGGGACTTGGATATGAAAACCCCTCCAGGGTTCCAATGTGCTTCTGAGTAAGTTCCAGGGGAAAATATTTTATTCAGGATGCTGGAACTGCACGCTCTAGGATGAAAATCATGCTGCAGCCCTAGTTGCCTGAATGGTACTAATAACAGGATTGTTATAATGGTGAGCACCCTCAGAGTTGAAAGGCTGTAATTACAGGTATTTGTACAATAATGAAGTTCTTTAAGCACTATGGTACAATGGATGCATTTTATGCTAAATGTGATTAAAAATGTATGGCTGCAGCATTGTGGACAATTATGTGACATTTGTATGGTCAAATGGAAAGACACCCTCTGGTGTGAAAGAAGGTATTATCTAACTTTTAACAACCAAGAGATGTCCTTTAGGGACTATGTCAAATGTGCATCATTTTTATGTGAATGTTCAACTGGGAATATGATGCACCTTTGCCAACCCCCTTGAGGGGTGTGGTTAGACTACATAGATCATGCTGCTAGTTATCGTGACAGCACAAATCATTCCAACATGCCTATACATGTTTCTTGGTAATGCTTGTTTGGGTAACGAGGGTGACAGCCACTAGTGATCAAAGTAGATGCACTTTATTAGGTTCTCTCACACCAAGTTACAATCAAATATTGTATTGAAATACAAGTTAATATTTTGCCATGTGGGTTGTTGGTTTATATCACCCTTTGGGAGAGACCAGAATGATTATGCAATGTCATTCAAAAGTAATCCCATCAGCTTGCGTATATTTGTAAATTGTTGCGTAGTATTAAGAACTGTGTGTGTCTAATAAATGTACATTTAATTTATACAAAAAAAGGCATAGACTGGACAATCATTCATTGAGTGTCATTCTTGTGTGCTTGTGAATGGTGATAACTAGCCCGCACCACCTCTCTTGAGTAAGTCTTGGACTGCTCTGCAGTGCTACCCTATGAGAGTCAAGGGGTACAATTTGGTGTTTGGTTCCCAGTGGTGGTCAAGTGCAGACCCATTACTTATGCAGGCTACACAACTAATTACCTACCTCCAACAACTGTGAGCTTCTTTTCAACTATGATAATGCTTGCTTGACTCAGGGTTGTTTTGGCCAGACCACAGCTGTGCTGAATAACAAAGTGCTATTGGGTGACGAACATCAGGGAAAGTCTTACAAAATTCAATAGGGCTGCCGTCATCACCCTTCAGTATATTATTGGAGAAATCAGAGTTCATAATGGGTAATGTCATTGGCTAAATGTAAAACCATGTCAACTTTAGTTTGCCTCTTTGAAAATGCCGATGGTATGCTTTAATTGTGAAATCATATCTATACATGTCTAAGCCTGGGCCAAATGTTAATTATGCCACTGAAATTTGCGTGATTTGTACATTTCATTCTATGTGAAATTTGCAAAATGTATCAAAATTTTATTGTGCTATTTCGTGGGTTTTGTTTGTCTGTAGGAGTCCAATTTGTGCAATAAATGTTTGCCCGAGAGACAGTCCACTTTCCCTCACAGCCACACAGCATAGGGTTTGTCCGTTCCTGTTGCTTAGCCTATGAGCCCGAAGTTTTTATGACCATGGCCAAAAAGTGTCAATGCAGACATGGCCTTGTTTAACAACCAAATGTGGAACCTTCTGTAGAGTGCACTGCGCAAAAAGTGCATTGATTTATAGTTCAATAAACTTTAATTTGGAT
Source organism: Pleurodeles waltl (assembly GCF_031143425.1). Taxonomy (NCBI): domain Eukaryota; kingdom Metazoa; phylum Chordata; class Amphibia; order Caudata; family Salamandridae; genus Pleurodeles; species Pleurodeles waltl. The sequence goes on from NC_090446.1 coordinate 673,363,888, forward strand.
ATATAATAGGTCATGTTTCTTATACTTTTAAATAGTGCAAACTATCACTCAAAACAGCATTGTCAGAACATTTCTTTCAAATATTCCTAAGTTTAAATATTTACATTTTAAATTTTTAACAAAATGTCAATACAGTACTCGGTATAGTCAGCTGTTATACCAGAGAAACAATGGCATAACAAAAGATCCCAGGGCCCCGCGGTGGGACGAGCTTCACGGGGCCTCTCCTGCACTGTGCACGGGTGACGGGGGGCTGGCCGGAGAGCCACTCCATGAATTTTATAGGGCCCTCTCAGGTTCTGTTACTCCACTGCAGAGAAAGTTGTCATTTTGTTAAGAATGCGCAAAATATGGCCCTCTGTTTTCACACAATCACTCACAGGCACACATTCACACAAACAAGGACACTCACACACATTGAAATACTCACAAATGGATGTGACAGACTGGCTTCAAATACAATTGAAGTACGATGAATACACAAAAAACGAACAGATGTGGCCTGATCAAATGAATGCGAGAGAGCATTGCAGGAAGTAAAGCAGGACCTTAATTATATACCTGCTCTGCAAAGTTTCGATCCCAAGAAGAAGTGTTGTGTTATGACAAGGCAAGTTCTAGAAGTCTTGGTGCTTAGTTGCTCCGATTCACACATAAGTCGTGGTAAAAATCAATCGCTTTTGCTTTAAGAAGCTTAAAGGTGAAAACGTAACTATTTAGTAATAGAGTAGAGCACATTGGTTGGGTTTTTTTTTTTGGGTAATCAAAAAATGAAAAAACATTCCATGGGGCAAATTTTGAAATTTGGTCTGACCATAACCAATTAGTTGAAGTTTTAAGGAGTGAAGGACTTGATTTAATGGATAGTAGCTTGGCAAAAGTACTATGAAATAAAGAACATTCCGTTGTTCTATAAAAAGTCAGCAGACTGCCTCTGTAGAGTGACAAATTCTGAATATAACATTTGCCCTATTGTTGATAGTGATGTTGAACAGGATTTCTTAGAGGTGTGTTCTGTTTCGCATGGTGTAGTGTCGTTAGCGGACTGGAAGCAAACTATCTGTAAAGATTTCATTTTAGTTAAGGTATAAAGTTAGATTACTTTAGAGTGGCCACATATCAAGAATAACTATGGTGATTTATCTGGATTTTGCATTGTGAAAGATGAACTGACTGTGGAAGATGATAGATTGTAAGAGGAACTGCATTAGTGCCACTAACATCACTGCATCATAGGCTGCTAGACCTAGTGCATGAATGGGATCAAGGCGTCAGCAAGACCCAAAGTGGGTAATTATGTGAATATTGGTGGCCAAGCCAGAAGGAGAGGATCATAAGGGATTGCATAGACTGCAGTATGAGTGACAAAATGAAAAAATCAGGACCCACCCATGACTGCAACAATTATCCAAACAGCTCTAATTTTTTACATAATTGGGCCATTACAAGGTAACTGATCTTCATTGTAGATACTGGTTTTAGCTGATCTTTCTTTAAGATGGCCAGGAATTTAAGAGGTTTCTAACACATAAACCAAGCCTGTTACTGATTTTCTGGGTAAAGCGTTTAACAGACAAGGCCTACTGTGTACCTTGCTTACTCACAATGGGCCCCATGTGGTATCCTGTTCTTTGGAACATGTTTTTGCAATGCAGGGGAATAGTTCACAAGTTGTCCTCCAGCAACCATCCGGCAAGCAATTGTCTTGTTGAGTGGCTTAATCGAACAATAAAGGACGCTATTCAATTGTGGTAAAGCTCAGATAAATCATGGAGACCGATATTTTACAGAGAAGGAAGGCAAGGACCCTTTTGGCTTCTGGCTGGGCAAAACATGAGAAAGAGAATAGTGTCCTATGGGACAAAGGTGATGTTCTTGTGAACGAAGAGGCATGGATGGCTCATAGGAAGGCAATTTATGAGCTACAGAAGATTTTGCATGAACCACGAGTTGTAATTGGAGACAAGGTTGTGGTGAAGCCACCCACATTAAAAGAGGGATTAAAATGTTTTATGCGGGTGGTAAAGTTGATGAAACATGAACCGAGTATCGCTAAACAAGTAAGAACCGTTCATGTTCCAAGGATTCTTCAGGACTTATTTTCCTTTTTGTTAGGAGTTGCTTTCTTCAGATAGGATGGGCGGGCTGGTTATTTGCTTTTAGTTAAAGGAGGTGGATAGGTGGTATCCTGTTTGTCTTTGTGAGCAGTGCAGCCCTGACAGGAATTACATCATCAGTTGCCCTATTGTAGGATCCACATTCGGTGTTTGGTTAGAAATGTGTGAATCGATCTGTAGAGGCTGTGTGCGAGGTGGATAACGAAGAAGCAACTGAACCTTTTCATGACTGCTCTATCGTTCTTCATGGACTTCACACACAAATTCATGTCTGTCTGCCCACCCCCTCTCCTCACTTACCTGCGAGGTGATGGTAATGCCCTCAACTCAATGGATCTGTGCACTTTCTGACCTTGCATCGTTGTTCCAGGTGGCAGATGGATGGTTGGTGGAGTGGACCTACAGTGCCAAGGCGATGGTAGTAGGTCACCCCAAGACTCAGCTGTTTGTACAATTGCTAAATTCGTAGCCATTTGGAAATTCTTCAGTTTTTTTTCCAAAAGTCAGACAATTGTCACAGTATTCAGTCACAGAAATAGGCAAGCAGTTTTAATCTTTTAATGACATTGTGCCCATGTGATACCGTCCTTCATTTGATGAAGGTCGTAAACTGGCAGAACAACATAAAAATTCTGGGTTATGAAATAACAGAATACCTACCAAATGTGACAGTGCCTTGCCATGCAGATGAATTATTGCAGAATCTGCTGACAGCCGAGATCCGAGCTCTTGGCAAACTGGTTCACGAGGCTCCGACTGTCGCACAACTGTGACTCCAAGAGTAGACGGTGAAGTGTACTGCATTTTATTTTATTGATCTGCTTGGCATGAAGTTTTATAAAATATTTAAGAGTTTCAGCTTAAAAGTAAGTGCTCTTGTTGTCCGCTTGCCGTTTGTCATCATAGAGCAGTGGTTTCCACATATCATTTGTCAATTAGGTAACGTGGGCTTAAGATGTTTGCATGGAACGCTGCTCTGATTGGCTCCATTTAAAGGAACATCAGTAATCAGTCTTGTTCTGCACCTGCATTAATTTGCAAAGTGAGGGGCACCCTCTGCTGGTCATTTTTACTCTGTAGATGGCTTTTTTCAGGAGCAGGGAGCGCCTGTTTTATATGCCTGCAGATCGTAAAGTGAATTTATTTAACTCAATATTTCCTTTGAGTTCGTTTTTTTTTTTAATCTAAAGCTTGGGAACAGTGAGCAAGTAGTGCCTCTTACTGTTTCTGAACTGTGCCATGTGAAAATAAAGCATTATCACAGAAATGAATTAAAGGAATTCACTTCACGCACTGCAGGTGCATAAAATAGGCATTCAGGGCCAGATGTATTATCTTCCCGGTTTGCATTTGCTATATAGCAATTTTAAAGAAATCGCTATTTAAGAAATGCACAATGGGATGTATGAAAATTGCAATTCGGTAATAGCGATTTCTTAAAAGTCGCAATCGCTATTACTGAATCGCAAGTGGGGAATGGGACTCCATTCATCCCTATGGGCCAAGCCCATAGGTGCGAATGGTTTTGCATTACCTAATTTGCAAATTCCTGTTAGGAATTCGCAAATTAGTTAATGCAAACCCCAGGGTGCTGGGGCATAAGGCCCCCTTTGATGCACCCCAAAAAAATATTTGTGGACATGCCCCAAGGGGCATGTGTGCACTACATGTCATTTTAAAAAATGCACATGGTTACCACCAAATTGGATATGGTGGTAATTGCATTTCCTAAATGCCCAATTCGCATTTAGGAATTGCATGATATATGTGCTTTGGAAATCGCAAATAGGAATTTCCTATTTGAGATTTCCTATTTAGAGAATCGCAATTTGCGATTCCCTAAATGGAGCCGTAATTTTAAGGACCCACTGTTTTTGGGATTCCTTAAAACTGCACTGCGAATTCCTTTCATAAATCATGAAAGACGATTTTGCATCTGCAAACGGTGGAATTTTGCGATTCGCACCGTTTGCGAATGCAGAATCCTTTGATACATCTGGCCCTCAGTTCCGTGCTGTACTGGAAAACCCATCATGATACAACCCCTTATTGGAAATGGTTTCGACTATCATAATTTGATGCTTTGTGAGTTAGCTGGAGGTAGCTTTAGTGGAGATACCCTACTGCTGGACACAGAGATCCCTTTTTAGCAGTACTTAATTTGTAAAAGAATAGGTACCGCAGTCCAAAGTGTTGTTCAGACGACCGCAGCCCGAATAAGGAAGGTAGGGGTGCCAAACACCAAGACTGCATAGTCTTGATTCCACCTGAAGCTTCTTTAATCCACTTCCACACACTCCCTGACTCTTGTGAACGCTGGATTTTTTACTACTGAATTGCATTTAAAATGAGTTAACAATTTGCATACAATTCGGCTAATCGAGAAAATAATGTGTGACTTAGAAAATATGCCCTCTTGAGTGGCTGCCATTTAATATGTAATGCTCTTATTAAATGCATAATAATATTAGTAGAAGTACAGGAGTAAAGAAAATTGTAGTAGCATCATATTAATGATCTTATATTATGTATTTGCTTTATACGTTAGGGGCCTTAAGTAAGCAAGGTTTCGAGCTTAGTCTGCACAGCCTCATATTAAGCTGTAATGATTAATAACATTGTGGGAATGTATGTCCAGAGAAATCAATGCATTTATTGTTCACACTGTGTTGACCAAACGTGTAGCAAGATGACTTTAACTTTCTCCTGAGAACTTCTTGTTAGAATGTCTTGTACTAGAAGTTGAAACATTGTACTGTTTGATGCTTGAGGCAGTGATTTTCCCAGGAACCAACAATGGATGCTCTGACTGGAGTACGGATTGCTACAAGAAGGTTGCCTGACGAGTTTGACATTGGGAACAGGAGAAGAAGAGCCAGTCATCGACGTGTGAAGACAGTAGAAGACAGTTTGGTTATATCTTAGATCTGGGGTTTAATTTCTATTGGATTAACTGTAAACGGATGATTTTCTGACCAATGACAGTGTGGGAAGTTCTTTAGCAGATTTCAACCTAGCCCGACTGCACAGAGGAGTGGCGTGCTTTTTTCTATTCTGATTTTCCCGCAGAGATTCTGTTTGAGGGGCTGGATTGTTCCTGATGACTTAATTTCTATCTTTGACTCTATTACTTTAATTGCTAGTGGTGAATGCTGATTCCTTGGAGATTGCTTCTTAAATGGTTCAGATAGCTTAGAGTCCCTGTGTCTGAGCCATTCCCTTTTTATTGTCCTTTTCCTGCAGATGACCAGACGGATGTCCAACTGACGAAGAAAATCGCAGCTTTCAGATCCAAATTGAGGAGAGGCATAACAAAATGCTACTGCTCTGGTTGTAGATTTGTTATTTTGTTTCTAGGCACCAACCGCTATTTTGATAGAGCCATAGTTTAGATGTTTTCCAAATTAATTGTAACTAAAATTGTTTAGCTCCAATCATGTTATTCTAATCAGAAGGTTAGTTAGGGAGTCCAGGAAAAATTGACAATTCCAACTAACCAAGAATTGATGTTCTTCGCCTGTTAAATCTAGATGTCTGTAATTTCTGTTGCACATTTATTCTTGCTATTGATTTGTACTGTGACTCTTGAATGCTTAATTGTCAATGCTTTGGGTAAATTGAGATTCTTTAGAAGATTTGGTCAACCGGTGTTGTTTATGTACAGTATGTTTACCATTTGGTTTTGAGACTAATTTACATGACATTGACGTTGTTTATATAGGAAAATAGACTTTCTAACTTTTACATAAAAGTGTGGTTATTCGTGTCCAAATGGATCATGGCGTAAAAGATCACTGATTCCAAAGAGTATTTGATGTTGTTTATTAATGATGATGATGAAATGACAGTGAATTAAGGACCTATGGTGGAATCACTCTAAGCGTAGTCAAAAGGTCTATTGAACCTCTAACGCGTCCCCTTATAAATTAAAATTAAAAGACCAATGCCCTCATTACAACCCTGGCAGTGGGTGATAAAGTGGCGGTAATACTGCTAACAGGCTGGCAGTAAGTACCACCAAATTATGACCTTGGTGGTGATAACTCCCATAGACAGCCAATGTACCACACCAACTGCCAAGGCGGAAACAACAGCCACCACAGCTGACGACGGTGAGTACAGCTGCCTAGCACACAAGGGAAGATGGGAGGAAAAAGAGAGTGACATACACACACCACACATACCCGACACACACCCACACACCTTAAACACAACCGGCTGCACTACAAAAACCATTTGACCCCAAGAATCTGCAGAATAATGCAAGGACAACAGGAATTGACGAAAGTGATTGTAATCAGTTCAACATCAAAATTGATAACCTGATTTGGCAATGAAACAGATATGTACACATGCATAAAACAGGGACAGTGCCCAGTCCAAAGTTCAAAGGGCCCACATGGCCACAGGGCACAGTTGAAAGCCCAACTCAAATCCTGACCACATCCGGATAGAACACTCCAGGGGCATCAGTTTGTAAATAGGCAGACACCTCAGGGGGAGGGAGGGGCACCTCAGCAGATGCGGGAACAAGCCCACTGGTTCTGGAGAGGGCAGCATGCCCATTGCTCTTTGTCCTGGGGAGTGCAAGGCCACAGTCTCTCAAGTGGGTGTCTTACCCACTGGTTCTGGAAGGGGCAACATGCACATTGCTTTGTCCTGGGGAGTGCAAGAACACAAGTCTCTCAAGTGGGTGACTTGCCCACTGGTTCTGGAGGGGGCAACATGCCCATTGCTCTTTGTCCTGGGGAGTGCAAGCCCACAATCTCTGAAGTGGGTGACTTGCCCACTGGTTCTGGAGGGGGCAACATGCCCATTGCTGTTTGTCCTGGGGAGTGCAAGGCCACAGTCTCTCAAGTGGGTGTCTTGCCCACTGGTTCTGGATGGGCAACATGCCCATTGCTCTTTGTCCTGGGGAGTGCAAGGCCACAGTTTCTCGAGTGGGTGATTCGCCCACTGGTTCTGGAGGGAGCATCATGCCCATTGCTCTTTGTCCCGGGGAGTGCAAGGCCACAGTCTCTAGAGTGGGTGACTTGCCCACTGGTTCTGGAAGGGGAAGCCTGCACAGTAGCCCCTGGAGGGTGGACTACATGGCGTCCGCCGGCGGTGATGGCTGAATGCCGGTGGTGGTTGGGGGAGGCTAATGGGGCTCCCCTGCACTCACTGATGGTTGCATGGTGGTTGTGTTTGGTGGGGGCTCCTGGGCAGCCCCTGCACTCAGTGATGGCTGCACATCCACGACTGGCGATGGGGACCCCGAGACAGCTGCTGGTGGTAACGGTGTTTGCCTGACAGCTTCCGCTGGTGTAGAGTGCCTCTTGTCCTCCTGGTCATGGGTTGGGGATCCCTTACCCTTCCTGGCAGGGGTGGATGGGCTCAACCCCTCTCAGCCAAGTGGTGTAGGCTCCTTCCCCTTCCTCACAGCTTGTGCAGGCTCCTTCCACTTCTTCACGGCTGGTGTAGACTCCTTCCCCTTCCTCACAGCTGGTGCCGGGCTCTTCCCTTTCACCCAGGTGGTGCTGGCTCCTTCCCCTTCAGTGTTGTTGGTCTTGTATTCCTACCACCACGAGTAGGTGGTGCTACCACTGTCCCCGGAGACTGTTTGGCTGAGGTGCCTGGCTGTGTCCTTGGTACCCCTCCCATACATTCAGAACAGGGCAAGGGGTAGGGAAGAGGTCAATCTGGGAAAGGAAAAACATTTTAGGGATGTTTGGGCGGGAGGAGTAATGGGAGTGGAGGATGAGGAAGTGGTTGTTGGAGGAGTATGTCTGCTGGATTTGGGTGCAGGTGCATGGGCTGTATGCTGTTGAGAGGTGGATGGCTGTTGGGTGTCTGAGTGCTTGCGTTTGTGTCCTTTAGGAGGGGGGGCAGACACAGTGGGAGAGGACACAGGGGACGCCTGCATGGATGTTGTGGAGGTGTCTGACAGTGAGGTGTGTGTTCTGCTTGGTGTGGCGATGATGCTGGTAGTGGATATTGTTGTAGTGCATGCAGGTGTGAGTGTGGACGTAACTGGGTGGGAAGTGGAGGAGCAGAAGGAGGGGGAGGCAGTGGAGGCAGTGGATGTTACTGTGTCTGTAACTGTATGCTGTTTGTGTGAGTGCCTATGGGATGAAGTGTGGTTCTTATGTTTGCCTGTGCCACGTTTGTGTGTTGTCTTGTGTGCATGCTCATCTGCCTGTGTGCTTGGGATGGGTTGGGGTTGAGGAGAATGGGACTGGGAAGTGGAAGTTGAAGGGGGGACGGTTGAAACAGGGACAATGGCTGCTATCAGAGAGGAGGCCAGAGCCTGAATCGATCTCTGTTGGGCCGCCAACCCACCGTGAATGCCCTCCAGGAATGCATTGCATTGCTGCATCTGGGATGACAACCCCTGGATGGCATTCACAATGGTTGATTGCCCTACAGAGATTTATCTCAGGAGGTCAATAGCCTCCTCACTCAGGGCAGCAGGGCTCACTGAGGCAGGGTGTGAGGTGAAGGAGATGCCCACCCTCCTGGGTGTGCGGGCGCAGGCAACTCACTGAGGAGCTACTGGGAAGGTGGTGCTGGTACGGGGTGGCTGCTGTACCTGCCACTGGGGTGGTCACAGAGGTGTCCGCCACCACCAGGGAGCTCCCATCGGAAGAGGTATCAGATTCTGTGTTGTCCCCTCCAGTCTCCGCCGTGGTGCTCCCCTCGCCCTCCGTCCCACTGGTTCCCCCGGCGTCAGTGGACTCCACCTCCAGGGTCCTGTGGGATGCAGTTCCCTCTGTTGCCGGTGCCTCTGCTCCTCTGACAGATGATGCTAATGCACATAAGGACAGGATGACAAAACAAGAAAGGGGGGAGAGAGCCAAAGGATACACAGGGTCAATACACCAACACCACCGTTGGCGTACGCAGCACACTCACACACAGGGAACAGGCCTACGCAATATGCATTGAACTACCAGTGAAATGGCTAGTCACCAAGGCATAAGGAGGGACACTTACACCAACCGCAGCACACCTGGGACCCACACAGCCCTGCCTAGAAGTGAATACTAACAAGCTAGGTAACCAGTGTTTTCCATTCAACCCTTAGCCTCCAGAGGACCTACGCTGCTATGTCTGGCCTAGTCTTAGGGGCACCCACTAACACACAATCACCACCCAGATACCACCCCACCAGCCATAAGTTGTAATGATAGCCACTGTACTCACCCCCTTGTGGCTGCTGTGATGCCCTCAATTGCCCATACAGCTCAAGGTAGGCCACCACCAGTATGCGGGCCATCAAGGGGGTCATGGTCTGATAGGCATCCCTTCCTCGTTGGAAGGCCATACCCAGCTGGGCCTCTGCAGTCTTCTATGCCTAGCGTCTCAGGTCCTCCCACTGTTTCCGACAGTGGGTGCTCCATGTGCCATAGACCCCCAGGGTTTGCACGTCCTTGGCGATGACACACCATATTCCATTCTTTTGATGACCACTGACCTGCAGAGGCAATACAGACAGGAGATCACCATTAGACAAACAGTGCAGCTTGTCACACTAATGGCCCACCATACCCGTTTATATTACCATTGGCACACACATAGCCCAGAGCACACCATATAAACCGCCAAGAGGAAATCCACCCCCTTACATGATGCCTTCACACACAATTCCATGCATTCATGCCACATGCATCGTTCCCACAGTGTACTCACCTTGTTGCGTAGTCTCTCATTATTCTAATGAGACTACTGGATTTGGAGCAGCAAGATCGCCCACGGTGTGGGAGACTGAGTCTGACCCACTGCAGGTGACACCTGTCGCCCTAAATCCGGGTTTTGCTCTGGTTAACTAGCAGTGCCTCATCTCCACCAAGAGATAGAGACGATTGGGCAGCCAAGCGCATGACATATTATACTTCTCAGGGAAGTCATGGTCACTCAGGTCGCATCCGGTTCTCTCATTCACAATTCGGTCTCATATGTAAATGACAATAAGAGGCAGTATGATTTTTAAAGACTGGTTTAATAAAACAACTGCATTTTAGACAGCAAAGAGTGAGCTGCAATAACCAGGACGACACAACATGACAATATTAAAATGGTGACGAGGAGAGTGAAGCATAAGAATAGCGCTATCATATTGTCACTAGAATCTATGGACTATTTCCTATCTACGTCATAATCTGAGCACAGCATGTTAAGCTCTAATTCTGCCTTTCAGGTTCCCCCGGGAGGACATCAACCCTCATACCTGAGCAAAGGCCTGTAGTCTACATTAGTATCTGCAGCGAAGCATTCAGCAACCAGCATACAGTTGTGGTTCCCTGGCTGGAATCTCCCTCTTAACATGTAAAGGGACTAGGAAGTGTTTTTATAATAACACAGCTGATGTTCTAAGAAAATGTCCCTATGTAAGGATGTGTATTTTCTATGAATGTTGGAAACTAAACTTCTACCACGTTCACCGGCACTGTACCAAACTGTAGCCTTGACTGAAGCACGAAGTGATCAAGAATGTCTTGTTTGAGAACACAGTGCTGGGCTAAGCAAAAACAGTTAGATAAATGAAAATAAAACAAGACCTTAAAACTGGTTATTGTAATAATGAGAATGCAAAGCCGAATAAAATATATCTAGGTCAAAGTGTACAGCGGCCTAGTGTGTTAAACTAATGTGCATGGAGCTATAACTAAAATGGCTACACAACACCCTCCCCTTGTCGGTTAAAGTGGTTCAAAGCCAAAACGAAAATGTCATTGCTAAAAGCTCAGCCTAAGATACATATAAAAAACCAGGTCAATTTTGACAAGTTAAAAGGACACACCAGCATACTACGTGGCAATTTAAAACATGAGCATGTAGCTTATCACCGAATTCAATGGGCATGTCAATTTAGAAAAGTTCCAAACTAAGTACGAGCCATGGAGAACAGGAGATCTTCCACTTCGGCAGGTGTCAGAACCGGAAAATCCACACCAAAAAAGATCAAGGAGCAACTGTGTTCCATAGCCCCAGTGTCAACCAAGGCGGCATCCCATGGAGTGCCCATTGATGAGTTGCTGGCAACTTCCTCCAGGAAGGGTAACTCATAATTAGCTTCACGTAGCAAACGCAACCTCAGTGCGCATGTCTGGTAATGAACCCTCAGTGAGAACATCAACAGATCAGCATCTATTGCTGGGGGGTGCTGCTGTGAAAGACAAACTTCCAGTGCATGTTCGAAAGAGCACCAGAGGCACCGAAACACGGGCTGCACACAATACAGAACCGGTCTGAATGACAAAGACCAATCACACTCCAATTGCTCCTGGAGTGTTGCTCCAAAATGCTGCATCATATGCTCACGACACAGCTGCACTGATGGGAGAGCCATTATTTCTCCTTGTTGCGGCAGGACAACCATTGCGCATAAATAACAGCAACAGCAGGATGCCAGCTAATAAAGCCAAAGTTATCGGAAATCCCCCAAAAATAATACCGGAAATTGAGTGGATAGCTGAAGATATCAAACCGAATATGGAGGAGAAGGTGTGAACGAAACCAGAACCAACAGCTTTGAAAAAATTTGCAATTCCAGTCATGCTGGACACATTAGATATTCGTCCCACGAGTTCACCAAAGTTTGTATTTAACAGGGACTATATTTCTGCTGATGACCTTGCCCCTTGAAGTGCGTAGGTCTCACGCGCAGATGTAAGGGCCAAATGCTTTTGAAACAGTAAAGCCTCGAGTCTACTCAACTTGTCAAAATTCACGTTTGAAGTAGCAATGTAAGGCCAAATATCAGCTACCTCGTTAAATTTAGTGGGGGGAAACAATACGTTCCCACAGCATGTAATGACCTTAGAGACCGAAACAACGTAAGCTACTCCGGCCCGCATGCCACAACAGCTTGCACTATTGAGAAGGACGTAGCTGCCGTTTGAAAGCACCTGGAACGTAGGTCTAATCAAAGGGACTGGGACTCCCTTAAGATAACAAGCCAAGTTTGCAGCCGAGGCATTATACGCCCCATGCAAGGACAGCTGTTTACAAATCATCGAATGGCTGACTGAAGTCTCGCATTCACTGCCGCTAAGAACGACCTCTTTCATGCCATTGAAGCATTTGTACGAGAAGGGAAGCTCCCACACCTCATGGATGTAACTATCTCCCAGCTTTTCATATCTGCCTACTGGAATGTGTTTTAAACAGGAGGTGAATTGTAGTGTGGAAATAGGCCGATTAATAACCCCATGTATTAACCACTCAGCCGATGGTATTTCGGCCACGGTAAAAGGCAACTTTTCTAATTTCTCGATGTTGAGCATGACATAAGTCGCTTCCATTTAGCCATTAGTTGTTGTTGTCGCATTAGATTAAAAGAAGAAAATATCTCCCTTGCACTGACGTGCTGCCATGGAACGTGACCTGCTTTCAATGTTTTAAGCGTCCAACTTAACTGCATAATGGACCTGATCTGACTCTGTCCATGGTGTAAAGAAGACATATCGGATTGTATAATGTCTATAGCAGAAGAGACAATGTTGTTAATTGTATATATCTGGTCGGACAAGGTGTTAATCCCATTATCCACAACAGCTAATGCCTTTGTTAGATTTTCCTGATCTATTTGCCTTAACCGGGCAGCAGCATCTTGCTGGGAAAGTATCCATATCTCATTGTATACTGCATATAAGAAACGCTTCCTACGTGGGTTTCTGGGGCCTGACAAGAAATCTTGTAAGTCAGTGGAGTTAGACAGGAGGTTGAGGTGTTCGCTAACCGCGTTCAGTGAGGATGATTTTACCCACTGTTGGCATACTTTTCCCACACTATATGTTGTAATTATATCTGCATGCTCTGGTGGTATATAGCGAGGGTCTGGCCTACTCATCCTAAAACCCCCTGAGGAGTTAATAAAACGTTGATGACACCCATTGGTATCTATTGGCCATAATAACCACCCGCCAGGACATGTCAGTGAAGCACTAAATGTACCATTCTGGACCCACTCATCAAGCTCATCTTCAGTGACATTCGTATACTTTTGCCATTTGTAAAATTTTGCAGGGGCAGGTATACTGGGCATTTTTAATTCCCTGATTGTTGCTAAGCCTAAACAACTCATTTGTTGCACTGTTTCATAAAAAAATAATTTGAACAGGAATAAGACATGCTCTAAACAATGTTTCTTTTCCCTTAATTTGCCATTTTTTTGTTCCCCAGACACTTTTTAGATCAATTCATTAGAACCAATATTCTTAGCCTTCTATCAATAGCCGGGAAACAAAGGATTCCGAATATATTAATTTAGTATTCATCAATAACATGTGTATATCCTTAATAGGTGGTACCTTAAAAAATTATGACTCAGCATTCTTTTGATTGTGCCCAGAAAAAAATGCAAACTTTTCAGAATATGTTTTTGAACTCCCTTGCGGTGGAGTTGAGCAATGTTCCTATTGCGTGTAACTAAATACAGTTTTGGGACTGCTCGCTCTATGTATGAAATGATGCCCATAGTAATTATAGCAAAAGATATCACCATAATTTTCTTTAAATTGGTAAACATCTTCGTTTTCAAAGACAGTATAATATTGCAATTCAGTCATCATAGAATCAACTGTTTTCACATCCCAATCATCAGAAACAAAGCCTGGTATCACTATATCATTCATTGATAATTTGAACACATACGGTATTTGAATAACTTCCATGGGACCATATATATCAAACATTACTTTGTCCCAAACAATCCCATCAGGAATTGGCACTGCGTAAATGTTCACAAAGGATAAATCTCTTCGGACTTTATGTGATGAAAAATTAGGTTTCAAAACCTCCTCCACCAGTTTAACTGTTGATCTTTCAGGAAGAAAATGACCATGTATTAATAAGAAAAAGGTAATGACAAAACCAATCCAAAGTAGAAAAGCTAGGACAAAGAGAGCCATAGAGAGTTCCATGGAAAAATAAAATATGTTTCTTTAAGCCAGTTTGTTAGCTTATGTGTACTTGACAAATCAGCTGTCGAAGAGGCGAATGAGCTTGGGAAATCATCGTTGAAGTCGGCAAAATAACCAGAGGCAGTTCGTGCAAATGGCGGAGCCGTTATCAGTGGTGGAGTTGGTGTTTCCTGCGGTGGCACACTATAGACAGCACCATCCGTTTGGCTTGAAGTCGAGTTGACTTGGTCAAATGTTTCTAAGTTAGTTGACGTTAATGGAACTAATGCAAGATCATCTTCTACCCTCCCCAAGCTCGGAGAGGTGTTGGTGTTGGTGTAAACAACTTGTAGAGGAACTTCTTCACCAGTAGTGAGAGAGATTTGGGAACTACTGGACTTTCCTCTTGGTCGGCTGTGCAGGATCGGCTGCATGGTGTAGTTTGACATTGTCAATAGAGGCAAAACTATTTTCTTTGGCACCCGCCAACGGTGGTAGAATGACAGTACTAGTACCGTGTATCCCTAGTACAGGGACTGGTGCTCGATAAGAAGGGCCAAATTTATTTTTCACTGCGACATTTTCACGTACAAGATCCCCAACTCTGGGAATCCAGCCGGTAGATGTTACAGGCACATCCCCAATTCCTGTGGAGGCGGCACTTTTTTAAGAATTATCATCACAGAACTGTTGCAATTCCTGTAAGACAGTGACACGTTCATTTATGTCAAAAGGTGTTTCTGCTGCCTCCACGCCAGGACCATCAAGATCCGGAACATACATTTGAGTTCCGAACAGGCACTTATATGAACTACGACCCCCCAGGGACCTTCCAGGCAGATTATTTGGTATTTTCTGGACTCCATACAGGTGATTAAGCCAACTACGACCCGTACCTAAGACTCTGGCTGTTAAGGATTGCTTTAAATCATGGCTTAATCGCTCCACAACACTATTTCCCTCAGGATGGAATGGAGACGAGTACTGGAGTTGGACCCCCAACAAAGCCATGGCGTCCCTGAATGCCCTTGAGACGAAAGCAGGGCCCTGGTCCGACTGGACATCCGCAACAGCATATGTACCGATAAAGATTTGTAAATCTTTAATTACAGTCCGAGCGTCAGCCAAGCGTTGTGGCCACACCCATACAAATCTGGAGCCTCCCTCATGATGTTGCCCATGTCTGCCAGCACCCCTTCTATGGAGATCAGGGTGGTGTTGATGGCCTGCAAGTCCTCCCTAATCCCCTGATACTGTCCCTCCTGCAGCTGCCTGTTCTCCTGCAGGTTGTCTAGGATCTGGCACATCGTGTCCTGGGAATGTTGGTAGGCTCCCAGGATCTCAGTGAGTGCCTCCTGGAGAGTCGGTTTCCTGGGCCTGCCCTCCCCCTGGCACACAGCAGTCCTCCCAGTGTCCCTGTTAGCCTGTGCCTCTGTCCCCTGAATGGTGTGCCTACTGCCACTGGCCCCAGGTACCTGATTGTCTTGTGGGCGAGGTGTGGGCTGCGGTTCCTGTACAGGTGGGCACACTGCTGATTGACGTGCCCTGGGGACAGAGGCATGGGTACGCTGGGTGGGTGCTGTGGTGTTGATTTCTAATGGTGGAGCCTCTAAGGTGGTCTGTGAGTGGGCTTGGGTGACCGGCTGTCCAGTGGTCCTTGATGGGTCAGGTAGGTCCTCCAGATCCAGAAGTCCAAAGTTACTGTCATCACTGGGGGCCTCTCTTTTGGGGGACTGGTTGTGGTGGCACCTTCTCTCCACTGAAATTGGCTGGGGTACCTGTGGGGAAGTAAATGATGTATTATGCTTTAAGTGTATAACATTTGTACTTCTGTATCTTCCCCTCTTTGGTTGTTGTTACCCTGCCAGCTTTTGCTTGTGTATGTTGGTATTTTGTGGGATTGTTAGTTTCCCTATGCTGTGCATGCTTTAGTGATGGGTGTTCATGCATAGCTGGGAGGGGTGTCCACGCATTGGTACATCATGCAGGGCCTGGCATTGTGATTAGTGAGATGTGTTGGTGGAGTGTGTGGTATGTGGTGGAGTGATAGGAGGTGTGTGATGGCATGCAGGTATGGGGGTGATAATTGTTAAATGTTGACTTGCCAGTGTCCAGTCCTCCAGCAATTCCAGAGAGTCCCTCAGGATGCATTAATGCCAAGACTTGCTCCTATGATGCTGTGAGCTGAGGGGGAGGAGGTGGAGGTCCACCGCCAGTCATCTGTATGGCGAGCTGGAGTCTTGCTGCTATGGAATATACCTTCCCCCATAGGTTGTTCCACCTCTTCCTGATGTCATCCCTTGTTCTTGGGTGCTGTCCCATGGCATTCACCCTGTCCAGGATTCTCTGCCATAGCTTCATCTTCCTTGCTATAGATATTTGCTGTACCTGTGCTCCAAAGAACTGTGGCTCTACCCAGATGAGTTCTTCCACCATGACCCTTAACTCCTCTTCAGTGAAACGGGGGTGCCTTTGTGGTGCCATTGGTGTTGTATGATTTGTGTTGGTGAGGGTTTGTTGGATAATGTGGTAGGGTGTGTGATGTGGAGTGCGTGAGAGGTGTATGGGTTTATGTGGTGTGTGTCTAGTTGTCTCTGTTCTATTCTTCTCAGTCTCCTGGTGGCAATTGTTGTTCGTAAGGGGTTGTGAGTAATGTGGGTGTGTGTTTTATAGTGGTGTGGATGTGGTGTGTGTATGGGTGTCAGGTGTGTGTTGTTTGAATTTTCAAATGTAGTGTTGTTTTGTATGTGGGTGACCATTCTGAGCACGGCGGTGTGTACCGCCAATGGTTTACCACTGTTGAATGTCCGCCGTGGTGATTCCTGGGTCATAATATGATGGGCGTTGTTTTGTTGGCATAACGGTATAGGTTTTGGGGCCACCACTTTATCACTGACCTTTGGTCTGGCGGAATTGTGTATGTGGCTGTATTCTGTTACAATTTTTTACCCACCCCTAGCAAATACTGATATCACAGTGCACGTTATTTTTCAGGTGTTGTATTACCTCTTGATTATGGGTACTGCGATAATGCAGTAATACTGCCTTTTTCCTCCATTCCTTAACTATAATTTTGTGTTTTACTCTGTACTAAATTAGCCAGGAATTACCTAGTAAACTATGGCCTAGATTTAAGATGGTCTAGTGCCTCCTGGCGCCACATTAGTGTCATTTTTTATTATGCTAATGTGGCCCAACGAGGCCAAATTCGTAGCCCCAAATTTACAAAATGGCGAAATGCCTGCATTGTACCACTTTGTAAATCCTTGTCCCACATTATGCCTGTGCCAGGCATAATGTGGGACAAGGGGAAGTTCCCCCATTAGGGGGACAGAGAAAAATGGCGCAGTGGAATCTAAGAGATTCCAGTGCGCCATTTTTAGCAGCTATTTTTAATGCCTTCACAAAGTAAGCATTAAAAGGAGGCATAAGATTGTATTCTATTGGCCCCTATGTTCCCTGCAGGATTAGCGCCAACATTTTGGCACTAATCCTGCACACTACATCAAAAGCTTCAAAGATATTGGTGCTATTGCCCCTACCCTGCACCATGGTGTGCCATATATTAAATACGGCGCACACATGGTGGCAGTAGGTGGGGTGCTAAGGGACCCAAGAAAAGTGGCACTGCATTGGATGCAGGACCACTTTTTTTAAATTCGGGCCAGTGTGTGAGTAAAAATGTTGAATGAGAAATGTGCACACTAGTTGCACTTTCTATTCGGAAACAAACTTGAGTTTGCAACAAGTTTAGGTCTATGCCATTCAAAATGAGGGTTTCAGCGGGTACCATTTGTCTTAGTCTTGGTTTATTCACATCTACTTCATTTTTAAGGCGTACATGGAGCTAATTCTTTATGCCTCAATTCGTCAAACAAAAGGTACCTTGCATTTCTAGGGGGAAAGACCTGTCGTAAAATCTGCATAGAAGCAACAGATTTTGATGCACTCGTGCAACCCTTGTGACTTTATTAACGAAGGAGGGATGTCATTTTACTCACCGGTAGGCATATCATATAAATTGAGCACTGGGAGCGCAAAGTTGCAACACATTGTCTGCCACAGTGTTGGGTTGACTAGTGTCTAAAGTAGTCGAAGAGCTGCAGCAGAGCCATTTTACCACCTTAGTAAGTTGCCTGCCCAGCAACTTTCAATGCATGTGCTGCTTTTGACTGGAAATGTAGCACCACTTGTTGTAAACAGCAGAACCGAATTCAATAACAGACACATCGTTTTATAACAAAAGGGCATTTTACAAAAAAGTCAAACTTGATTGCAACACAACAATAGCACTACTGAGCAGATAAAAACAATAGAACATACTATCATTGCAACAAAATAAAAAAAATGTACGTAAAAAGTTCTTGACACTTATTATCACCTCAAAAATCGTGTTTTCATTACACACTGGTAAAAAGTGTTTGATGCTGGCACTACCTTAACTTAACACCAAAGACATGCAATATTATCAGTAAAACATGTTTGTGATCCTACCCAGGCTGTGCGCTCTGCTGCTCATGCACCCTCACTCACTTTTATTGTAAATGTTTCTTGATTTTGTCCTATCGATCTATATTTCATTACTTTAAATGTATGCATTATCATAACCTGAGGACATACGGCACGATGACACTTCACATAAAGAAATGTCAATAATTGTATCTGCCTAATATTTCCATTACATGCTTACTGAACTTTCTGTAAGTAATGCTGTTAGTGATTTCTGATTTCATCATAATACGCATGAGTTCAAAGTCTGAAAATGAGGGCTTGTTTTAATGTACTGAAACCTAAAATACCTGCTAATTCCCTGAGTTCAAACAACACGCAGAGCCCAAGGCACGTCATGCTTATTTCCTCCATTTAAAAAAATGTTCTAGATTCCAAATTCACAAACAGGGCTTGCACGTTTTCAATATTCTAACTGTGCTACCAGTGTGTCATAGCCAGTGACCCGTAATATGTGCATACGCTGGGCATGCGCACAACTTCTGTCTATCCATTGGTTCTCGTGCAATGTGTGGTGCAAAGACTGGGGCTTTCTGGATACAGTTCCATCATTGCCTACAGTGGCAAGTTAAAATCATAAAGATGGCCCTTGGACGGCCTGTTTTATAGTAGTATGATAATGAGAAACTCTCTTAATACAGAACATGAGAACTGCTCAAAGGTCTATCACTCATGAATTCAGACATGTCCTTCCAGTGGCCAGAGTTATACAATGTGGGTCTGGGAGACTAGCACTGTACTGGTGACCGGTAAGTTTTTAGGCCTTGCATCCTAGACACCGATTAGTAGTCTGAAGATGTAAGCCTTTTGTGGACCGTACAATAACTTAAAATGGGCTTTCAGCCTGCTCATTGTGAACCATTAACTGCCTTTGTTGTCACTCTCGTGTGCTTGCTTCTTGTTCAGTGGTTGGCTTTTCCCTTCTTGTGTTTGTCCCGTCTATGGACTCATTATCATTCTTTTGATTGACTGACTTGTATCTTTCCAGTCTGACTCTTAAGGACCCGCTTTTTCCTTTTATTTAGGCACTCCGTGAGAGTGCATGTTTTTGTTTTCTTGCTCTCTCACCCTCTCATGTGCTGCTCCCCCTCTTGCTCTGTCCCGCATCTGCTTCTGCTTCTTCTACTGTTCTTCTATGTTTATAGTTGCCCCAAAACCACGCACTTCATGTTGTTTATTTCCCCCCCAAGCTTTTACTTTTAGTTTTTCTCTGAATCCCCCCTCCCACTCTCTGTTGCTTCCCTCCCCCCTAGTCCTCTGTTTCTCCCGCAGCCCTACGAATACTCCGATGATCCTTCGCTCCGCATGGGCCTTTACATAAATATGTAATTATTTTTGGAGGGCATGCCAGCTGCTATTTGCTACCCTGCCTCCCTGTATGCTAACACCTGCTTTTAATGTAGTAAAATTAAATTTTATTATTAAACAAGCATGGTGGCATCTGCCATCTTGGATCAGTAAATATAAAAATGGCACCCACATCAATTTATAGAGTTGCATGTGCGGTAATACATGTGTGCATCTAAAGAACAACGTAGCTGCCAGCAGTGACCTGGGCCATTATACCTTTTCTTTTTTTCTCTCTTGTTTTTGCTAATGCAGAACAGTATTGGAAGAAAGTGTTTTGCATTTAACTTATGCTGCGTAGTGTTGGCCTAAAGCATTGTCAAAGCTAATAAGTCAAAAAGGTAAGGCCTTCTGGCTTTACCAATGCGTGTTGCACAACTGGGCAATTAGGTTGTACCTCTTGTATTAGACAGATGTAATTTTTAGTCTGGGCAATGATCACTCTCCCACTTATCAGTCAGTGCAAATGTAATTTTGCATGGATGGGTCAGTGCAAGTGCTGCTACAAAATTGTTTGGTCATTGTGATACCTTTATAAGTCAATGGTATAATGTGGGTAGTCTAGCTGCTTTTATATTTAGGCACAGGTGGTTAGCAGGTTGCTCAGTTGATGAACATTTGCGCATCCAAAAATTGCAGAGATGCACCGTATGCTTGTGTATTGACAATTTCGTTAAAAACCTGCCTCAATTATCTTGTTGTCTTGTATGCATGGAATGTTCAACGAATCTCCACGAGGGCCCAAGTTCTGCTAAATTCTTACCTGGTTTTCAGGATAGCCACTGACAACATAAATAGGTTCCATTTAGATTCACTTTAAGTAGATTTTTCTTTTATAGATATGTAAAAAAATTGCTTCTTTTTGGACTGTCCACTTGCAGTAATTTTAATCTGCCTGCTGAAATGTTGGTTTTCAGACAAGACTGGATCAACAGCTGCTTTCCCCAATCTATAGCACAAGTGATGATTGCGGCAACAACAGTCAGTGTTTTTCTTCAAATATGATAAATGCCTTGCACAAAAAGATGTCAGTTATAGACATACGTTTTTCAATAAGCATCTCAGAATCACCCCTAATTTTATACGTATTTTTTGATCTCCCACACGTTTGAGAAGTGATTTCACTTATGGTAATACAAATAAAACATTTTGATATATTCAATAAGTCTGTCACTGTGCAAATGTAACTGCTGGTATGGTCCAAAACATCTAGAAAGCACAGGTTCCAGATGTGCTGCTAGTACACACTGCTCTGCAATGAAATGATAAACCGCAAGTAGTGCATTACATCAATATTTCAATCAAAATCAATCAAAATATTCTTTATTCGAACTTGATAAGAAAATATCATCAAAGATACACTCATAATAGTATCACAGTAATACATAAAAAACGATAAAAACAGATTGATAAAAGCACTCAATGATGCATAATAAGGCAACCAACCTATCCAACACAGAAGTGCTGAAGAATACATCAGTATATCATGATCTAAAATATCATAGATTTCCTCAGATAAAGAGCATGCTTTAAGAAGGATCCTAATGCCTTACATGTAAGAGGGCTTCCCAATTGATGTAAGAAAATCAGGGCAGCTCTATATTCATTAAACGTATAGTTCTGTAAAAGTGGTATTAAAAACCTTTTAGTAAATGATAGATAAAGACAGTGTTTCCCAGCTGTTGGCTTCATTACTTCTTGCCCCCTCTCTGAGACTGCCTATAAGATAGAAAGCAGTCCTTAACCCATAACTAGTCCTTCTTTTTGATGTTTTCTGGCTTCTCAAACATGTAGGGACAACCAAAGACAAGAGTAGTCTCTCTGATGTACCTAAGCCAAGGGATGTTGAGGCTGGGTGTACAAGAGATACAATTCGATATAATATTGCGGTGTACACTAGCCATATCATTTGACCATATTGAGCACCATAATAATAAAGGGGCAGCCTGCAGACCCTATTTTCCTTTGTTTGCATCCTGGTGGTATTCCCATACCTCCAAATCCCCAAACTGTAGGTCAGAGTGGGGAGGCATTTCCTCCTGTAGATCTCGAGAAGGAGTGAAACTAGTTTTCCTCCTGTGGTGGTGGTTAGCAAAAAGACAGAGCCAATCACACGCAAGTAACTCCTTACTCTATTCCCCACACAAGGGGCCCAGGTGCAAGCATCATCGAACATCATGCCTAAATAGAGAAACTGTCTAACACTCACAATTGAATTGCCCCCAATGTATATGGGACACGTTCTTAGGGCTGGCAACCATTATAAATGTCTTTGTGAGATTACTCTGTGGATCAAGTTTATCCATAAAACTCACAAAACCAGAAATTAACAATTTTAACCCATTTGCAGTTCTAGCAAAAAACACAGCCTCATCCGCATAGAATAAGGTCAGCATGGGTTTATTTTTAATCATGGGCACATCAGCCCCCACTTTATTAAGTGCTGCCTCCTAATCATTCATATATAACAAAAAGAGTGTTGGGGAAGGACACGCCCCTGTTGTACACCCGTATTAACCATCAGTGTGGAGGAGCACTCCCCATTTTCCCCATGTCTCACAGATGCCCTTAGGTCCTAATGAAGATGTTGTAAAAAGGAAATCATACCAGCTTCCAGGCCTGTGGAAGATAATATATTCCACAATTTGGAGTGATTCACACACTCAAAAGTGCTTGACAGATCTATGAATGCCAGCTGCAGAGAATCACCCTTGACCCACTTATATTTAAAGACATGCAAATGGAGATTTAAACAATGCTCAACAGTGCCAAGTCCTTTTCTAAACCCATGCTGGGCTGGGGAAACATTACTTCTCTCCGAGGTCCAGTCAAGAAGGTGATCCAGTATGACACACCCAACAATGTTTGTGACAGAATCGAGCAGGGAGGATGGTCTGTAGCATTTGGGCTCATGCCTATTGCCATTTTTAAAGAAAGGCACAATGATGGACTTGCGTCATGATGGAGGAACCCCTACCTTGCACACAGAATAAAAAACATTAGCAACTAGCGGGAAGCAAAACTCTGGATTAGACTTGATTAAAGACCATCTGGGGCGGGGCCTTTATTTAGAGGAATATTGGTGCTGACCTTCAGGACTTCATCAACGAAAAAGTTGATGCATAGCTGTAAAGGTGCCTTACTCAGCCGGTCCCCGACACAAGAAATACCGGACTGATATATTCAGATACTCAGCTGAAGTGATCAATCTGGATTTCAGGGCCAATCTGAGTGGTCACAATGTCAGGGGAATCCCTGAAGAAAAAAACTGCATGAACAGACTTCCAAAAGGCCTGCGTGTCCTTGGACTGGCATGAAACTACCAAGGTATCCTGTCTTTCTTCGCTGATTCCCAACTTCCTATTTTTACGAACCCAGCTTTAGGCCTTAGTACAGCCACTAATTCGCCTCTGATCTCTAGGAGAGTTCTTCAAAGCCCAACGTAACTTATTGTTGGGTGTTCTACATGCTTTATTATACCATGACTTTATGTTACCATCCTTAATTTTCATAGGCTTTGTCAGAAGATCCCTAATATGAAGGGTTAGTTCAGCAAAGCTTGATAAAACTTCTGAAGGCCCCAGTGATTCTGATGTACACCCAGCCACCAAATCAGCACACTCTCCAGCCACCTGCTCCATTATTATGTTCACATCTGCAGAGTGCCAAACCAACATGCGACCTGCATCATTAGTGGCTAGTGTGCGCCTTAACCCTGTCAGTGCATTCCATTTTCCCAATAGCAATGAAAAGGGCTAAGGGTTTGTGGTCACTATACACCATAGGAAGGACTTTCTGGTCAGAAACGAAGGACGCAAGCTCTGTGACCCCACAATGTAATCAATTACTGATCCCTGCCCCCTTCCAGTGTAGGTCAGGAAGTTACCAGATGCCAAGGGAGGAACAGCACTATCCAGATTGTGTATTAGAAAAAACGTGGCAGTAATTGCCCTCTTGGGTCCATAACATCCTGAGCTGTATAATTTTGCACATCAGACTCTGGGGTGGAAGTCGCAAAAGAGGGAAAGGGCAAAGGCAACATCTTTGCGTTAAAATCGCCTGCCAATAATAAATTCAGAGAACCTCGTGATTGAGTATGGTTTGCTACTATTCTATCTATCCTAGTAAATGGCGCTTGCAAAGTCCAGTTACCCTGCCTAAAAAGTTGTTTAAATTTACCAATGTAACTCCAAGTTTCAGGCCCCTCTTTAAGTTGAAAGCTTGAAAATAGTTCCTTTCCGTTGGAACCTGGATTTCTTTAATCTAATACCTACTTTAGACCATGTAAC
Source organism: Pleurodeles waltl (assembly GCF_031143425.1). Taxonomy (NCBI): domain Eukaryota; kingdom Metazoa; phylum Chordata; class Amphibia; order Caudata; family Salamandridae; genus Pleurodeles; species Pleurodeles waltl. The sequence goes on from NC_090446.1 coordinate 673,388,035, forward strand.
CAACCCACCCTTTGCCCGCCTCACACTAGAAGGAGAAGCGACAAGATCAAAGCAAGTATACCTATCAAAGCAAATATCGTCCCGTGACCAGATCATAAGCTCTAATAAGGGCAATCCATTTATCATTAAACAGTTCAGATGGCAAACAGCAATGTTTCATCTAAGGAGTCAAGAACAGTTTTCTCTTCAATGTTGGTTTCACAGGCAGAAGATGACATTTGCTCAGTCAGAATAATCCCAAGAGCAGGTTGAGGATTAACTGTACCCTTTAATACCCTCAAATGCGAGGCAGGTTGTTCATTTTGGCCACTGAGCACACGGGTAGAATCAAATGAAGTCACAAAAAAGTCAGAACATCCCCACCTAGAGCTGGATGACGTAGATGATCTGGGTACTACTTGAGAGATATCCGTGTGGGACGTGATCTTATTCACTGATGAAATTCAGGATGCACACTCCCACTCTCTTTGTCAGTCAATGTCCTCAAGGTTGGCGAGTACCGCATTTCTGTTCCCAAGCAGAGACTGATTGTGGCAGAGTGGTTGTTTAAGCTGATGTCAGTTTAACGAAGGAGTGGGGAAAGTTAGGTGTTGGTAAAAAAAAGCCCAAAGGAAGAGCATTTATTGCACCCGACTTAGATACGACTATCCTAACTTGAATCAGAATTTCTCCGGAAAATCAATGGCTTCTGAAAGTTTACAATGATGCAGTCACTCTTATGCACGCTAGGGTATAGTCCAATTCCCCTCACCCTGCACACAAGACTATTTCATCATGAAGATTAAGGGATGAGCCAATGTTATTGTAGATTCAGTGCGCTGCCTTCTTTTTTAGATCTGAAGTAGACTCCGTATCCCCAGGTGGTAAGCAGAAAATGTTCGTTAACACAACCATGTATGGGCAAGAGGCAGCGAGCAGGTTTATTACCAGGAGAGGGTTCAGACTAAGTTGTAACCTGGTTGCAACCAAAGGGCCACCATCCTTCCTCAGGAGCCTTATGCTCTTTGGCTCCTGCCCACATGGGCCATCCAGTGAGATAACCTATGCTGAGTGTTTACATGGCACCTTTCTTGAGAACCCCCATCATCAGAGCGAGTGATGGTTCCAGTTAAGGTTAAGGAGCATGATACTCTCCTTTCATCACAGGGCTGGGCCTGAAAAGGAGCCAGTGACCGTTCCTGAGATTTTTTTGTTAGTATATTAATTGTTCCTCAATGGCTAAAAGGCACTCATGCAGGGGGTGAAGTTTTATATATGCAAGGTCATTTAACCTCCCTTAAAAACTTTCCCAAGGATCCCCTGGGGCTGAGTGGAAGTTTGAAGGACTATAGGTTCAAGGCAGCTGTCGTTTGCTAGAGATTATGGCTTTAGCCTGCCCCCCCTTAGATTTAGCCAAAATGTTCCTCCGCTTAATCCTAGGACCAAGGTATGAAGGCATGAGTTGCACTGAAACTACCGTTTATGTCCTCATCCTCATGAGGCCCTTCCATGGGAGTTTTGCCTGAAGCATGTGCCACCCCAGAAGAGTCAATCAACAATCTACTGCTATTATCGCCATCAACCCGCAGCACATCACCATGAGGCTCACCCAGCAGATGGAGCGCTGGTGAAGGGGTAGGATGATCACTGAGCTCCTCAGTTGTGAGGGAAAGCCTATGTTCAGCTGACTGAAGCTCTTTTGCACTGACGTTCACGGCACAAACCAGCAAACTTTCAATGGTGGGGTGAGAGTGCTTGTAACCCCAGCTGTAGTTTTTCTTTTGCCCGTTTGTGCTAATAAGTTATTAAGAATAGTGAACAAAGTGGAAGCAGGTAAGGGGAAACAGTGCACAGAGAGAATTGAATGGCATCCTACCTTGGCACGGACGAAGGCTTCTCAACAGACTGCAGGATGCTTGGTGACAGCAAAACCAAGAGAAGTGGCCCAGCCCCGCCTCTTCCAGGTGATGGCAGGCACAAGACAGGCCCACCCTTGGCCCAGGCTTTGCCCGGCCCCGGGCTATATGCGTCCCACACCGCGGGAGCACAAATGGAGCTATATTGTGCAAGTGAGCAAGATCAGGTGCGGCAAAAGTGGGGGCTCCTCCTCTGCCCCACCAAACCTTTGGAACAGGTAGGCATATCCTCAGCAGTTCATCCCACACCTCAGTATCACAGATGGTGCTGTATAGTGCAAGTGAGCAGGATCAAGTGCGTCAAAAGCGGGGCTCCTCTTCTGCCCCAGCAAAGTTTGGGACAGGAAGTCCCCAGCAGTTTCTCCCGCACCGCTGGAGCACAGATGGTGTTATATAGCACAAGTGATCAGGTGCAGCAAAAGTGGGGCTCCTCCATTGCCCCAGGAAAGTTTGGGACAGGTAGTCCCCATCAGTTTTCACAACAAGATTTTAAAATGGCACCCTAAGGTACCACAAAGCAGCGAGAAAAACAGATGACATGATTTCTTTGTTAATATTACAGGCAGTGAAACACTCACAGCTGGATTCTAGAAGAGCCCTGGAGTAAATAAGAGTATGCAAAGTAAGCATTCACTTTCGCTTTCACATCAAGCATAGAAAGGAAGTGATTACTCCTTTCTCCTTACATGTAGGTTTAAGAAAGAGGTGAAGCTTATGGAAGGTCCAAATTATGGAAGGAGACACGCGTAGAGATTGCATGGGCAACTCTAACAAAAATAATATCAGACTACTGTAATTTTCTCTTTTTTGTGAGTGTAGTTTTAGGGCTATTGTAATACCTGAGACATAATTATAGAGGTTTTCCTTTTTTTTGAAGAAATACATAAGGAGAACATTAACAGTGGAAGGATGATTGAGTTGGAACTTAGCTGTGTAAATTTAAAATGAAATATCACAGGTGATTTGAAGGGATTCAGACATTAGGTGTGATATATAATGGTGATTTATTAGAACAAAAAGTAATTAGTCTTGTAACTAATCAATGCCTGTTCAGTTGTTGAAGGAAAGTACCCTCTTTCTTGGCATAGGTACCCCCATTTTCTGCCTGTTATCAATGTGTTTGACTGTGTCTACTGGGATTTTGCCAACCAGGACCCCAGTAGTTTTGCTCTATCCTGTAAAATGTACCTTTTACTTCCATAATTGGCATGTTCGTCACCCCATATAAATCCCTAGTCTATTGTACCTAGGTACCCAGGTGTACCTTGGGGGCTGCAGCAGTTATTCTGTCACCCATAGGGAGCCCATGCAAAGGGTTCTGTAGGCCTGCCATTGCTGCCTGCGTGAAATGGGTGCATGCACCCGTTTTCACGACACGTCACTGCACCAGGTCACTGTAAGTCACCCCTATGGAAGGCCCTCTCAGCCCAAAGGGCAGGGTGCAGGTACCTGAGTGTGAGGGCACCCCTGCACTTGCAGAGGTGCACCCACAAACTCCAGATTAATTTTCCTGGACTTTGTGAGTGCAGGGACACCATTGTACGTGTGTACTGAACATAGGTCACTACCTATATCCAGCTACACAATGGTAACTCCAAACCTGGGCATGTTTGGTATCAAACATGTTGGAATCATGCCCCAATACTGTTGTAAGTATTGGAAGTATGATTCCATGCACCCTGGAAGCTCAATGAAGGACCCCCAGCAGTGCTACCAACAGTCTTACAGGGTTTTCTGGACATCCCAGAAGAGTCAGAAGCATAGTCATCCTTGCTGCCTCTGCAGATGAAAAAAAACACACGATAATGACACCGAAATCAAGAAAACGCTAGAGTGACATATCAGTGGAGACACTTTACATAACATAACAGTGTCAATTCTCCTGGCTATTTTGAACACATGAACGTACTCATACTCTAGAACCTAAGGTCTGTAGGTCTGTGTCTCAGATGAATGCCCACTTGATCTCACTCTTGAGACAGAGGTGTTCACAAATGGCTACACTTAGTAATTGTTAATTAGATATCTGTATCTAGGGATTATTCACAGTCTATGGGCTGATAGGACACTTACTGTAGCAGGGGCTCAATCCTAGAAGAAGGCAGCATTAGTTGGTAAGGTCAAGCAAGAAGGTTGAGGATTTGAGAGACAATCCTCCTGCACCAGGAGAACAACATTGAAATTTTTTTTTTAAAAAGAAGACATAAAAGAAAGTCTTTACTCAGGAGACATTGGCCCCTCATCTGGTGATGTGAGCTGAAATATTGGACTGAGAGGGCATCCGAACGTGTCGGCTCTTGAAGGCAGAATCGTGACTTTGTAGAAACAAATGGTTTACTATTCAGTTAGTGGATGGTGATTTTGCCTAGAGAGTACAAATTAACACTCTAATGACATGACCAGCGTATTCAGCTTGATTTTCTCTCTGGCTCTTTCTGTCTGTGCTTGTTTATCATTAATCCATTTCCTGCATGCTATTTTTATTTGAGAAAATTTAGAGGAAAGAGAATGTTTATCCGTTGGTTCCCCTTTAAACACACTGATGGAAGCTATCATATCCAAGAATAATGCTCCTAAGCCTGCGAAAATATGTTTTTTTCACTCCCAGCAAGAGGAGGCATATCGTGGTGCAAATCTAAGAATTTTCAGATCTGCTTGTGCCCCCCCTCAGATGGAAGAAGACAGAAGGCAGACAGTGACCTTGCACCGCCCCACAAACTGTTGCGAGATTACCCACCACCCATACTGCCAGACACAGAGTAGCCCGTGACAGGTTGGAAGGCACAGAACATGGCAATTTCTGAACAGACTGCTATCAGTAAATCAGAGAGTAGAAGCATTGCTTGGCTGATGGCAGACATTCTCAATTTCTGTAATAGTCTGAAACAGCAGGCTTTTCTGATTGAAAGATGGCAAATCATTCATTAAAACAAGCTTATAGGTTTCGTGCCATGCTCTCAAAAAGGCACACTGCTCACCATGCACACACAGGTACTCCTCTTACCCTGAAATAGCACAGGTGCATAGCTCACCCTGCAATCATGCAGACATCACTCAGCACACAACTCACCATAAACTCACACAGGAGCTCCTCGGCCCTGCTCGTACATTCACAACCTAAACCAGAATGGATGTCATCTAGGGGTCGCCAGCGCAACTGTGTCACATTGTGACACTATTCAACACAAATCCTCAATTGTTGCGATGTTAGGTCATGTGGCATGCCTTCTTGGAAATAAATCATGGTCATGGGTCATAAGATGTGACTTCCTGTGATGTCATTAAGGTCAAAGGTTATGTGATGTCATTTCCACTACTCCTGGCATTTTGGAGAATCAACGTCTATGTAACCCAGACACTCGAATGGGTACATCACTCCCTTGCATGCACATAGAAGTACCCGGGACTCACAAAGTAAATTTCCTCACTCAGCACTTATACATACACTGCACTCATACAAGCATAACTAATTCTGCTCTCCTAGAGACATATTTCCCCTTGCACTCACACAGGTATACTGCTCACCTTCGACCCACAAAGACACTTCTCACCCTGCACTCACTGTTTAACCTGGACCCACACATGCACAGTATTCATCCTCCTCGCACACAGACATACTCCTAACCCTGCCCACCTCTTGACTGCAAGCATACAAGCACACTACTCACCTTGAGGTCATACAGGTATCTCTCGCTCTTCATTGATACAGACACCTCTCCCCTTGCACTCACACAAGCATACCGCTCATTCTACACTCACCAGGTACACCTTTCACCCTGCACTCACACATACACACTACTCACCCTGCACTCATGGAGGCACATCAGTCACACTGCACTCACACAGGCACACCACTCATTCTGCACTCATACAAACACACTGCGCTCCCTGCAATCATGCAAACACACCAGTCACTTCGTATACCTCTCTGTCTGCAAGCACACTGGCACCCAAAGTAACCTGCATGCATATAGGTACACTATTCAGCCCACATGCACACAGAAACACTCTGCATTCACATAGAAACTCACCTCATCCCGCACTCAAAGGTGCAAATCACTACTCTCACTACAGACACACCTTCCCTTGCAGTAGCCCAGGCATACCATCCATTATGGGATCATGCAGGCTCACAGATTCATTACTCACTATACAGTTCCCATACATACAACTCTGCCTGCAAGTACACAGGCTCACCACTCACCCTACAAGCACACAGAAACACTCTGCACCCATAAGACCTACCATTATTCTACACTCATAGATGCACTCTCCCATTACATTTACACATTCTTCCTGTTCACCCTGAATACATCCAGCAGTGGTTAAAGTGCATTAAAAAAAGTATGGGATATATGATCCTGAACGCAATGTGTGCAGGGTCAGTGAGTTTGGGGGCAGGGTCAAAGGTATGGCTAAAAAAAAAATATTCTGTAGATATTTTGTTGGTCTTTTGAGGTGGCTGCATATAAAATAATTCAAAAACAGCCAGAGGGAACGCCTACTATGCTTATTATATCTCTTTGTGCCCACCCAAGGGGATCACCAATAGGTGTTAAAATGATTTTCACCCACTGGGATTCCAAGTGGCATGCTTCATCATAGAGTCCTCATCCAGACACCTAGGGGCAGATTTAAGAGCCCCTGGCACCTCCTTGCACCCCATAGTATCTTTTTTTATGCTAATGTGGCCCAACGAGGCCAAAATCGCTGCGTCTAATTTACAAGGTTGTGCAATGCATGCATTGCGCCACTTTGTAATTCTTTGCACTACATTATGGCTGTGCCAGGAATACTGTATACAAAGGGGGTGTTCCCCCTTTAGGGGGGCTGAAAAAATGGTGCAAAGAAATCTAAGAGATTTTTTTGCGTCATTTATTTCAGCACTTTTAACACCTGCTTAGAGCAGGCGTTAAAAGGAGGCACACCATTGTTTACAATCGGCCTCAATGGGATTTGCAGGATTAGCGTCAACATTTTTACGCAAATCCTGCAAAGCTCCGAACCAGCATCAAACATTTTGACACTAGTTCTCTAACTACTGACATGGTGCGCCATAGCTTAAATACGGTGCACACATGGTGGCATTAGGGGGGCGCTAAGGGGCGCAAGAAAAGTGGCGCTGCACTGAGTGCAGCACCACTTTTCTTAAATCTGGCCCCTAGTGTATCTGTACAGGTTCAACCTTGGTAGCCAAGGAAGGTGTTTGGTTATTGGGTGTGATCCTAGTTTTAAAATAGTCTAGGGCAGTGGTTCCCAACTTGTGGTCTGGGGACCCGCTAGGGGGTCTGCGAAGCCTCCTCAGGGGGTCCGTGACTACAGATTAATAAAGCGTATATGAATAAAGTGGCTAAATGTACAATTGAACATTTTAAAATTTATTGTAAATGTCAAGGAATTTGAAGTTGGAGGCTAAAAATTAAATTAGTACCCTCAGATTGATTTGTGGGAGCAATGTAATTGCATCAAACAGAATATATTATGGACAGTGTATGGCTTCAATTGAATTTAGAAAAGCTTCAAACTTCCTATTATAATTAAAGTTTTTATTTTCTTATTTATATTTGTTTGCAAATTAAATAAAATGTGTTATTATTTATGTATGTTATTTGATGAATGCTTGTTTCTGTATTTTATGTGTATTGTTTTGTGGTTCCAGTCATCGGCAATGTTTAGGCCAGGGTCCCCAGCTTCCTGAAATGACTCTGTGGTGAGTCCACGGATTCCAATAATGATTCAGTGGGGGTCCCCAGGTTCCAGTAATGATAAAGAGGAGGACCACAGATGTCAAAAAGTTAAAAAACGCTGATCTCAGGTGTCCAAAGGGTTAATTTTATTTACAAAGGGCACCCTGACAAAGTTAAAAATAAGCATGGAAGCACTAGGGCAGATGTCTTCAAACTTTTTTATGCCGCGCCCCCCCAGTTGAAAAATAAAAATCATTGGGCCCCCGCAGAATTTTTCACAATTATTTTAGAAAGATGGCAATGTTTAAATAGTTCTAAGCCTATTTAAACATTGCAGTTAAGCACTGTTACCTTTTTTAAACTGCAATAACATGCTTCTGCTTAAAACAAAGGCATGTTATCTGTATAATATTTCTTGTGGCCAGAGTTTGGCGCCCCCCCCTAGGATCACTTGAGGCCCCCCAAGGGGGGCCCGCCCCCCAGTTTGAAGACCTCTGCACTAGGGAGACTAGTATCCTTTGTAACTCTGGGTCAACATGTTTCAGCAATCACACCAATTCCTAACTGGGCTAGTTGGTTTTCATCAGGACCTCACAAAAATCCTGTTAGTATCCTATGTGTGTGCATTCAGTTGGGAAATTTCTATTCACTATACTTATATATGCCATACATACTGATCCATTTGGTCTCTTTGTCCGCATTTCTTTTGTAGCATCCCTTGTAGAGCTCCATGAGGGTTAGGAGGCAGGTGGACCTTGCAGACAAACTTTCATCAAAGGTCTCTTCCCAAATGCGAACCTCTGTGGTTCCCCTTCACCCACTATCTTATGGGGGATGGAGAAACCAAGTAGGTTGATAGCTTTAAATAGCATTTTTTGCTTGGAAGCAGACAGCTTTTGCCCAATCAAAACATGTACTCCTTGCTCCCAACATGTGCGCAGGGCCAATCCCCTCTCCTGGGGATTCTTACAAAATTGTTTGGTAACAGCTGTGCAGTAAAGCAAGACAATAATCAGGGGAAAGAGACTGAACATGAACAGATGGGCCAAAACAGTTCTCTGTTTTATAACTAAACCTGCTGGAAAGAGCAGTACCTGAGCACCCTGAAAAGAGAAGGTTACTTGATAGGCTGGGAAGATAGTAAGCGTTTGGAAACCTATTGGTTTATACACCTATATAAAGTCATAGCGCCTTAAAGTTGCAACTGATTATCAGTACTACTTAAATACATTGTAATTAAATATGACCCACTCTGTGGAAGGTCCGTTGGGAAGTAGGGAATAGGCGCAGTGTATGCTAGGCAAATAAACAAGATACACTGTTCCAAAGGAGAGATAGGCAAGAGGATACAAAGGAGTCCTAAATTTTAGGAGCAAAAGTCCTCACACACCCAAATGGGTGTCATGCTTCATCATTGGAGTTCCTCCTCGTCAGACCGGCGCTGCAATGTCTGACGGGCACTCCCCGAAAAGGGGGGCCTCTTTTCCGGAGATCTTTTGTCGATGATGCCAAGACCCAAAAAGTGAGTTTGGAAAAGAGAGAAAACTAGGAGAGTCTAACTGGAAGTTTAAATTGTCTCACAAACCCAAAAGCACAGGGTAACAGTTTTATTAATCCATGAGGGGGGTTGAGGCCAAGATTAAAAAATGATCAAGAGAGTGAAACAGAGACAATGGTCAATCACTCTTTCCCACAGAAATGCAGAAAAAGTGGTGCGGAACTACCAAACCATCCCTAAAGAAGGGTCAACATGTTTCGCGTCTCTACGCTCCAGCTGGATTGAGCAACGCTTCTTCAGGACCTAATGACTACATGCTTCTCCTAATTGTAAACTGAAGGGACTGATTATAACCTGAGATTATCAGTTATGGTGTATCCAGTCACTTACTCTAGTCCGGTAAAAACTTGAGCGTACTGTTCCTAAATGTCACCCTGTAATTAAATAAACACAGGTCACTCAAAGGTAGTGAAATCAGCACATAATTACATTGTGACTACATCATGAGTTTGAATCATAGGACAGACGGTGTCAAATAGTGAGCAACATGGTGAAGGTGGAAGACGTGGCACACATATGTATGCAGGGAAAATATCAGCTTGCCCTCCCTGTCGAGGAACATACTTCCTGGGACAGCATCGGCCTAGAGCCAGGCGCAAACACTCTAAGATTAGGGTAAATAATCGACAAACAACAACAAAGTCCGTTATTGTGTGAAATGGAAAATCTGGTCATACAGAATTTACAGAATTTTAATAGCTAATTAACGGGCATCTGTCAAACAGAAAAATCCCCATACAGTGACTGGAAGTACAAAAAAAAAAGGACATACGTCAAAATTAGCTGATAAGGTATCATAATGGTGTGACTGTTAGAAAGTAAAGTCAAAAGAAAGAGCTAATGGAAGAATACCTCGAAGTCAAGGTGAAACAATAGAAATCAATCGTTCATGCCCTCAGTAGACAATAGTCTTAAAAGGGGCTGTTCCTTCTATCGAATACAACTCGCAACAACTAGTGGGTGTAATCCTTTTTCTGCATTTCTGTGGGAAAGAGTGATTGACCATTGTCTCTGTTTCACTCTCTTGACCGTTTTTTAATCTTGGTCTCAACCCCCCTCATGGATTAATAAAACTGTTACCCTGTGCTTTTGGGTTTGTGAGCCAATTTTAACTTCCAGTTAGACTCTCCTAGTTTTCTCCCTTTTCCAAACTCACCTTTGGGGTCTTGGCATCATCGAGAAAAGATCTGCGGCAAAGTGCCCCCCCTTTTCGGGGGCTGCTTGTCAGACATTGCAGCGCCGGTCTGATGAGGACCAACTCTGATGATGAAGCATGACACCCATTTGGGTGTGTGAGGACTTTTTCTCCTAAAATTTAGGACTCCTCTGTATCCTCTTGCCTATCTCTTCTTCGGAACAGTGTATCTTTTTTATTTGCATAGTATTAATTACGGGAGGTTATACACTGGACCATCATTCCTCCCTATCCCCCTGTTCATTATTCTTCAGTGTATGCTAGAACACAGTAATGGAATAGGCTACACACAACACTGGAGGTGAAACGTTATTTGTGTGGGGAACCAGCCAGTCTCTGTAGCTCTGCTCTACTTATAACGGAGCCTTACTTGATGTCAAAAATTAATCTCTCAGTGAGGCCATTGTCTACTGCCAGCTCAGCACAGGCAGTCTGGACAAAACAAAGACTGAGGGGGTGATTCTAACCCTGGCGGTCGGTGTTAAAGCGGCGGCCAACCCGCCAACAGGCTGGCGGTAAAAAAAATGGGATTCTGAGCCTGGCGGGAACCGCCAACACAGACAGCCACCTTAACACTCCGACCGCCACGGCGGTACAAACAAACAGCGCGGCGGTCACCGCCAACAGACAGGCGGCAGACAATGTACCGCCCACACTATTCCAACTCACCAATACGCCACCTTTTCCGGGGCGGGAGCACCGCCGATAAAAACACGGCGGAAACAGACTACGGACGGGAAAACGCTCACCACTACGCACTCCAGGAGGAAGGAGGACAGCATGGAACCCGAATTAAACATCCTACCTGTTCTCGTCTACCTTCTCATCTACCACGAGTACGAAGTCCGGCGCAGACGACAACGGTGAGTACTGCACCTACGACACACGGGAGGGGGAGGACGAAAGGTTACGGGCACACACATATGCGACCCCCCCCCCCCAACTATGTACTCACCAATGCAGAGCACCAAGTCACAGTGACACCACCCAAACACCCCTGAAAAATGCTAGGACATAATCAAATTTGGAATAAATATTTATGTACCAAAAAGCTCCAGAAAATTATCGTACAACCATGAAAGATATTCACAACAAAACTAATGACATACACATCAGTGTATAACTGAAGTACCAAGTCCTGCACATCCTACGAATTCAGCATGTCCGTGGGCCAAAGTCTTGAGAAATAAGGGCAAAGCCCACACAGGAGACCTGAGTCCTTTGGAGAGAACACTGCAGGGGCATCAGATGTAAAAACTACAGGCACCTCAGGGGGAAGGGAAGGGGGGGGCACCACAGCCACATGAGTCCACGACGCCAGATCCACGAGGAGCCACCATGCCCACTGGACCATCCTGGGGAGTGCAAAGCCACAGTCTCTCAATGTCTCTACAGTGGGTGGGCTGCCCACTGGACCATCCTGGGGAGTGCAAAGCCACAGTCTCTCAATGTCTCTACAGTGGGTGGGCTGCCCACTGGACCATCTTGGGGAGTGCAAAGCCACAGTCTCTCAATGTCTCTACAGTGGGTGGGCTGCCCACTGGACCATCCTGGGGAGTGCAAAGCCACAATCCATCAGGTGGATGACAGTCTCCACTGGTCAAGGAGGAGGCATGGTGGGCACAGTGAACCATAAACGGTGCTTGAGACGGCGGTGCCCAGCGGAGCGGTGCTTGAGATGGCGGTGCCCAGCGGAGCGGTGCTTGAGAGGAAGGGCCCAGTGTAGCGGTGCTTGAGAGGAAGGGCCCAGCGGAGCGGTGCTTGAGATGAAGGGCCCAGCGGAGCGGTGCTTGAGATGAAGGGCCCAGCGGAGCGGTGCTTGAGATGAAGGGCCCAGCGGAGCGGTGCTTGAGATGGCGGTGCCCAGCGGAGCAGTGCTTGAGATGAAGGGCCCAGCGGAGCGGTGCTTGAGACGGCGGTGCCCAGCGTAGCGGTGCTTGACAGGAAGGGCCCAACGGAGCGGTGCTTGAGATGAAGGGCCCAGCGGAGCGGTGCTTGAGAGGAAGGGCCCAGCGGAGCGGTGCTTGAGATGAAGGGCCCAGCGGAGCGGTGCTTGAGAGGAAGGGCCCAGCGGAGCGGTGCTTGAGATGAAGGGCCCAGCGGAGCGGTGCTTGAGACGGCGGTGCCCAGCGGAGCGGTGCTTGAGAGGAAGGGCCCAGCGGAGCGGTGCTTGAGATGAAGGGCCCAGCGGAGCGGTGCTTGAGACGGCGGTGCCCAGCGGAGCGGTGCTTGAGAGGAAGGGCCCAGCGGAGCGGTGCTTGAGATGAAGGGCCCAGCGGAGCGGTGCTTGAGACGGCAGTGCCCAGCGGAGCGGTGCTTGAGAGGAAGGGCCCAGCAGAGCGGTGCTTGAGATGAAGGGCCCAGCGGAGCGGTGCTTGAGATGAAGGGCCCAGCGGAGCGGTGCTTGAGAGGAAGGGCCCAGCGGAGCGGTGCTTGAGATGAAGGGCCCATCGGAGCGGTGCTTGAGAGGAAGGGCCCAGCGGAGCGGTACTTGAGAGGAAGGGCCCAGCGGAGCGGTGCTTGAGACGGCGGTGCCCAGCGGAGCGGTGCTTGAGAGGAAGGGCCCAGCGGAGCGGTGCTTGAGATGAAGGGCCCAGCGGAGCGGTGCTTGAGACGGCGGTGCCCAGCGGAGCGGTGCTTGAGAGGAAGGGCCCAGCGGAGCGGTGCTTGAGAGGAAGGGCCCAGCGGAGCGGTGCTTGAGATGAAGGGCCCAGCGGAGCGGTGCTTGAGACGGCGGTGCCCAGCGTAGCGGTGCTTGAGAGGAATGGCCCAGCGGAGCGGTGCTTGAGACGGCGGTGCCCAGCGGAGTGGTGCTTGAGAGGAAGGGCCCAGCGGAGCGGTGCTTGAGACGGCGGTGCTCAGCGGAGCGGTGCTTGAGAGGAAGGGCCCAGCGGAGCGGTGCTTGAGAGGAAGGGCCCAGCGGAGCGGTGCTTGAGATGAATTGCCCAGCGGAGCGGTGCTTGAGACGGCGGTGCCCAGCGGAGCGGTGCTTGAGAGGAAGGGCCCAGCGGAGCGGTGCTTGAGATGGCAGGGCCCAGCGGAGCGGTGCTTGAGAGGAAGGGCCCAGCGGAGCGGTGCTTGAGATGAAGGGCCCAGCGGAGCGGTGCTTGAGACGGCGGTGCCCAGCGTAGCGGTGCTTGAGAGGAATGGCCCAGCAGAGCGGTGCTTGAGACGGCGGTGCCCAGCGGAGCGGTGCTTGAGATGAAGGGCCCAGCGGAGCGGTGCTTGAGACGGCGGTGCCCAGCAGAGCGGTGCTTGAGAGGAAGGGCCCAGCGGAGCGGTGCTTGAGAGGAAGGGCCCAGCGGAGCGGTGCTTGAGATGAAGGGCCCAGCGGAGCGGTGCTTGAGACGGCGGTGCCCAGCGTAGCGGTGCTTGAGAGGAAGGGCCCAGCGGAGCGGTGCTTGAGATGGCGGGGCCCAGCGGAGCGGTGCTTGAGAGGAAGGGCCCAGCGGAGCGGTGCTTGAGATGAAGGGCCCAGCGGAGCTGTGCTTGAGAGGAAGGGCCCAGCGGAGCGGTGCTTGAGATGGCGGGGCCCTGTTCAGCGGTGCTCTTCTCCACGCGGGGCCCTGTTCAGCGGTGCTCTTCTCCACGGCGGGCCCTGTTCAGCGGTGCTCTTCTGCACCGCGGGCCCTGTTCAGCGGTGCTCTTCTCCACGGCGGGCCCTGTTCAGCGGTGCTCTTATGCACAGCGGGCCCTGTTCAGCGGTGCTCTTCTCCACGGCGGGCCCTGTTCAGCGGTGCTCTTCTTCACCGCGGGCCCTGTTCAGCGGTGCCTATCTCCACGGCGGGGCCCTCTTCAGCGGTGCTCTTCTGCACCGCGGGCCCTGTTCAGCGGTGCCTATCTCCACGGCGGGCCCTGTTCAGCTGTGCTCTTCTGCACCGCGGGCCCTGTTCAGCGGTGCCTATCTCCACGGCGGGCCCTGTTCAGCGGTGCTCTTCTGCACCGCGGGCCCATTTCAGCGATGCCTATCTCCACGGCGGGGCCCTGTTCAGCGGTGCTCTTCTTCACTGCGGGCCCTGTTCAGCGGTGCTCTACTCCACGGCGGGGCCCTGTTCAGCGGTGCTCTTCTCCACGGCAGGGCCCTGTTCAGCGGTGCTCTTCTCCACGGCGGGGCCCTGTTCAGCGGTGCTCTTCTCCACGGCGGGCCCTGTTCAGCAGTGCCTATCTCCACGGCGGGCCCTGTTCAGCGGTGCTCTTCTGCACCGCGGGCCCTGTTCAGCGGTGCTCTACTCCACGGCGGGCCCTGTTCAGCGGTGCTCTTCTGCACCGCGGGCCCTGTTCAGCGGTGCCTATCTCCACGGCGGGCCCTGTTCAGCGGTGCTCTTCTGCACCGCGGGCCCTGTTCAGCGGTGCTCTACTCCACGGCGGGCCCTGTTCAGCGGTGCTCTTCTGCACCGCTGGCCCTGTTCAGCGGTGCCTATCTCCACAGCAGGCCCTGTTCAGCGGTGCTCTTCTGCACCGCAGGCCCTGTTCAGCGGTGCTCTACTCCACGGCGGGGCCCTGTTCAGCGGTGCTCTACTCCACAGCGGAGCCCTGTTCAGCTGTGCTCTTCTGCACCGCGGGCCCTGTTCAGCGGTGCTCATCCAGCAGGTCAAGGGAGCCAGACCTGGCCTGGACTCCCTGCTCAGTCGCCCTCGGACCGTGACGTTTCTGGACCCTTCGGGGACGGACGCCTGGCCTCCTTAGTGTCCTCCTTCCCAGCTGGGATGTGGCATGTGGGGTCCACCTTCTCTGCGCTCCTGCTGCCCTTCCGCTCCTTTGATGGGGCTCTCGGGCCCTTGCCTCCCCTAGATGGTGTGGGTGGTGAAGTGGCCGCACATTGCTCCTTGGGGGCAGCCCTGTCGGTCCTCGCACAGCGGCCCTTGTTTTTGCGGGTCCTCTTGCCGGGGGGGGGGGCTGGACGTGTCCTTGCTGCTGATCGATGTGTCACTGCTGGCAAAGGGTGGGCTCCAGAACCCAGGCACAACAGTGACACCCGAAGCTGGGCTGGTGGTGGCTGCGGTGCTCTTGGGACTCTTTGAAGATGGATGGGGGAGCTCATAGGGGGGAAAGAGGTTAAGGTTAGCCAGGAAAAGTTTTTTAGGGCCAAGGTAAAGGGTAGGAGAAGTGGAGATGGAAGTGGAGGTAGAGGAGGTGGTTGTAGGAGAGTCAGGTGTGCTGTCATTGGGTGAAGGTGCTGGTGCTGTAGGCTGTCGTGAGGTGGATGGCTGTTGGGTGGGTGTCTGCCTGCGTTTGTGTGTCTTGGAAGAGGGGGTGACAGACACAGTGGGAGAGGACACAGGGGACGTGTAAATGGCAGTGGGGGTTGTGACTGCACGAGTGTGGACTGTACTGGAGGGTGAGGTGGTGATGGAAGCACTGGCTGATGTTGGGGTGCATGCAGGTGTGAGTGTAGACGTCACAGGGAGGGAGGAGGGAGACGAGGAGGAGGGGGACACAGGGGTGGCAGTGGCAGTTGGCATGTCTGCATCTGGGTGTTGCTTGGGTGAGTGTTTGTGGGATCTGTGGTGCTTGTGTTTGGATGAGCTGCTCTTGGGTGTTGAGGTGTGTGCAGGCTGGTCTGATGGTGTGGATGGGATAGGCTGAGGAACAGGAGACAGAGAAAGGCTGGAGGCAGTAAGAAGAGGGAGGCTGGAAACAGGGACAATGGCTGCCGTCAGTGCTGAGGCCAGAGCAGTGAACGCTCGTTGATGGGCAGCCTGACCCGAATGAATGCCCTCCAGGTACGCATTGCTCTGTTGCACCTCCCTTTGCACACCCTGGATGGCATTCAAAAGGGTCGTCTGCCCAACAATGAGCGTCCTTACCAGGTCAATGAGCTCCGCACTGAGGGCAGCAGGGGCAACAGGGGCAGGGGCTGAGGTGCCTGGGGCGAAGGAGACGCGCGCCTTCCTGGGCGAACCGGCACGGAGCGAAGACTGAGGGGCTGCTGGGAGGGCGGGGCTGGTGCGCTGGGTGGCGGCTGTACCTGTAGAGGCGGGGGGCACGGATGTTGCCGCCACCCCCAGGGAGCTCCCATCCGAGGACGTGTCGCTTTCGCTGCTCTCACCAGCGGTCCCCGTCGTGGTGCTCCCCTCGCCCTCCGGATCACTGGTGCCCTCGGTGTCTGTTCCTGGGCCCACCGGGGCCTTGTGTCCTGCAGCTCCCTCGTGCTCCGATGCCAAATCTCCTCCGCCTGATGATGCTAATGCACACATGCACAAGAAGATGAAGAGAAAGGGTGGGGGGAGAAAAAAGAAGACCAGGTTGAGTGCATGCAATGTCAACACCGTTGGCGGAGAGGACAGACACAGGTGCCTAATGCACTAAGCCGCGCATTCGGGGTACACTACTCAGTACTACTGACTAAGACAACAGGCCAAGAGACGTCAAACACGCACATGGGAGATGCTGGACCTTCAATGGCTGTACTTGTCACCCTACCGAGGTGGGGGCCGGGGGCACAGGGCCATGCCTAAGGGAGAGGACTACACTACAGAAAGCGCCCTGGCCTAATGTCACCCACAGCCCTCCTCCCCCACCCAGATGCCTCCACTGCGCAGAAAGATAGGAGAATGTGCTGATACTCACCCCCTTGTGTCTGCTGTGATGTCTTAAAGCGCCCATCCAATTCAGGGTAGGCCACCGCCAGGATCCGGGACATCAGGGGGGTCATGGTGCGACTGGCACCCCTCCTAGGTTGGGAGGCCATCCCCAGCAGTGTTTCTGCGGTCTTCCTTGTTCCGCGGCGGATGTCCTCCCACCTCTTGCGGCAGTGGGTGCCCCGTCTGTTGTGGACCCCCAAGTTCCGGACTTCCTTGGCGATGGCACGCCAAATCTCGATCTTCTGATGGGCGCTGACCTATTTGACATGTACAGGGTGGAAAGGAGGAAATCATGAATGACCTGCATGTTAGATGTGATTGGCCCCCCCACCAACTTTGCCATATGGCACATGCTCTCATCTGTCGGGCGTTGCACTCCTCATTCGCCCCCCACCCCACCAACTTACATCCACCCCAATCCACACAGGCATAGCCCATTCCATGTGCACCCGGTGTACTCACTTGTTGGTCTGGAGGACCGTAGGGTAGCACATACTGGGGGAGGACCCCATCCACGAGCTTCTCCAACTCTTCAGACGTGAAGGCAGGGGCCCTTTCCCCAGTCGCAGCAGCCATTGTATCTTCCAGACCGAGGTCACAGCAGCACTTGCAGTATAGGTCCTCTCCTGTGGATGATCAGGTCTCGAGTGATTAAGCAGATAGAAAATGGCTGTCACGCCCGCGGCGGTGCGTACCGCGGCGGTGCGTACCGCGACCGCCGGCGCACTTCGTCATTGGCTCCTGAAACCCATAGGCTTCAATGTTAACCAATGCGGCTTTGCGCCGCGGTCTTCGACCGCCTACCGCCACGGTGTGCCCCGCCAGCGCATTGACCTCACATCCCATTGTCCCACTTCACAGGTCAGGCAGCCGCCATTTCAAGGGCCTACATGGCTTAATTTTGACTGCGACACACAGGCCTAGGCCTTGCATTGCCACACATACACGCCTTTCAACCCATTGCCATTCTTTAACTGTGCAAGCTGTCTGTACGTACCTGTGGTTTGGCTGACTCTGTGCTCCATGTTGTCCTTCCTAGGCACCGTCCGCTGGGACTTGCGATGAGAAGGAGGAATCCTCGCGTGTACCGACCGCTGGTGGACCTGTCGACAATGGAAGAACGCCATATATTACTTCGATACAGACTTGACCGTGCCACTATCCATGAACTGTGTGCCCAGCTGGAGCCAGCCCTGATGTCCCCCATCCGCCAACCCACAGGGATTCCCCCTCTGGTGCAGGTTTTGTCAGTCCTCCATTTTTTGGCCAGTGGGTCATTCCAGACCACAGTGGCCATGTCATCTGGAATGTCTCAGCCTATGTTTTCTAAGATTTTGAGCAGAGTGTTGTCTGCCCTGATGAAACTCATGCGGAGCTACATCATTTTCCCAGAGGAGGGTGACTTGCCTACAGTGAAGGGTGATTTCTATGCCCTTGGACATATCCCCAACATCATTGGTGCCATTGATGGGACCCATGTGGCTTTGGTACCCCCAAAAGACGATGAGCAGGTGTACCGAAACAGAAAAAGTTATCATTCGATGAATGTCCAGGTGGTCTGTTTGGCTGACCAGTACATCTCCCGTGTAAATGCCAAGTTCCCAGGGTCAGTGCATGACGCGTATGTGATGCGAAATAGCAGCATCCCCTATGTGATGGAGCAGCTACAGAGACAACGTGTGTGGCTAATAGGTGACTCTGGTTACCCCAACCTGCCGTGGCTACTGACCCCAGTGAGGAATCCCCGGACAAGGGCAGAGGAACGGTACAATGAGGCCCATGGGCGTACTAGGAGGGTGATTGAGCGAACCTTTGGCCTCCTGAAGGCCAGGTTTAGGTGCCTGCATATGACAGGTGGATCCCTAATGTACTCACCAATGAAGGTGTGCCATATCATCGTGGCGTGCTGTATGCTTCACAACCTGGCTTTGCGACGCCAGGTGCCTTTCCTGCAGGAGGATGGTCCAGATGGTGGTGTTGTAGAAGCCGTGGAGCCTGTGGAGAGTGAAGAGGAGGAAGACTCAGAGGACGACACAGACAATAGGGACAGAGTGATACAACAGTATTTCCAGTAACACCCAGGTAAGAATCACCCACGCCATTTCACAATTGGTTCTAGCCTCCTGCATCTGTACTTTCTGTAGTTCCCACCAGATCTTTTGGGGTAATTTTTGTTTTTCCCTTCCCTTCTCAGTGCTGTATGACTCAGTGCCTGACTTCTGCTTGGTTTGCCCATGAACTACAGCTTATTGACATTGGTATGTTGTCATCACTAATTGACAGAACAGATATTGAACAGTAATATGTAATACATTTGCTAATAATACAGCATGACTCCAAACTGATTTGTGTGCAATATGTGATTTATTTACAGGGCTAGATATTGGTACATGTGATTATAAGGGTGATGGGTGGGGGTGGAGTAATGTCCATGGCAGAGTCCAGTTCTCAGTCTCACAGGTGCATTGTCCTTTTGCCTGTGGAAGGATGGAGCAGAGGCAGTTCATGGTTGGACAGGGTGGCAATGTGGGACAGTGGGAAGAGTTCAGGGGGTATGTCCTGCTGGCGGGGGTCTTGACATCCTACTCTGTCTTTTTTTTGGATCTCAGGCACCTCTTACGGGGTGGTTGTTCTTCAGCAGGAGGTGGGGTTCTGGTGGCCTGCCGTGGTGTTGGGGCCTCCTGTCCACTAGCGCCGGCAGAGGTGGTAGGCTGTTCCTGGTCCGGGCTGTGGTGCCACATGGTCCCGCAACGCGTCTTCTATCCTGTTGAGGGCCAGGACGATGGTCCCCATTGCGGTCCCGATGATTCTCAGCTCCTCCCTGAACCCCATGTAGCGTTCCTCCTGCTGTGCCTGGATCTCCGTGAACCTGGCCAGTACCGTCGCCATCGTCTCTTGGGAGTGGTGGTAGGCCCCCATGATGGTGGTGAGGGCCTCTTGGAGAGTGGGTTCCCTGGGCCTCTCCTCCCCCCCCTGTCGCACAGCAGCCCTCCGAGCTGCCCGGTTTCCCCCGGCCTCTGTCTCCTGGTCGGTGTGCCCGCTCCCACTGCCCCCAGGTCCCTGTTGTTGTTGGGGTGTTGGGTTAGCCTGGGTGCCCTGTAGTGGCAGACACACCGCTGATTGACGTGTCCTAGAGACAGAGGCATGGGCCCGCTGGGTGGGAGCTGTGCTGGTGTTGGCAGAGGGGGTCGCGTCTGGTGTGGCCTGTGTCTGGGTGAGGGGAACCGACTGCCCAGAGGTCCCCGATGGTCCGGGCTGGTCATCAGGTTCAGTGTCGACAGAGCTGCTGTCCTCACTGTGGGCCTGTTCCGGGGGTGGGGTGGACATTTCTGGACCCTCCTGGCTGGTGTTTTGGCGATCGGGTGCTGCATGGGGTAAGAGAGTTTGGTTATTGTTTCTGTGTGTGCAATAGCGTGCGTGTTATGGGTGCCCTCGTCCCCCAGTGCAGGCATTCCCTTGAGGGAGGTGTTGTGAGGGTAGTTAGTGGGGGGGGGGGGTAAGTGCAGTGGTCATGCTTGGGTGATGGGTGTCCATGGATTGTGTTGGCATGCAGGAGTTGGTGTTGGGATGGGTGGGTTGTGCTGGTGAGACATTGTCAGGGAGGATGTGTGCTGGGGGGTTGGGGGTGAGGGTGGGGGTATGGGTTGGCATGCTGGTGGGGTGGGGGGGATCTAGTAGTTGAGATTGGACTTACCAGAGTCCATTCCTCCGGCTACTCCTGCGAGGCCCTGAGGATGCAGGATGTTGAAGACCTCTTGCTCCCATGATGTAAATTCGGGAGGGGTGGGTGGGGGTCCGCCGCCAGTCTTCTGGACCGCAATGTTGTGCCTGGAGACCATCGATCGGACCTTTCCCCGTAGGTCGTTCCATCGTTTGCGGATGTCCTCCCTATTCCTGGGATGCTGTCCCACCGCGTTGACCCTGTCCACAATCCGCTGCCATAGCTCCGCCTTCCTAGCTATACTGGTGTGCTGCACCTGTGAGCCGAAGAGCTGGGGTTCCACTCTTAGGATTTCCTCCACCATGACCCGGAGTTCTTGGTCCGAAAAGCGTGGGTGCCTTTGGGGTGCCATGGGGTGGTGTGGGTGAGGTGTGGGGTGGTGTATGTGATGATGAGTATGTTGGTGTGTGGTGCTTTGTGCTACTATGTGGTGTGTGTGATGGTGTAGTGTGCCTCAGTGTGTATTGCTATGGATTGTCTGCTGTGTCTCTCTCTCCTTCTCTCAGTAATTGTGGTCGTAGGGGTTTGTGGGTGATGTGGGGGTGTGTTTTATAGTTGATTGATTGTGTGGGAGTGGGTTGTGTATGTGTATCAGGTGTGTGTATTTGTAATTGTCCAATGTGCCTATGTTTTGGTGTTGTGTGTGTATTTTGACCGCGGAGGTGTGTACCGCCAATGGAATACCGCGTTGGAAAGCCCACCGCGTTGATTCGTGGGTCGTAATGGCATGGGCGTTTTTCTGTTGGCGTGACGGTGGAGGTTTGGTCATCTCCAGTTTATCGCTGCCCGCTGATGTGGCGGGCTGCAGTGGAGGTCGGATTTTTGGAGGTTTGGCTGTTGTGGGTCAGAATGACCGTGGCGGCTTTCCGCGGCCGCGGCGGTGTTATGGCGGTCTTCTGACCGGCGGTAATCGCCTTTTACCGCCGAGGTCAGAATGACCCCCTGAGTGTAGGAGACTGGACTGGCTTGTAGTGAGTACCGAGGGGTACTTACACCTTGCACCAGACCCAGTTATCCCTTATTAGTGTATAGGGTGTCTAGCAGCTTAGGCCGATAGATAATAGTAGCTTAGCAGAGCAGCCTAGGCTGAACTAGGAGACGAGTGAAGCTCCTACAGTACCACTAGTGTCATATGCACAATATCATAAGAAAACACAATACACAGATATACTAAAAATAAAGGTACTTTATTTTGATGACAATATGCCAAAAGTATCTCAGTGAGTACCCTCAGTATGAGGATAGCAAACATACACAAGATATATGTACACAATACCAAAATATGTAGTAATAGTATTAGAAAACAGTGCAAACAATGTATAGTTACAATAGGATGCAACACAAACCATATACTCCAAAAGTGGAATGCGAACCACGAATGGACCCCAAACCTATGTGACCTTGTAGAGGGTCACTGGGACTGTAAGAAAACAGTTAGGGATAGAAAAATAGCCCACCCCAAGACCCTGAAAAGTGAGTGCAAAGTGCACTAAAGTTCCCCAAAGGACATAGAAGTCGTGATAGGGGAATTCTGCAGGAAAGACACAAACCAGCAATGCAACAACGATGGATTTCCAGTCGAGGGTACATGTGGAACAAGGGGACCAAGTCCAAAAGTCACAAGCAAGTCGGAGATGGGCAGATGCCCAGGAAATGCCAGCTGTAGATGCAAAGAAGCTGCTACTGGACAGTAGAAGCTGAGGATTCTGCAGGAACGACAAGGGCTAGAGACTTCCCCTTTGGAGGATGGATCCCCTACGCCGTGGAGAGTCGTGCAGAAGTGTTTTCCTGAAGAAAGACTGCCAACAAGCCTTGCTAGCTGCAAATCGTACGGTTAGGGTTTTTGGACGCTGCTGTGGCCCAGGAGGGACCAGGATGTCGCCAATTGCGTCTGGGAACAGAGGGGGCGTCGAGCAACACAAGGAGATCTCTCAGAAGCAGGCAGCACCCGCAGAAGTGCTGGAACAGGCACTACAAAGTGGAGTGAAATGGTGCTCACCCGAAGTCGCACAAAGGAGTCCCACGTCGCCGGAGGACAACTTAGGAGGTTGTGCAATGCAGGTTAGAGTGCTGTGGACCCAGGCTGGACTGTGCACAAAGAATTTCCGCCGGAAGTGCACGGAGGCCGGAGTAGCTGCAAAAGTCACGGTTCCCAGCAATGCAGTCTGGCATGGGGAGGCAAGGACTTACCTCCACCAAACTTGGACTGAAGAGTCACTGGACTGTGGGAGTCACTTGGACAGAGTTGCTGGATTCAAGGGACCTCGCTCGTTGTGCTGAGAGGAGACCCAGGGTACCGGTGATGCAGTTCTTTGGTGCCTGCGGTTGCAGGGGGACGATTCCGTCGACCCACGGGAAATTTCTTCAGAGCTTCTAGTGCAGAGAGGAGGCAGACTACCCCCACAGCATGCACCACCAGGAAAGCAGTCGAGAAGGCGGCTGGATCAGCGTTACAGAGTTGCAGTAGTTGTCTTTGCTACTTTGTTGCAGTTTTGCAGGCTTCCAGCGCGGTCAGCAGTCGATTCCTTGGCAGAAGGTGAAGAGAGAGATGCAGAGGAACTCGGATGAGCTCTTGCATTTGTTATCTAAGGAATCCCCAAAGACAGAGACCCTAAAAAGCCAGAAAAGAGGATTTGGCTACCTAGGAGAGAGGATAGGCTAGCAACACCTGAAGGAGCCTATCAGAAGGAGTCTCTGACGTCACCTGCTGGCACTGGCCACTCAGAGCAGTCCAGTGTGCCAGCAGCACCTCTGTTTCCAAGATGGCAGATGTCTGGAGCACACTGGAGGAGCTCTGGGCACCTCCCAGGGGAGGTGCAGGTCAGGGGAGTGGTCAATCCCCTTTCCTTTGTCCAGTTTCGCGCCAGAGCAGGGCTGAGGGGTCCCTGAACTGGTGTAGACTGGCTTATGCAGAAATGGGAACCATGTGTGCCCATGAAAGCATTTCCAGAGGCTGGGGGAGGCTACTCCTCCCCTGCCTTCACACCATTTTCCAAAGGGAGGGGGTGTAACACCCTCTCTCAGAGGAAGTCCTTTGTTCTGCCATCCTGGGCCAGGCCTGGCTGGACCCCAGGAGGGCAGAAGCCTGTCTGAAGAGTTGGCAGCAGCAGCAGCTGCAGTGAAACCCCGGGAAAGGCAGTTTGGCAGTACCAGGGTCTGTGCTACAGACCACTGGGATCATGGGATTGTGCCAACTATGCCAGGATGGCATAGAGGGGGCAATTCCATGATCATAGACATGTTACATGGCCATATTCAGAGTTACCATTGTGAAGCTACATATAGGTAGTGACCTATATGTAATGCACGCGTGTAATGGTGTCTCCGCACTCACAAAGTCCGGGGAATTGGCCCTGAACAATGTGGGGACACCTTGGCTAGTGCCAGGGTGCCCTCACACTAAGTAACTTTGCACCTAACCTTTACCAGGTAAAGGTTAGACATATAGGTGACTTATAAGTTACTTAAGTGCAGTGTAAAATGGCTGTGAAATAACGTGGACGTTATTTCACTCAGGCTGCAGTGGCAGGCCTGTGTAAGAATTGTCAGAGCTCCCTATGGGTGGCAAAAGAAATGCTGCAGCCCATAGGGATCTCCTGGAACCCCAATACCCTGGGTACCTCAGTACCATATACTAGGGAATTATAAGGGTGTTCCAGTAAGCCAATGTAAATTAGTAAAATTGGTCACTAGCCTGTTAGTGACAATTTGAAAGAAATGAGAGAGCATAACCACTGAGGTTCTGATTAGCAGAGCCTCAGTGAGACAGTTAGTCATAACACAGGTAACACATTCAGGCACACTTATGAGCACTGGGGCCGTGGCTGGCAGGGTCCCAGTGACACATACAACTAAAACAACATATATACAGTGAAAAATGGGGGTAACATGCCAGGCAAGATGGTACTTTCCTACACTGAGGTTGAACTCCACAGTGCCTGTCTGACCCACAACCTCTGAAGTTTGCTTGTGCTGGCCGACCTTGCTTCAGAGAGTCGCACAACTTGTTTGTCCCATCATGTGATGCAGGGCATTGCAGAAGGTAATGAATATCTCTGGCAGTCTGGGCTACTTTGGCTGGATTCAGCCAATGTGAATCGGCCAATTCACCATGACTTTGCATCTGGTGGAGGAGCAATGGCGGCCTGGTAGAGATGATAAGCTTTGTGTGCTGCCACACCAAAAAGGTTTAAATTGTTTTGGGAGGAGAGACGCACCTCTTGTTAAAACCATAAGTCACTCCCCAAAACTGATGTGTGTATTCTAAAATGATAGCCTGAACTGTGTCACTAACCTCTACAATCTGCCATTGCCGCCATACGTGCACAGATGGAAGGTGGGGGTTGATGCAAAAAGTACTGCGCTCAGCAGGGCTGCACACTGGCCTCTCTACTGCCTTATTACTCTATGTCTGCTTGCAAAAACCTGGGGGAAGAGGTGGTTGGAGGGTTGGCAGGACGGGACAGAGTGATGGACCCTGCAGAGACATCTCAGGTCCACTCACAAGTGGCCTCCAAGGCCCGCAGTGTCAAGGGGCTGGAGAAGGATTGTTTCCTGATATACTTACTGCTTGTTCCAGCTCTGGCATGTATGTGGCATAAGAGGGAAAACCAGTGAAGGGCTTATAAAACAGGTCATTCTTCCCATGCAGTTCACTACACGGGCTCATGAAGTGCAGAGGCTACTGAGATCTTGAATACTTAATGGGACGGGCCACTTCGCTCAATTAGTAACCTCTGCTCTCGGGTCACTCTTGCCGTTCTTTTGAGAAACACTCTGAGACTTTGTTAGGATTAAATTACTACAGTTTATTAACAGTTTTGTGCACATGCCAGGTGGACTTAATCTCAAAATCTGTACCTTTATTAAGCAGTCTCATCCACCTGCAGGTGGACATCACTCTCAAGGTTTTGATTTTAATCATAATTACTCAGCATTACTGTAGGAGGCTGGACTGGCTTGTAGTGAGTACCAAGGGGTACTTGCACCTTGCACCAGGCCCAGTTATCCCTTATTAGTGTATAGGGTGTCTAGCAGCTTAGGCTGATAGATAATGGTAGCTTAGCAGAGCAGCTTAGGCTGAACTAGGAGACGTGTGAAGCTACTACAGTACCACCTAGTGTCATATGCACAATATCATAAGAAAACACAATACACAGTTATACTAAAAATAAAGGTACTTTATTTTTATGACAATATGCCAAAGTATCTTAGAGTGTACCCTCAGTGAGAGGATAGGAAATATACACAAGATATATATACACAATAGCAAAAATATGCAGTATAGTCTTAGAAAACAGTGCAAACAATGTATAGTTACAATAGGATGCAATGGGGAAACATAGGGATAGGGGCAACACAAACCATATACTCCAGAAGTGGAATGCGAACCACGAATGGACCCCAAACCTATGTGACCTTGTAGAGGGTCGCTGGGACTATTAGAAAATAGTGAGAGTTAGCAAAATAACCCTCCCCAAGACCCTGAAAAGTGAGTGCAAAGTGCACTAAAGTTCCCCTAAGGACAAAAGAGTCGTGTTAGAGGAATAATGCAGGAAAGACACCAACCAGCAATGCAACAACTGTGGATTTCCAATCTAGGGTACCTGTGGAACAAGGGGACCAAGTCCAAAAGTCACAAGCAAGTCGGAGATGGGCAGATGCCCAGGAAATGCCAGCTGCGGGTGCAAAGAAGCTTCGACTGGACAGAAGAAGCTGAGGTTTCTGCAGGAACGAAAAGGGCTAGAGACTTCCCCTTTGGTGGACGGATCCCTCTCGCCTTGGAGAGTCGTGCAGAAGTATTTTCCCGCCGAAAGGACGCCAACAAGCCTTGCTACACGCAAATCGTGCGGTTGGCGTTTTTGGACGCTGCTGGGGCCCAGGAGGGACCAGGAGGTCGCAAATTGGACCTGCAGAGAGAGGGGACGTCGAGCAAGACAAGGAGCCCTCACTGAAGCAGGTAGCACCCGGAGAAGTGCCAGAAACAGGCACTACGAGGATGCGTGAAACGGTGCTCGCCGAAGTTGCACAAAGGAGTCCCACGTCGCCGGAGACCAACTTAGAAAGTCGTGCAATGCAGGTTAGAGTGCCGTGGACCCAGGCTTGGCTGTGCATGAAGGATTTCCGCCGGAAGTTCACAGGGGCCGGAATAGCTGCAAAGTCGTGGTTCCCAGCAATGCAGCCCAGCGAGGTGAGGCAAGGACTTACCTCCACCAAACTTGGGCTGAAGAGTCACTGGACTGTGGGGGTCACTTGGACAGCGTCGCTGGATTCGAGGGACCTCGCTCGTCGTGCTGAGAGGAGACCCAAGGGACCGGTAATGCAGCTTTTTGGTGCCTGTGGTTGCAGGGGGAAGATTCCGTCGACCCACAGGAGATTTCTTCGGAGCTTCTGGTGCAGAGAGGAGGCAGGCTACCCCCACAGCATGCACAAGCAGGAAAACAGTCGAGAAGGCGGCAGGATCAGCGTTACAGAGTTGCAGTAGTCGTCTTTGCTACTATGTTGCAGGTTTGCAGGCTTCCAGCGCGGTCAGCGGTCGTTTCCTTATCAGAAGGTGAAGAGAGAGATGCAGAGGAACTCGGCTGAGCTCATGCATTCGTTATCTAAAGTTTCCCCAGAGACAGAGACCCTAAATAGCCAGAAAAGAGGGTTTGGCTACCTAGGAGAGAGGAAAGGCTACTAACACCTGAAGGAGCCTATCAGCAGGAGTCTCTGACGTCACCTGGTGGCACTGGCCACTCAGAGCAGTCCAGTGTGCCAGCAGCACCTCTGTTTCCAAGATGGCAGAGGTCTGGAGCACACTGGAGGAGCTCTGGACACCTCCCAGGGGAGGTGCAGTTCAGGGGAGTGGTCACTCCCCTTTCCTTTGTCCAGTTTCGCGCCAGAGCAGGGGCTAAGGGGTCCCTGAACCGGTGTAGACTGGCTTATGCAGAATTGGGCACATCTGTGCCCAACAAAGCATTTCCAGAGGCTGGGGGAGGCTACTCCTCCCCTGCCTTCACACCATTTTCCAAAGGGAGAGGGTGTCACACCCTCTCTCAGAGGAAGTTCTTTGTTCTGCCATCCTGGGCCAGGCCTGGCTGGACCCCAGGAGGGCAGCTTCCTGTCTGAGGGGTTGGCAGCAGCAGCAGCTGCAGTGAAACCCCAGGAAGGGCAGTTTGGCAGTACCAGGGTCTGTGCTACAGACCACTGGGATCATGGGATTGTGCCAACTATGCCAGGATGGTATAGAGGGGGCAATTCCATGATCATAGACATGTTACATGGCCATATTCGGAGTTACCATGGTGAAGCTACATATAGGTAGTGACCTATATGTAGTGCACGCATGTAATGGTGTCCCCGCACTCACAAAGTTCAGGGAATTGGCTCTGAACAATGTGGGGGCACCTTGGCTAGTGCCAGGGTGCCCTCACACTAAGTAACTTTGCACCTAACCTTTACCAGGTAAAGGTTAGACATATAGGTGACTTATAAGTTACTTAAGTGCAGTGTAAAATGGCTGTGAAATAACGTGGACGTTATTTCACTCAGGCTGCAGTGGCAGGCCTGTGTAAGAATTGTCAGAGCTCCCTATGGGTGGCAAAAGAAATGCTGCAGCCCATAGGGATCTCCTGGAACCCCAATACCCTGGGTACCTCAGTACCATATACTAGGGAATTATAAGGGTGTTCCAGTAAGCCAATGTAAATTGGTAAAATTGGTCACTAGCCTGTTAGTGACAATTTGAAAGTAATGAGAGAGCATAACCACTGAGGTTCTGGTTAGCAGAGCCTCAGTGAGACAGTTAGGCACCACACAGGGAACATATACATGCACACCTATGAGCACTGGGGCCCTGTGTGACAGGGTCCCAGTGACACATACATATAGGCCACAAACCTATGAGCACTGGGGTCCTGACCAGCAGGATCCCAGTGACACATAACAAACATACTGAAAACATAGTGTTTTCACTATGAGCACTGAGGCCTGGCTATCAGGATCCCAGTGAGACAGTGAAAACAGTGACAAACACCCTGACATACACTCACAAACAGGCCAAAAGTGGGGGTAACAAGGCTAGAAAGAGGCTACCTTCTCACACAACCCCCCCCCAAACGAAGGACAATAAGGCTAACCTTGGCCAGTTGAGACTTTATTGTCTAAGTGGTGATAAGTAGAGAGTAGCTCTGCAATAGACTGGTTACTCCCTTTATCATCCACTATATGGTTACTTCCCTGTGGGGATGTAAACCACCCTGTTTGAAGTTTTTTAGCTAACCAACAATGTGAAGATGTATTTTCAGAGTTTCTATCAGTAAGTTTTAGTTTAGAGCAGTGGGAATTATCCACTGAACCTATTTGTAATGATGGAAATGCCAGACAGGGATGCTGTCTCAGTAAAGCCATAGCTGGGCAAAAACTTTGTCCATTTGGCTGGAAGAGAGAACAGGGATGCTGTTTCTCTTGAGTTGGAGCAGGGCAGGGATGCTGTCCTATGAGCTCCACACTAGGGCAGGGATGCTGTCCTAAGTGTTGTGAGGTAGTGCAGGGTTTCTGCACTAAAGTTTCTCTGGGAGGGTTGGAGGGATGCTCCATGTTAACTAAAATGGTGCTGTTTTTCTCACCAATGTTAGTTATCCCACAGAGAGGTACTTCCACCTCAGGGAGTCCAGCTTTGCCAGCTGATGATTCCCTTGGAACAGGTGCCACCCCAGGAGAGGTTTCTCCCACCACAGGAATGGTATCCTGAATGGTAGGGTGGTTAGGGGATACTGTGATACCCTTTTTACCTGTTGATGGAGAGGGATCCTGAGTTTTCAGGCCTTCTCTCCTTTGCTTTTTCATTTCACTTGAAATGAGAGGGAACAATTCCTCAGGGATGCCCAGCATGGCTGCATGGGCATAAAACTCTACATCAGCCCAACCTGAGGCCTCTAGGTCATTACCTAAGAGACAGTCTACAGGTAAGCTAGGTGATACCACCACCTGCTTAGGGCCAGTAACTCCACCCCAACTAAACTGAATTATAGCTAAGGGAAGAAACTTAGTGGAGTTATGGACATCAATAATCTTATACTGTTGTCCAATGATGTGTTGATCAGGGTGCACTAGGTTGTCAGTCACCAAAGTGAAACTGGCACCTGTGTCCCTGTAGGCCAAGGCCTCAACACCATTTATTGAAACTGTCTGCCTGTACTTATCCATTGTAAGGGGACAAGCAGCCAGTGTGGCAAGGCCAATGCCACTAGGTGTGACAGAAACTGTCTTGGGACTGATGACATCAGTTTCCACTATGGACCCATAAGTGAACCCAACTACACCCTTTGCTTGACTGTTGCCAGCAGTCCCACCACTAGTACCACTACTGCTAGGGGCACTAGAGCTTGATGTATTAGTGGTGGTAGGCTCAGGGGGTTTACCTGGACAGGACTTATCCCCTGGCCTATGGCCTCTGTTTTTACACACAAAGCACCAAGGCTTTTTAATGTGTGCAGGTTGGGAAGAAGAGGAAGAATTTGTTTTATCCCCACCCTCTGAAGAGTGTTTAAGATTTGAAGTGGGATCTTTGGTTTTACCCTTATCCCCATGCTTATCTTGAGATTTTTCACCATCTTTCTTCTTATTGCCATCTTTGTCACCCCCTGTATGAACTTTTCTGTTCACCCTTGTTCTGACCCATTTGTCTGCCTTCTTTCCCAATTCTTGGGGAGAGGTCAGATCAGAGTCTACCAGGTACTGGTGCAACAAATCAGACACACAATTATTAAGTATATGCTCTCTCAGGATTGTGTTATACAGGCTTTCATAATCAGTAACTTTACTGCAATGTAACCACCCCTCCAAGGCCTTCACTGAATGGTCAATGAAATCAACCCAGTCTTGTGAAGACTCCTTTTTGGTCTCTCTGAACTTTATCCTGTATTGTTCAGTGGTTAAGCCATAACCATCCAGGAGTGCATTCTTAAGAACTTGGAAATTATTGGCATCATTTTCTTTCACTGTAAGGAGCCTATCCCTACCTTTTCCACTAAATGATAGCCATAGGATAGCAGCCCACTGCTTTTGAGGGACATCCTGTACAGCACAGGCCCTCTCAAGTGCAGCAAACCACTTGTTAATGTCATCCCCCTCCTTATAAGGGGGAACTATCTTGTGCAGATTCCTGGAATCATGCTCTTTTGCAGGATGACTATGGGGAATACTGCTGCTGCCACCATGGGTTTCTAAACCCAACTTCTGTCTTTCCCTCTCTATTTCTAAAGACTGTCTATCCAAATCCAGCTGTTGCTTCTTGAGCTTCAGTCTGGTTTGTTCCACTCTCAATCTATTGAGCTCCCTTTCTAACAATCTGTCATCAGGGTTGGTGGGAGGGACATTTCTAGATACAGAGGTATGATGGGAATGAACAGAAGGAGACCTGTCCCTTACAGAGGGCACCCTAACAGCTTGGCTACCAGTATAATGTGAGAGCACACCATCAGTATGGTGTGATTCAACCTCTGTACCAACTATGCTAGACTGTCTAGTAATGGGCAGGCTGAGAAGTTTCTTTCCTGAACCTTTTCCTGGGGGAGTCCCTGGATCAGATTGAGAACCATTAGCTACTTTTTCACCAGATTTGGCACTTATGGCCTTATCCTGTACTCTAAGCATATTAATTAACAGTTCTAAGGAAGGATTCTTCCCTACACTCAAACCTCTCTCTATGCAGAGACTCCTTGCTCCTTTCCAGCTAAGGTGATCATATGCAAGTTTGGACAGTTCAACATTTTTGCCTGTGCCAGACATTTTTTAGAGAGAGTTAAAGTGATAGAAAAAGAGAAAAAAGTTTTCAGAACTTTTTGGAAAGACAGAAAAAACTTTTTAAACTTTTAAGAACTTTTTGAAAGTTTAGAAGTACTTTTCAGCACTTAGAAAAGAGTGAAAAGAGGAAATGCAAAACTTTTTGGCTATGTGTATATACACTGACCTTGTTTTGTATATTTTTCTCTTATGAAAAGTACAATGACAAGAGTGGTAAGAAGTCTCAAGCACTTATCCCACCACTGCACAACCAATGTAGGAGGCTGGACTGGCTTGTAGTGAGTACCAAGGGGTACTTGCACCTTGCACCAGGCCCAGTTATCCCTTATTAGTGTATAGGGTGTCTAGCAGCTTAGGCTGATAGATAATGGTAGCTTAGCAGAGCAGCTTAGGCTGAACTAGGAGACGTGTGAAGCTACTACAGTACCACCTAGTGTCATATGCACAATATCATAAGAAAACACAATACACAGTTATACTAAAAATAAAGGTACTTTATTTTTATGACAATATGCCAAAGTATCTTAGAGTGTACCCTCAGTGAGAGGATAGGAAATATACACAAGATATATATACACAATAGCAAAAATATGCAGTATAGTCTTAGAAAACAGTGCAAACAATGTATAGTTACAATAGGATGCAATGGGGAAACATAGGGATAGGGGCAACACAAACCATATACTCCAGAAGTGGAATGCGAACCACGAATGGACCCCAAACCTATGTGACCTTGTAGAGGGTCGCTGGGACTATTAGAAAATAGTGAGAGTTAGCAAAATAACCCTCCCCAAGACCCTGAAAAGTGAGTGCAAAGTGCACTAAAGTTCCCCTAAGGACAAAAGAGTCGTGTTAGAGGAATAATGCAGGAAAGACACCAACCAGCAATGCAACAACTGTGGATTTCCAATCTAGGGTACCTGTGGAACAAGGGGACCAAGTCCAAAAGTCACAAGCAAGTCGGAGATGGGCAGATGCCCAGGAAATGCCAGCTGCGGGTGCAAAGAAGCTTCGACTGGACAGAAGAAGCTGAGGTTTCTGCAGGAACGAAAAGGGCTAGAGACTTCCCCTTTGGTGGACGGATCCATCTCGCCTTGGAGAGTCGTGCAGAAGTGTTTTCCCACCGAAAGGACGCCAACAAGCCTTGCTACACGCAAATCATGCGGTTGGCGTTTTTGGACGCTGCTGGGGCCCAGGAGGGACCAGGAGGTTGCAAATTGGACCTGCAGAGAGAAGGGTCGTCGAGCAAGACAAAGAGCCCTCACTGAAGCAGGTAGCAACCGGAGAAGTGCCAGAAACAGGCACTACAAGGATGCGTGAAACGGTGCTCGCCGAAGTTGCACAAAGGAGTCCCACGTCGCCGGAGACCAACTTAGAAAGTCGTGCAATGCAGGTTAGAGTGCCGTGGACACAGGCTTGGCTGTGCACGAAGGATTTCCGCCGGAAGTGCACAGGGGCCGGAATAGCTGCAAAGTCGCGGTTCCCAGCAATGCAGCCCAGCGAGGTGAGGCAAGGACTTACCTCCACCAAACTTGGGCTGAAGAGTCACTGGACTGTGGGGGTCACTTGGACAGCATCGCTGGATTCGAGGGACCTCGCTCGTCGTGCTGAGAGGAGACCCAAGGGACCGGTAATGCAGCTTTTTGGTGCCTGCGGTTGCAGGGGGAAGATTCCGTCGACCCACGGGAGATTTCTTCGGAGCTTCTGGTGCAGAGAGGAGGCAGGCTACCCCCACAGCATGCACAAGCAGGAAAACAGTCGAGAAGGCGGCAGGATCAGCGTTACAGAGTTGCAGTAGTCGTCTTTGCTACTATGTTGCAGGTTTGCAGGCTTCCAGCGCGGTCAGCGGTCGTTTCCTTATCAGAAGGTGAAGAGAGAGATGCAGAGGAACTCGGCTGAGCTCATGCATTCGTTATCTAAAGTTTCCCCAGAGACAGAGACCCTAAATAGCCAGAAAAGAGGGTTTGGCTACCTAGGAGAGAGGAAAGCCTACTAACACATGAAGGAGCCTATCAGCAGGAGTCTCTGACGTCACCTGGTGGCACTGGCCACTCAGAGCAGTCCAGTGTGCCAGCAGCACCTCTGTTTCCAAGATGGCAGAGGTCTGGAGCACACTGGAGGAGCTCTGGACACCTCCCAGGGGAGGTGCAGGTCAGGGGAGTGGTCACTCCCCTTTCCTTTGTCCAGTTTCGCGCCAGAGCAGGGGCTAAGGGGTCCCTGAACCGGTGTAGACTGGCTTATGCAGAATTGGGCACATCTGTGCCCAACAAAGCATTTCCAGAGGCTGGGGGAGGCTACTCCTCCCCTGCCTTCACACCATTTTCCAAAGGGAGAGGGTGTCACACCCTCTCTCAGAGGAAGTTCTTTGTTCTGCCATCCTGGGCCAGGCCTGGCTGGACCCCAGGAGGGCAGCTTCCTGTCTGAGGGGTTGGCAGCAGCAGCAGCTGCAGTGAAACCCCAGGAAGGGCAGTTTGGCAGTACCAGGGTCTGTGCTACAGACCACTGGGATCATGGGATTGTGCCAACTATGCCAGGATGGTATAGAGGGGGCAATTCCATGATCATAGACATGTTACATGGCCATATTCGGAGTTACCATGGTGAAGCTACATATAGGTAGTGACCTATATGTAGTGCACGCGTGTAATGGTGTCCCCGAACTCACAAAGTTCAGGGAATTGGCTCTGAACAATGTGGGGGCACCTTGGCTAGTGCCAGGGTGCCCTCACACTAAGTAACTTTGCACCTAACCTTTACCAGGTAAAGGTTAGACATATAGGTGACTTATAAGTTACTTAAGTGCAGTGTAAAATGGCTGTGAAATAACGTGGACGTTATTTCACTCAGGCTGCAGTGGCAGGCCTGTGTAAGAATTGTCAGAGCTCCCTATGGGTGGCAAAAGAAATGCTGCAGCCCATAGGGATCTCCTGGAACCCCAATACCCTGGGTACCTCAGTACCATATACTAGGGAATTATAAGGGTGTTCCAGTAAGCCAATGTAAATTGGTAAAATTGGTCACTAGCCTGTTAGTGACAATTTGAAAGTAATGAGAGAGCATAACCACTGAGGTTCTGGTTAGCAGAGCCTCAGTGAGACAGTTAGGCACCACACAGGGAACATATACATGCACACCTATGAGCACTGGGGCCCTGTGTGACAGGGTCCCAGTGACACATACATATAGGCCACAAACCTATGAGCACTGGGGTCCTGACCAGCAGGATCCCAGTGACACATAACAAACATACTGAAAACATAGTGTTTTCACTATGAGCACTGAGGCCTGGCTATCAGGATCCCAGTGAGACAGTGAAAACAGTGACAAACACCCTGACATACACTCACAAACAGGCCAAAAGTGGGGGTAACAAGGCTAGAAAGAGGCTACCTTCTCACAATTACTTTTACGGTACCCCTTTCTTTTGCTTCCTCTTACCAACTCTCAACAGTGGTGACCTCCTGCAGGATTCTAGCCTCCACTTGCTACCATCTCAGTTCAGACGTCTGACATACCTGGCCTGCCAGTGTGTACCTGCACCGCGGCCACCCTGAATATTCTCGCAGATGCCGTTCGGCATTAGAAGGCCTTAGAAAGCGGCAGCGCCTCCATTAGGGTGGAGGAGCATCGCCCCCCGCTAGCAGCAAAAGCTGCAAAACCTTTCACAACATAAGGATAATAAACTGTGTTTATTATCCTTTTGCTGTGAAATGAGCAGGGCATTAGGGGTGATGATCAGTCAGGGGGGGGGCACTGTGCACTCCCCTCAGAGAGCATGGGTGTTTGGCCGGCCATCTCGGGCTGACCGAACACACATGTGCAGTGTGCTCTCTCCAGCCGGCACTGTGTTTCCGGGCTGTAAAAAGCAGTCACAGGCTCCCAGTCTGCCTGGGAGCTCCCTGGCTGGGCACTCCCAGCCAATCCTGATGCTGCTCTGAGCAGTGTGCAGGGCAGGCTGGGAGCCTGCGACTCTAGCGACAGGAGAAAGAGGAGCGGCGCGGTGGTGGATTAGGTACGTTTTTTTATATTTTTTATTGTTTTTATTGAATTTTGTCCACCAAGCGCGCCACACCCGTCCCTTGTGAGCACAGTGAGCCATGACTGCCCATAGATAAGGGATAACTGAGTTATTCAGCCACCATTCCCACCCTTGCCCACTGTTTATTGTGGGCACATTGTCATTCTTTCATAACGCTGCTGAAGTGCCTACGTTCCTAGTGGCTACTCCATTCCCAACTTTTGTGCTCCTCCCCATCTGTCTTTTTTTATGTGCTGCATGCTAACATTAATACCCCCGGGATGTGCAGGATAAACCTATCGATGGCCATGGCCTCCAGGTGCACCCATCTTTTGGTTAATACTCCAGAATCCTTAGATTTATGAGACCATGCCTCATTGTCTTAAAACCCCTGCTCCTATGGAATTTACCCATCACCTGGTATAGCTTCCTCTTTGATATCTCTACCATTCTTTGAGTCTCTGCTTTCTTCTTCTCAAATCTGGATAGTAGTTCTGACTATACGATTTAGGTTCTCCCAAATACTCTTGCTATTGGAACAAGGTCCCTGGTTATGGCTTCCAAAATATCTTTTCTGCTTATTTCTGTTCATTTGTTTCCCCTGAAGTGGATTACAGCTGTCTCAGGGATATGGTTTTTCCTAGTGACCTTTTTGACTTCGAGGATGAGCTGACCCCACCTCATCCCTGGAAACCTGAACCATTTTACCTCTGTGTCTCCCAGCCAAACTCCCCCAAAGGTTTTCCACCCATCAGCCCACCGCCGGCCCATGAAATGTAGGAGTGCCCCACAAACCATGCCACTTTCTTCTTTCTTTGTCTGTATTTCTTTCTTCTTCTTTGTATATATATATATATATATATATATATATATATATATATATATATAAACTTCCTCTCTCTAATTTAGGACCTGGGCTCTCCTGATTCCTATCTTCCTATCTTTTTGATTCTCCTGTCCTCTAAACCACAAAGGCTTGCCCTGGTTGCTGCCCCAATCCTGAATGAGTGTATGCCCTACTCCAGTGCTGGAAGGCTGGCGCTTGTAAGGCCTTCTTTATTACCGGCTGGAACTCGTAAATGTGCAAATATTCTACATTGCCATGATTAAGAAGCATGCCCTCTCCTACTGGCCGAATCCAGAGGTACCCTAATAGCAGCGAAACTGGGCATGCTTGTTGGTCTGCTATACAATCCAACCGGCTGATCAGGCTGTTTTCTACCTCGTCTGTTTTTCATTTACTAAGGCCCATATTTATACTTTTTTAGTGCCGCATTAGCGCTGCTTTTAACGCAAAAGCGGCACAAACTTACATAATACAATTGCATTTTGTAAGTTTGGGGGAAGGGCGTCTTCTCTGTGTGGAGCCACCTCCTGGAACTGTGACCACAGTAATCGAGAGAGACCATCCACCACTGAGTTAACTTCGTCTAAGACACATTTCACCTTCAGATCAATGCTACCCTGCAGCTGGCACCTCACTAGCCGCCTCAATAGGTCAAGGACCCTTGGGCAGTTTGCCGACCCCTTGTTCATGAGCTGTACCACCCCTTCGCTGTCTGACTGCATTACAATCTTTTTGCTCTTTAGCCTCTCCAGCCACTTGTGCGCTGCTACCACTATCGGATATTGCTCTGGCAGGGATATGTTCCTCGTGAACCCTTGTGCCTTCCAGCTTGTTGGCACCCCACCACACACCATGCCTTGCCCACTATGATGCCAAAGCCCTTGCTGTCCGTTATGTCTGTGTATAATTCCAGCTGCTTGGATGATACTTATGGGTCCCTCCAAACCTGCGTTTCATTGAATTTCTTGATGAATTCTTCTCACAATAACACATCTGATCTGGCCCGGCCTTCACTCTTATGTGGTGGAGTTTTGCTTTTGTCCCTGGCATTATCCATGCTAGCTGCCTTGCACATGCCCTGCCTGGTGGTATTCCTCGCCTTATAAAATTCAGCTTCCCCAGCAGCGATTGGACCTCATCTAGAGTGGCCTTAGCTTTTCTTTTCATTTTGGTCAACTTTTCTTTGAGTTTCTTCAATATTTTATCCGGTGACATGCACACTCCCTCTACCAAATCTATCTCCATCCCCAGAAAGGTGATCACTTTCGCGGG
The DNA here is from genome assembly GCF_031143425.1 of Pleurodeles waltl. Classification (NCBI taxonomy): domain Eukaryota; kingdom Metazoa; phylum Chordata; class Amphibia; order Caudata; family Salamandridae; genus Pleurodeles; species Pleurodeles waltl. The sequence goes on from NC_090446.1 coordinate 673,425,600, forward strand.
CCCCGCCATTTAGTCTGCTGCAAGTGGCACTCCCAACTAACCTGTGACATGAATGAATGTGTGCAAGAGTGACTTGCATTGACAAGACGCTTTCATCCCCATAAATAGGAAGTCATCCCGATAATGGAGCCTGGCTCTCTCGGTGCGTGTTCCGTAAACGCACAGTTCAAGAATATGCTTAACAGCTCAATGTTCGAGCAGGACACCAAACAAGCCATTGACAGACAGTAATATTGTCCTGCAAACCTCAGGAGTTTGAAGTTGCTGGGAGGGGGGACTGGTAAAAAGTGAACAAGCTGACTCTACATCTGCCTTGCCCATCTCTGTCTCTTCCCCTGCAGTCCTTACTGACTTCATGGCTTTGTCTATGAATGTGAGCACTGCTCCACTGCTCGGGGTTTATTCCAACATTCACCGACCCTCCCTCAGGATATGAAAGATTGCGTACCATTCAAAACTGCCCTTCTTCCTACTTTGGACGGGGCTTAGTGGTGATTTATGGACTGGCACTCTTCAAATGGCAATGCCATCTTCCTCAACGTCAGCTCTTCTCTATCTTCTGTTTGATTATCTCTTGGTGACCCTGCACTGATTTAAGGTTATTACGTGGCACAGATCTGCACATGCCGCTACACAGGATGACCAAAACTTGCTGGAAATTCTCTATCGGTTTTCTGGCATTCTTTTTCTTGTGGTCACCATTCAATTGCCCCCTAATAACTGCTAGCTGGATTGGTGTCTATGCTTCATGTGTCCTCTTATTTCCTCTTATCACCCTACTTCCCTGGGAACTTGCCCTTCTGGGGCCTTGTTTCTCACCCTTTCCCGAAGTGGGATGAGGACCAGGGTGGGGTGGGTACTACTCTGTGTATTGTTTCTTTGTAAGAGGGAATTCCTTGTCCACTGCTCCCTCTGAACACCTGCCTTCCCCTGTTGTGTATTCACCTCCAAAGCTACTACATGCATGCTTAAATTTCCAAGAAAGACCCCATTTGCATTCCCCTTTATTTTCAGTATATGGCCCTTGTTCCCTTCTGTGCACTTCGGTGTGTGTATGTGTTTATCCTTGCTGTTGGATTAAATTTGTACTATTACTATTCACTTGCTCCGTTTTCTCCACCTTGGCGAAATGGATTGTTGGAAAGTGGATCATTATATGGTGTGGGGAGTGAGTACTCACCATGTGATACTCTCACAATACTCCAAAGATGGTCCTTGGATTCACACTAGTAAATCCTTAGCTCATTCCTGGTAGTGTGGCAAAGAGCAGTAAGGATTTACTTAGAGGAACGTGTTCAGCATTTCACAGCACAAACATGGATAATAATTAATTGACACAACTTGAAAGAAATCTGACACTAATTTATAAAAACAGAGTTTAATTTTATCTCAATATAGACACCAAAACAAACAGATTTGAACAAGTATAACCAGTATAACCAGAGTTATAAATTTTAGAAGCAATATTAAACTACAGCAGATAAACGTTGCATGGAAGTCTATCGGAGACATATCACTGGATGCCAAAATGCATTTAGAAAGCAAGGTGTGTGAAACCATTACAGGGTTAAGGTTGTGCAGTCCCTAGGACCGTTCATGGCAGTTAGTGCAGTTTTTCCTGGCCCGTGGCATCCGGGTGTAGAGTTGTACTGCTGTCCGTGGTGCGCAACGGGACTCACATTGAAGTCAATGGCAGGGAGCCACTGATGACAAACGACCACTTGAAAGTCGTGCTGCAAGGAATCTTTGTGGGGTTAAAGCTGTGCGGGTCCTGGGACTACGCCACAGCAGTCATTTCACATCTACCAGGTCTGTAGGGCCCGGTGCAGTGTTGTCCTGGCTGTCCGTGGTGCTGAACAGGACTTGTGCTGGTGGTCATTTTACTATGCAGATGGTGCTGAGACAAAGGGGATGCAAAAACTCAGCTGTGGCACTGTTGCTGACGTCAGTCCCAAGTGCTGGGTAATGTTCTCCTGTAGCAGAATTGAGTTAAGGGATCAGTTACCGGGCTGGTGACCAACATGACTTAGTAGCGGTAAGCACAGCAAAATGCTTTGGGGATGTCTGGAGGTCCAGGGGATTACGGTAGTGGCCTGTAACACCATGAACTGCCGGTCTACGACTCCCATAATGCACTTCACCAACTGGATGCAGTTGATCCCTTGGCGGGCTTGACGGCAAGCAATTCTTTAGTTCCAGAGCGTCTTTTTACCTGCAGTTTGCAGAGGACAAGTGCCACTAGTCCAAGGGAGACTGACGGTGCTTCTGGCTTCCACAGGGGTCCCTCTGGTCGGGAGTGATGAGTTTCAGCGAAGGACAAGGGTTGTTCATGCAGTTCCCAGTCTGTTGCCCCAGGGACAGGGTATCCCTCTTTTGCCTTGGCGCAGTGGGAAGAGTCCCGTTGTCAATGATGCAGAGCTCCTCTTTGTTCCTCTTTGAAGTTAGTCCATCAAATCTGAGGATCTGGTGTCAGGAGTGCCCCTTAAATTCTGGATTTAGGGGATTTAGATGTTGGAGGCTAGTGGGCAGCTAGCACCTGCAGCTAATTGGGGCATGAGGTGAACACATCCGGTGGTGCAGGTCACCTTTAGCTACCCAGAACCCTCCATTCTACCACTTCTAAGATGGCAGAAATCAGAATTTAGTGCACAGACTGGACTGCTCATCCTAGAGGCGTGGTCAGCCTGCTGGGGGTATGCACAGCCCTGCATACCTAAATTCAAGCCTGTCTATGAGCAAACGTGCCTGGGGGTAGAGAGTGGCTATTTCCTTGCTGGGGACAGCACAGATGGATATCTGGGGCGATGGCGCCTTTGAAGCTCACCCCCTGATGGATCTCTTCACTAGCCCGGCTGGGGGTGCTGGAGTTGTGACCTCCTTCCTGCCTCAGCCTTTGTTCCTGACCTTTAGGAGCACCACAAAATAGAGCTTATTTTTTTATCTCAAATTACACACTAAAACAAGCAGAATTGAACATGAACAAGTATAACTGGAGTCATAGAGTTTAGAAGCAATATTAAATCACAGCAGAACTGGGTTTAAAAGTTCCATTGAAGTCTACTGGAGAAATATCACTGGTTAAAAAAATGCACTTAGAAAGTGACCTTACAGGGTTAGGGTTGTGCAGTCTCTAGGATCATATCACAACAGTAAGTGCAATTTTACTTGGCTCATGGCATCTGAGTGCAGAGTTGTCGTGGCTGTCCATGGTGCTGAATGGGACTCATGTTGAAGTCAATAGCAGGGAGCCACTTGTGACAAATGACCACTGCAAGGAGGTCGAGCTGTGGGGAACCCTTGCATGATTAAGGTTGTGCAGGTCCTGGGACTAGTCCACAGCAGTCAGTTCACTTCTACCTTGTCCATGGGACCCGGGTGCAGAGATGTCCTGGATGTCTGAGGTGCTGAACGGGACTCACACTGGTGCTGATTTTACCATGCACACAGTGCTGAGACAAAGGGGATGCAAAAACTCAGCGTCATTACTGATGTCTGTCAGAAGTGCTGGGCAGGGCTCTCCTGTTGCAGCATCAAGTTAAGGGGTCAGTTACCGGGCTGATGACCAACAAGCCTTGGGAGCGGTAAGCACAGGAAAAGGCTGTGGAGACGTCTTGAGGTTCGGGGGAATATGGTAGCGTCCTGTAACTTTGGGTAAGGCCAGACTATGACTTCCACAATTCACTTCACTAACTGAATCCAATCGATCCCTTGAGGGGCCCAATGGCTGGTAATTCTTTGGTTCTAGTGCATCTTTAGATGAATTTCAGCCAAGGACAAGGGTTGTTCACGCAGTTCCGAGTCTGTTGCCTCAGGGACAGAGTATCCCTCTTTTATCTTGGTGCAGTGGGAAGAGTCTGGTTACCGGTGATGCACAGCTCCTCTTTGCCATTCTTTGAAGTTAGTCCAATAAATCTGAGGTTCTGGTGTCAGGGGTGTCACTTAAATCCTGCATTTAGGGGAGTTTGGGGTGTAGGGGCTAGTGACCAATGGACAACTAGCTCCTGCAGCTAATCTGCCCCTGAGGTGACCACATCCAGTGGGACAGGTCACCTTTAGCTACCCAGAACACTCGTTTCTGCCACTCCTAAAATGGCAGAAATCAAAATTTTGTGCATAGACTGGACCTCTCACCGTGGAGATATGGTCAGCCTACTGGGGTTGTGCACCATCGTACCTACATATTTTCCTACCTGTCCATGAGCAAACGAGCCTGGGGGTAGGGGAAGGCTTTTTCCATGCTGGGGAACAGCACAGATGGCTATCAGGGGCAGTGACGCATTTAAAACTCATCCCTCTGATGGTTCTATTCACTAGACTGGCTGGGGGGGGCGGAAGGTGTGACCTCCTTCCAGCCTAAGCCTTTGTTCCTGATCTGTGGGAGAACCACGCTGCCTGGCAGGAGGTCACAAACCTGTCTTGGTGGCAGGAAGCATGGGAAAAAGTGCAGGATTACCATCCAGAGCACAAAGAAGGGTAGCAAACAGGTGGGCAACCACTAGTGTGCCACCTGGGTATATTCTAGTTGTCCCTCGACATCAGATTCAATTCGCGGGAGAGAAAGCAAGTTGTTTGACACCAAATGTGACGTATCTAGGCGGTACCATAATGGAGCTAGCAACCGGGGTCTGCCCGGGCTTAAGTCACATGTCATCCTATTGACCGGCCTGCACTTATGGTGTTCCAAAATGGAAAGGACACTATAGAGACATATAAGCTTGTGCTTATATGCTGCACATTAAATATAATTCACACTGCCTCCAGGGCAGCAGAGGCCTTGCTTATGGGGGTCTGACATATTGGTAAGGCAGTGCATGGGACTGTGCCTCTCACAGTGAGGTAACAATTAAACTCAAGAAGTTTGCACCACTCTAGCAGTCTGCGATAGCAGCCCTGCCATCAGTAATTTGCATTGGTCAGCTAGGGTGGCACAAACATATGCTGCAGACCCCTTTACCACCTGTTCCCTGGGTACTCTGGATACCATTTACTAGGGGTTTACAAGGGGGTAATGTTTTGCCAATCAGGGAATTACCACATCAACAAATAATTTAGGGAGAAAACACTTACACTGGAGTTTGGTTAGCAGATCACAGTGTATTATCAGACCCAAAAAAACAGCATTGAGGTGTCCAAATGGGAGCAAACAGTGAGGGCCCAGCTTTCTTACAGGGATACTCTGGCTTCTCTATCCCTTCCCTTGTTGCGACCATCTTGTGTACATATCCGATTATGTCCTTGTGTAACCACTTCATCACTGACCACTTCTGCATCTTTTGTCTAAAGCCCTTACTAAACTTTAGCCAAGGTTCCACACCGAACATTCTTTGTGCCTCTTGGATTTTGGCTTTGTACAACCAAAGTGCCTATGCACTATAGGCGAACCTCTCTACAAGGATCATAGCTAGTATACTGATTGCGTCCACCCAGTTTGCGATGCTCCTTTCTTTCTTGAACATTTTATTCTTCCTCTCTGCATTTTTTTTATCCTGTCCCTCTGTAGTTCTCCTGAACACTTTTTTTGCTTGTATTTTATAAGGTCTTCCAATAGCCGCTTCGTCTAACCAGATTTAATAATGGACAGCTAACACATTCCCAGACTTCTTTTTTTTTTTTGTAATTCGGGAGGCGAAGGACACCCGAGCACACGTTCTTTCTTTTAGTATTTTGTGACAGGATCTGCCCTTTCTTCTAGTCCACTGGTGAAACAAATGTAGGTGTTTTTCACACCGAGATGGTTCATGGGTGAGCAGGAGCATTCCCGAGAAAGATTTCAACTAACCCTACTCACATAGACTTTAAAAGTGTCATTGTTGAGCAGGAAGCAAGATACAAATGTACTTATTTATGTCTTTATTAAATTGCATTAATGTTGCTCTGGCTTGTGACCAGAAGCCACATGGCTAGTGAGCGAATGGACGTCATTCCATCTTACAGACCTCTTCTCGTCAAACTGACAGAAGACATGCCTGAAAAAGGAGAAAAATGTGTCTCCTCACAGACAGCCTTTAATGAGGGATTAACTATATTTGGCGGGGCCAGGGTTCTGCACGGTTCTCAGTAAGTAGAAATATATATCTAACGTTGGAAATATATGATAATAGTTTTGAACTAAATGCTAAACAGTGTTTATTAGTCGACTTTGTATTTAACTTTTTTTTAACCAATATATAGTTTAGTTGAGCCTCTGTTTGAAGCTCACGGGGATTGGGTATTTCCATCCCATTTCCAAGATTTAGAAGCTATTTTGATTTCTGTATTATTTACTGCAGCCATCTGCAGGCGGAAGCCGAGAGCAAAAGCAATTTACAGCGATTCACTGACAAATGCACCCTATCAGTCTGTTAAAAATGGAAAACTCACATTTCAGGCTTGCTGCTCCTTGGAAGGCTTCCAAGAACAAAAAGAAAATGTTTGAGCATCCATAAATAATAAATATTTAAAGAGCGATATGAAGGAGACCAACTTGGGACTGGTGAATTGTGAGAACAGCGCGAAGTGTGAGAGAATCAAGCTCCCGATTTGCAAAGGTGGTCATAAGTTAAGCCTATTATAATTTACGACTATGCATGTTTGTAAATTGTGACTTTTTAAGGTGTTGACTGCACTGTAAGATATGACTTTCGATAGCAGCAAGCGTAAATTGTGATATTTACTAAAGAACTACAATCATTTATGCCATTTTTCTAGCGCTACGTTTGAGTTACATCTGCTCATTTAAGACTAGGACTTAAATTAGTTTTTTTTTTATCCAGAATTCCTTTTATATTGCCAAGGATGTGACTCATGCATGGGAATGGAACATCTAACCCCAGTGGGACAGATTTGTGGGGGATTTCAAGTTCTGGGCATCTCTTCCTCTCTCCCTTTTGGTGAAATCAGCTATCGTTTTGCTTTACCAGCTCCAAAACTTGCTGTTCCCCGTCCCTGCCTCCCTCTTCACGCGCATTGACACTTTGGGGGGGTTTTCTGTGGAGAGAGGGTTTACCTCGTCCTCGGATTGCATTTTTCAAATGTTGCAAGTCAACCTACGATGGTGGCATCGCTGCACCGGGTGTGCGGTCCTATTACAAGGCAGCCCAGCTAGCAGTCCTGAATGAATGGTAGTTTGGGGGATTCAGGCTCAGACATTAGGCCTATGCGTCACAGGGGTGGGTGCTTAGTGAGACCCCTCTCCAGCATTTACTGTATGGGGTAGCTCCTCGGTGGCTCCCTCCAGCTCTTCGTGTTGACCTTAAAGTTTGTAAAAAGGTAACACCGTCTATGGGATGGAGGGGACAATTCAACCTGGAGACTCCCCTATGTGTGGGCACTGCCCTGCCAGACAGCTGAGTTGCAGGGCTTTCAGCACTGGGACCTCATCGTATCTCTCGGCTGGGAGATATTTTTCACAAACAATTATTTAAGACATTCAATGACCTCGAGGAGGAGTTTGGCCTCATGCAAACTCAATTCTTCAAGTATTTGCAACTCCTCTATACCCTCACCCTTTATATCACACTCTTGGTAGGCGTCCTGGAGGTCAGTCCACTGCTTAAGGTACTTCTGACGCATATCTTGGAACATGTTTTCCAATATTTACCGGTCACTGGTAGTCCCAATGCCACTGATGCCGTCAGGCACCGGCGAGAGACCTTCTGTCGGGATGTGGGCCATCTTATGTATAAGGACTGGAGGGAGGTGCTGGCCTCTACGCAGGAGACAGCCATCCCATAGCAGTACCGCCTGAACAGTTGCATTATTTGCATCAGTTTACTTCTCAGGGAGAGATTGTGAAGGAGAAGGCTGATTAAATCTGCCAGTTGCTTACGCTGCCAGACCACGGCAGGACATTTCTTTATACAGTTTGGGGCTGCCAAGGTTTTGGCTTGTTTCTGTGAGGGGGTATTTCATTGTTTGGAAGGAGAGTTGGGCTTGGCCTTGCCGAGGACCCCGCAGTATGCCCTGCTACACATCACGGACCAGGTGGATGGTAATAGATACAAGCAGGCCTTGCTTTGGCTGAGCCTTCTCATAGGGCAACATAGATATAGAGAAGCCATGGAAGGATGCCCAGGCCCCCTCCCTGGAGGTATGGAAGGAAGGGCTGGATCGCAGCAAGGCGTTGGAGCGCCCGATCAACATAGCCAGGGGATGCGCCAAAAAGTATTAAGGAATATGAGAGGAATGGGCAGCCTTTCATGGGATTCACTTTGAGCCACGCCCCATGCCAGAGTGGACCCCGGAGGCCAAAATCAGAGCGTTTGGTACATGATCCGGTCATGGGAGGGATTGGCGGGGGAGATGGGTGGTGCATTGACCCACTGTGCACTGCAGCTCATCTACTGTGCACTGCATCTCATCCATTACGGGGTAGCACAGAACAAGACATTGCAAGCTAATGTACTGTTTACACTGCAGACATGAAAATTTGACTGAAATGTAAACAGTGTATTAATGAAAGTCAAACTAGCTGTTTGAAGCCACCGGTCCGACTTCCTTTGCAGGTGGCAACCTAGTCGGTGTTTCAAAGGAGGGCACAGATTACCCTGCCAGTGGGTACCGTGAGTGACTGCACCTGCCTGCAGTGAGATGCCTGGAATAGGGTCCCTGTGATCCTCCTTTCCCCACTTCCAAGAGGCACCCTCAGGAAGAGGACTGACTGACTGTCACCTGTAAGTGTACATGCAGAGTGCCTACTGACGGCCTCTTTGCATCTGCATCCAAAATGTTTTCTTGTCTGTCTGAGGTTGCACCGCCACGTGTAAAGGAGGGAACGCCCCCCCTGACACTGTGCTGTTGCAAAATATGCACAGCACGATCTGAATTACACAAGGGGCCGTACAAACATCTGGTGATCCTTCCATAATACCAGAGCGCCCTGGGGCACTTTCCTGGATCCTGGGTTCCTGGATCTTTCAGAAGCAGATTTGGTGTGCATACAACCGCAATAAAAGCAAATGTATGTGAATATACAATTTCTCTGCCTCTTTGCGATGCTACACCTTACTTGACTGGGTTTTCCTTAGCACTCCTTGATTAACCATGCCTACAGATTTAACTAATAACACAATGTATGGCTACGTGGGTATCGCACATGGGCGTACATTACGCAGTCGGAGTTCAAGCACTGACAACAAATTTGACACCTTTATAAAATTCTATATATTCTCCAAGTATAAATTAAACCTTTTACAAAGCATAATTCGGCAAATCTGTCTAATGAACTGGGCTCTTATGCTCTGATTATGAAGGTTTTCCTGGCTGAAGACCGAAATAAAACTGGATTTTTTGACTTACGTCTCACTTAAACTTTAAACCTAGAAGAATGATTCATTAACCAGGTGTTTTCGCATTTAATTTAGCACCAAAAGTGCTGAGGTAGTCTCTGGTGGTGACATTATACAGACTGTTCTAGGCCAGATCATAACATCATAGCCATGCATTACCCCTCTATTCCTTAAATCCACGAGTATTTACCTCCCATCAGACATTTGAATGTTTCTTCTAAATCTTCGATTGTAAGCCCCTCACATCTTTGGAGGGTCGTATAGTGGGGAGCCTGCCCTGTCACCTTCGTGTATTTTTGTATGCCCTTCAGACAGTAGGAGTGAAGAACTGGACTGAAGAGATGGAAAATTCTGTTGCAGTTAAAAATCGAGTGGCCTGTTGGTGCTGCACTTGCAGTACCTTGGAACCTCAGGTTTGCACCTTGGTATGGTGGTAGAAGGCCCTGCATTGTGATCAAATATTAGTAGAGTAAATTCTTTGTTTGTGGAATTTTCAATGAACAATCCAGATACCTTTGGTCTTTCAGTACACGGCTCAGAATCTCACTCCTCTGTACTTAGACTTTCAGACATAATTCTCAAACTGCAGAGCCTCAACAAATGAACACATTACAACACTCTAACCTCTTCCTTTCACGTGAAACAAACGCTAACAAGTACCCTTAATGACCCCACATCACCACCATGACAACCATGACACATTTCCTTGAGTTAGCCTGAAACAAAGAGAATTGGTCAATTAACTAACTGTGTCTGCTCTAATCTCATGCCTCATAACTTCACAATAGTCCAGCACAAAAAAATCAGAGAAATGGAGAAGCACGCAATCATTGCTTACAATAAGTAACTGATTTGTCTTTCTAAATTAACTATAACATTCAAACAAATCATAACAACAGCATTATCGAATGCCAACTAGTTGACATGCCTTCCGTACTGATTACTTTGCCATCTATTTTCAAGAGCATCATTGTACGTGGAATATTGCCTTTGACGAATAGACATTTCGATCCATTTTGAGAATGGAGCAACGTGCAGATTTAAGGATATAGGCGTGGTTCAATGGCGAACCAAATTTACAAACAGGAAACCAGGCTTTACAATGCATTTTTCCCACACAATGCCTCTACCATAAATCTTTTACCATGCACTGGGTTTATTATCACGCACACTTTTAACACAAAAGGTAAGTATATTTAAGGAAAGTGTCTGTATGTCTGTGTGTGTGTATATATATATATATATATATATATATATGTAAAAAACCTACTGGCAGTTGCCAGTAGGTAGTTATAATTAGCATCTAGTTTCTATGGAAAAATCATTTTTTACTTGCCTATATCTTTAGCTCCGGTTGACAAAGCGCTTCACTAAATTTTCCAGACATTTTGATGCTTACATCAGCTGCTGTCTACAAAGTTTTGGGGTGATCCATCAAGCGTTGCCCAAGAAAAAGGGGAGGTCCAAAAAGTTGCATTTCCCATGTTAATTCGTATAGGGATTTTGAACAGGAATAGAACCTGAACTACTGGGTGGAATTACACCAAATTTGGCCGAAAGTTAGCTCTTGGTCCAGCAAGGTCCATTTTTGTTATTTGGTATAAATCCATTCAGTAGTTTTTGAAATACTAAAGAAAAAAAAACGAATTTGTATCTACAGGGACACAGAGACCAAATTAAAGCTGAAAAAAGACAGAAGGGGCAGGTTAGGAATGCCCTGACCCCCTGGGTCTGGTGGTGGGGTCTCACAGACCCTGCCGGGAGCCCAAAACATTAAAAAAAAAAAAATCCCCACAAATTCCTGGAGGATTTGCAAATCCACAGGATTACCTGCACCTGCTTTAATTTCACCCCCCAGGTGGGCCTGGTCCATGGGGGGAATATCGTTTTTATAATGAAGGGGAGAGGTGCACATGTCGCCCCCATCCCAGGCCAATTTCGTCCCTGGGATCCTATCCCCCAGGGCCCAGATGAATCACAGAATAGGGAGGGGGCCATTTGCCCCCTCCCCAGACCATTTTCTGCCCCAAGGAACTCCTCCCCTGGGGCCTGGCCACGCACTGTAAAAGAGAGGGCACCACATGCCCCCTCTCCCACAGCCATTCATAGCCCTAGGGATCCCAAACCCCAGGGCCAGGCTCCTGCTATGTCCCTGGGTGCCTATCCCAGAACGTAGCAGTTTCCCTGCCCACACTAGTGCGGGAAGCCTCTGTTTGCTCCTGCTAGGTGAGCACAAACACTAAGGCCCTCAATACAACCCTGGCGGTAAATTCCGCTTACCGCCGTGCCGATGGCCGCCAACATACTGTGACTGCGGTGGTATTCCTCTATGGGTATAATGACCCACCCTGAGAATACCGCCACAACACACAGACACCCACACAAGTCCGCCACACCAAAGGTCAGTGATAAACTGGAGATAGCAAAACCCACACCGTCGTACCAACAAGAATACGCCCACAGTATCATGACCCACGAATCAACGCGGCGGTCTTTCAACCGTGGTAACCCATTGGCAGTACATACCGCCGCGCTCAAAATACACACACACTTACAAAAATGCACCACATTGGACAATTCAAAATACACACACCTGACACACATACACACACTCTCACGCTCAGACCACTATAAAACACACACCCACATTACCCACAACCCTTTCAACAAACAAATTAGAACAAGCAGAGAGAGAAAAGCAAAGAGCACACCTTCACCCAGAGGCACAGAACACCATCACCCATACACCATCCACGCACATCACATAATACATCACAACACAGCACCCCACACATCACCTCATACATATCACTCACACCACATCATGGCACCTCAAAGACACCCCAGGAATTCTGAGAAGGAGCTAAGGGTCATGATGGCGGAAATCATCTGGGTAGAGCCACAGCTATTCGGATCACAGGTGCAGCAGACGTCCATTGCAAGGAAGATGGAGCTATGACGGAGAATCATCAACAGGGTCAACGCCGTGGGACAGCATCCAAGAACCAGGGATGACATCAGGAAGAGGTGGAACGACCTATGGGTGAAGGTGTGTTCCGTGGTTTCAAGACACCAGATTGAAGTACAGAGGACTGGCAGTGGACCCCCACCTCCTCCCCCACAACTAACAACATGGGAGGAGCAAGTCTTGGCGATCATGCATCCTGAGGGCCTCGCAGGAGTAGCAGGAGGTCTGGACTCTGGTAAGGCAAATCTTTATTACTATAGCCCCCACCCTACCTGCATGCCATCACATAACCCCACCCTCACACCCATCACCCCACCACCTCACACATACCACACCATCACAACCCACACATCCTAATACCAAGCCCTGCATTCAACACCTATGCATGGACCCCCAACACAGACCTACATGGACACCCTTCACCACAGCATGCACACTAGTGACAATCACTTAGCCACACCAATAACATCTCACACAACCCAAAGGTGCCTTGCTAATAATAATCATAGAGGGAAACATATCCATGCACAAGATGGCACACGCAGATACAATAACACTGCATTTGCATCCCAACAGGACCCCTACCCAACGTCACCGGATAGGAGGTGCCAGCTACATTCAGTCCCCCCACAGAAGAGGCCTACAGTGATGACAGCAGATCTGCACGCCTGGATCATGATGACCAGCCTGGCCCATCTGAGACCTCTGGACAGTCGGTTCCCTTGCTACAGTCCCAACCCACCACACAGCCTCCCCCCTCAGGAAACACCAGCACAGCACCCACCCAGTGGGCCCATGCCACTGTCCCCAGGACATGTCAATCAGCAGTGTGTCCACCACTACAGGGACCCCAGGCAACCCCGCAAACACAGGACGATCAGGGACATGGGGTCAGTGGCAGTGGGCACACGGTTCAGGGTACAGAGGCACAGGACAACAGGGAAGCTGGAAGGACTGCTGTGCGACAGGGGGAGGACAGGCCCAGGGAACCCACTCTCAACGATGCACACTCCAACATCATGGGAGCATACCACCATTCCCAGGAGACCATGGGCACAGTACTGGCCAAGTTTCAGGAGACCCAGCGGCTGCAGGAGGGACACTACATGGGATCAGGGATGGGCTCACCAAAATCTACACCATTCTGGTCACCATCCAGGGGTGCTGGCTGATATGGCCAAGACCATGAGGGTGCCAGTATCTCAACAAAGGGCCCATGACACTTGCCAAACCAATGAACAGCCTTCCACCTCCGCCGGCGCTAGTGGACAGGAGAACCTCCACAGAACCAACAGGCCACCAGCAGCCCACCCCCTGCAGAAGGAGAACCACCCCGCAAATGGTCCCTGTGATCCAGGCAGAAGACAGAGAACATTGCCAAGACCCCCGCCAGGAAATAAGACTCTCCTGATTGTCACCCTTCTGTCCCACTCTTTTACCCTGTCCACCTTGAACTTCCTTGCTAGGAAACTGGATGATGTGGACTGGGTTGCCTACATCAAGTCACAAGACGTGTGTCTGTTTCAAGAAACCTGGGTCGAGGGCCAATCAAGTATGGATGGGTTTCTCTCTTTTAATATCCCTGCACAGCCATCAGAGAAAGCAACTGGTCGTGCAAAAGGGGGACTTTTAATTCTTTTAAATTCAAAGCTCCAATGTGATTATAAGGTTTTAGAATTTGATTGTCCCGACTTGATGGGCTTACAAATTTCTTTTCATCAAAAGTTTAACATAACTCTTATCAATGTTTATGCCCGCTCTGTTGCCCGTGGTACAGAATCACATATTTTAACCTTACTCTCTGACTTTTTAGACACGATACAAACTAATTCCTATTTAATTATCGCAGGGGATGTTAATTGCACTTTTGAACCCTCTGCATTTCTTAGTGATTTAACTGTGGAAGAGGACGAATTATGGGGGATTGCACAATTGGATGGTGATAGTTATCCTCCACGCTCTCGTGTCGCAGCACAGCTCGCTACATTATGCTTAAAGATTGGCCTAAGGGCCTGCAATGGTCGAACCCCTTCTGATTTAAACCTCGCACCGACATTCCTACGAGGCTCTGTGGCCAGTGTAATTGATTATTTTTTGGTGGATGTGCGTCTTTGGCCACTGCTGCTAGACATGAGGGTAGATTCAAGATGCGAGAGTGATCACTTCCCACTGCTGCTTACCCTTTCTGGGAATATCTTTGGCAGAACCTCGAATACGTAACCATCAATGGTTCCTCCCCCTATTTTAAATAACGCTAATACAAAGGTGAGATGGCCTAAAGTCATGTCAAACCCCTATTTGCTACGTAAGATTTATCAAGTGTTTTTAGATAATTTGTCAGCTTACGAAGACCTCGAGCCCGAAGCCATCCCACTTCTTGATATCCACGAAGATATGATGGTCAAACTTCAAAGTGTTTTTTATAAAAAGGCAGCCATGGTAAGCCGGCAACACGGGGGTTTATCTAACAGTAGATGGTTTAATGATGCATGTATGAGGGCTAAGATCGAGCTAAGAAAGGCCATAAAGGCCGGGTCCACGGGGGCGATCAAACAAGCAAGATGTATGTACAAAAAGGCAATTTTACAATCAAAGAAAACTTGGGAAGATGTTATTTGGCAGGATTTGTTAGATGCTACAAAAGCAAACAACAATACGCTTTTCTGGGAATTGCTGACTAAGCATGAGAGAGGGGGTAGGTCTAATCTAAGGAACCATATTCAACCCAGAACCTGGGTGGAGCACTTCTCTCTCTTGTATGAAGGAACTATCTCCACTGGGGCTGTTGACTGTGATAAAGTGGGATTAGACCCCCTAATTCTACAAAACACTAACCTTGCCACTTCTCCACTCGATGGGAATCTATATAACTCTGAGAGTTATATTTGTTTCTCCTTAGAAGAAACTGCAGAGGCTATCAACTCTTTAAAGTCAGGTAAAGCCCCAGGTCCTGATAAAATTCCAGGCGACCTTTATAAATCAGAGTTATCTATATGGACCTGGTACATTAACCTACTGTCAAATAAAATCACAAAAGGAGGACAGATCCCTGAGACGTGGAAGGGTGCAGAAATTATCCCAATTTACAAAAAGGGTAATGCAAATCTTCCAATCAATTACAGACCGGTCAGTTTAATTGATAATTTACAAAAAACCTTTGCCAAACAGTTGCTAGTCAGACTATCGAGCTGGGTGATGGAGCAGCAGATCCTTTCACCGCTTCAGGCAGGGTTCCGCTCCAGAGTTAGCACGGTTGACCAGGCTTTTAGGTTGACCGTGCTACACTGGAAATATGTAGTCTTGGCAAAGCAAACTTTATATGTCATTTTTGTTGATCTGCGTTCTGCTTTTGATTTGGTCCCAAGAGATAAGCTTTGGGGAGTGTTACACAAAATAGGGGCACCACCCGATATTATCCATCTATTAATACGCATGCATGAAGGTACATATGCGCAAGTAAGATGGGGCAATCAAGGCGAATTGACTAACAAATTTCTCATTAAAAGAGGTGTCCGTCAGGGATGTGTGCTTGCACCACTTCTGTTTTCTTTATTCATCAACGAGGTGGTCCAAGAACTATTGACATGCCAGAACGATGCCCCCACCCTAGTCAATCAGAAAATCCCAATTCTCCTTTTTGCGGATGACTCTCTATTGATTTCAAAAACCCCTATGGGGTTGCAAATTCTTGTGGACAGATTTAAATCATTTTGCTGGAACTTTGGTTTGGAGCTGAACACGAAGAAAACGAAATTGATGGTGCTTCGCTCTGGCCCTCGTAAGAAATGTACTATTAGGTTAGATGGAGCTATTTTGGACCAGGTTAGCTCCATTGACTACTTGGGTGTGAGACTTACAGATTCACTCCTTTGGGAGGAACAAGTTGGCAAGAGTGCTGGGCTCTTGTAACACCGGGCAGCATCCATATTGCGCCTCTATAGGAATACGATCGCTAAAGTTGTGTCTCCAGCAGTAAAGATTTATGTGGCTAAGGCACAGGGTGCTGCTGTTTACGGCGCAGAGATCTGGGGCACATCAGATAGTAGTAGGATAACAAAAATTGAGAATAGCTTTGCACGGGCTTCATGTGCTTGCCCTATTAGCACCCCATTAACCCCCCTATTTTTAGACCTAGGGTTTAAACGAATAGCTGATTTAATTATCTTACGGCCTCTATTATATTGGGTGAGGCTTTGGGTAGTTCCCGAACTGGCCATATATAAGTTTTCTCTATTAGAATTGTTAAAATGCCCTAACTCGACGTCCATTCCATGGATCAAATACGTATCCGGTTGGTTTTGCACGCTGGGATTGAGGAACTTTTGGGAGAATCCCCAGCAACTCGTGAAGTCCCATGTAAAAGTACTGAAAGGAGCTTACTGGTCCCACATACGTAATAATTACATTTCTCAAAAATCGAATGGTCATTTAACTAATTTGTTTATTGACTTTAAATGGTATCCGGAGTTCGAACTATATTTAGATATAATACCTGATCTACTAGGCAAAAGTTTGTATGCCAGATTTCGATTTGGAACATTACCTTTGAAGGCCTTGACGAGCAGATGGGGACCCAAGTTAAGCTCTGATATCTGCCTTGTATGTGGCACTTCTTCCGAAACAGTAGAACATTTTATGTTTTTTTGTCCCGCTTACTCAATCCCAAGGTTCAAATGGATTCACAAAATATGTCGGGAATTGAACTTAAGGAAATGTCTTTTAGCTTTGAGGATTTTAAAAAGCCATAATTCAAATGTGACAATTTATGCAGTAAGTAAGTTTTTAGTAATGGCATGGCGCATACGCATTTTTTATTTACAATGATTTGAAATTGTTCCAAGTCGGGCAAACATGGACTCTACTTTTTTTAAAACTCTGCTATGATATTATGATGTTTATTTATATTTATATTGTACTGTATTATATTGCTTTGATGGTCTGTGGCCGAAGAAAGCTTATGTGTGAAATGCAAATGCCATTGCTACCCTTCCTATGCCCCTTTGGACAATGCACCTGTGATAGCAAGAGACTGGACTCTAACTGGACGTTCCTCCACAATCACCCCAGCCGATTGCACATACCCCTATACCCATTAGCACCTAAATAAACACCCTTTAAACAAATAACAATCTGAAGTCAGTCGGATGCTTCACAAATGTATTACTACAACATTAGCAACAAAAATGCAAGGTATATGTCCATTTACTCATACCAATGTATGACAGTTGTTGGGCAGCAGTACACATAGCAGAAGGCAGAATGGGGTACACAGATCTGAAAAAGGAAATCCAAAGGGAACAGTCAGTGGCCATACATAAAGTTTAAGAGGCTGCCATGTTCAATGTCCTAAAGTTAACTGATGTGTGAAGAGGAGTTACAGTCCCTTACCTGTGTGTCACTGGAATTACTGCAGGATGATGTGTGTTCTGTTGTCAACATCTTCTTCCTCTGCCTCCTCTTCCTCACTGTCCACAGGCTCCACCGCTGCCACAAGACCATCACCAGGCTCATCCTCCAGCAGAAAAGGCACCTGGCGTCTCAAGGCCAGGTTGTCCAACATACAGCATGCCACGATGATCTGGCACACCTTCTTGGGTGAGTAGTACAGGGAGCCACCTGTCAGATGGAGGCACCGGAATCTGGCCTTCAGAAGGCCGAAATTCCTCTCAATAATACGCCTAGTTCACCCATGTGCCTCTTTGTTGTGTTCCTCTGCCCTTTTCCTGGCATTCCTCACTGGGTCAGAAGCTATGAGAGGTTGGAGTAACCAGAGTCACCTGCAAATTTTGAGGGATACCTGTTAGACACACACTCACCCTTAGGGACTACCCCATACCCAGTCACCTACTCATACAGTGTTGGGTCCTTGGGCTCACCTATTAGCCACACCCGGTGCCTCTGGAATTGTCCCATCACATAAGGGATGCTGCTATTCCTCAAGATATAGGCGTCATGCATGCAGCCAGGATACTTGGCATTCACATGGGAGATGTACTGGTCCGCCAAACACACCATTTGCACATTCATCGAATGGTAGCTTTTTCTATTTCTGTACACTTGTTCATTTCTGAAGGGGGAAACAAATGCAACATGGGTCCCATCAATGGTACCGATGATGTTGGGGATATGTCCCAGGGCATAGAAGTCAGCTTTCCCTTTGGGCAAATCCTCCACCTGAGGGAACACAGTGTAGCTGCGCATGTGTTTCAGCAGGGCAGACAACACCCTGCTCAACACGTTTGAGAACATTGGCTGAGACATCCCAGATGCCATGTCCACTGTAGTTTGGAAGGAGCCACTTGAGGGGGTATACCTGTGGGTTGGCAGATAGCTAACATCAGGTCTGGCTCCAAATGGGCACACAGTTCTTGGATTGTGGCACGATCAAGTTTGTATGTGATTATGATGTGTCTGTCTTCCATTGTCGACAGGTCCACCAGGGGTCTGTACACCGGAGGGTGCCGCCATCTCATAAGCTGGCTCAGCGGGTGTAGCCTATGGAAGAGAACGGTGAGCAGAAAGTCATTTACCACATAGATAGCACAACTGTATCAGAACTAATGTTACAGAAGTCGTGTGTGAAATCCTGACTCCTTCTATGTGCCAATATGTGCTGTGACGCAGTTGGGTGATAGGCCATGTGCTCCCCAGAAATGGCGGCTGCCTGAATTGTAAGGAGAGACAAGGGGAAATTAGGTAATTGCGCTGGCGTTGTGCAGAGTCGCGGTAGGAGGTCAAAGACTGCCGTGCAACTCCGCATTGGTTATCATTGGGCCTTATGGGCCCTAGGAGCCAATGGAGATGTACGCCGGCGGTGACGTCACCGCCATTTTCTCGCTCTTCACTAACTTGATACCTGACCATCAACAGGATCTACACCGCAAGTGCTGCTGTGACCTGAGTCTGGAAGCGACAATGGCTACAGTGTCTGGGGAAAGGGCCCATGCCTTCACAGCAGAGGAGTTGGACAAACTGGTAGATGGGGTCCTCACCCAGTACACACTACTCTATGATCCTCCAGACAAACAGATGAGTACACTGTGAGCATGATGCATGGGCAAAGCCTGTTTGGAGTGGTGTGGATGTAAGCCACATGTTCGGGGGGTTCCCTGAGTGCTGCATGTAAGGTGGTCAGTGTATGTGCATCAGGCCATGGGTGGGAACTGGTAGGCAATGAGTATGACGGTCCGGACGGGTTAGTAAATAAAGCTTTTCCCTCTGTTTACCCTCTTGGTCAGCACCCACCAGAAGAAGGGAATTTGGCGTGCCATCGCCAAGGAGGTGCGGACCCTGGGGGTCTATCATAGACGGAGCACCCACTGCCGCATGAGATGGGAGGACCTGCGCCGCTGGAGCAAGAAGACGGCGGAGGCCCAGCTGGGGCTGGCCTCCCAATGTGGAAGGGGTGCCCATCGCACCATGCCCCCCCTAATGTTCTGAATCCTGGTGATGGCCTATCCAGAGTTGGATGTGCACTTGAGGGCATCACAGCAGCCACAGGAGGGTGAGTACAGTATCAGAAATCTGACTCTGCGTGGTTTAGGAACAAGCTGGGTGGGGGTGTGTGGGCTTTGGGTGCCCCTAGGCCAGGGCGATCATGCCAGGGTAGATCCCTTGTTTGCAGGCTCTGAAGCACCCCTACCCCAATGGAACAATTGGGTAGCTACTAGTGTGCAGGGTCCTGTGGGTGTGAAGTGTGCAGGTGCTGGCGTTAGGCATTGTACCCCATGGGCTAGTGACTACCATAGTGAGTGGTTGGGCAAGGCCTAGTGCATAGGGCAGCTCAGTGCGTGTTGTGTCTGCCAACGGAAGTGGTGTTGCTGGCATTGACCATGTGTATCCTCTGTCTTCCCCCCCCCTTCTTGTTTTGTCACCCTGTCCTTGTGTGCATTAGCATCATCTGGCGGAGGAGCTGAGGCACCAGCGACTGAGGGAGATGCATCCCACATGGCCCATGAGGGTGAGTCCACGGAGGGTGAAGGTACCAGTGGGACGGAGGGCGAGGGGAGCTCCACAACGGCGACAGGAAGGGATACCAGCGACAGTGACTCCTCCTATATTGGAAGTTCCCTGGTGGTGGCGGACACCTCTGTGCCCACCCCACCAACAGGCACAGCCGCCACCCCTCGTACCAGCACTGCCCTCCCAGCAGCCCCTCAGCATGTTTCCCGTGCCCTCTCACCCAGGAGGGTGGGCATCTCCTTTCCCCAGGCAGCTCAGGCCCTGCCCTAGTTAGCCCTGGAGTGAGGAGGCTATTGACCTCCTGAGATCCCTCACTGTCGGGCAGTCAACCATTCTGAATGTCATCCAAGGTGTCGAGAGGCATTTGTAGCAAACAAATGCATACCTGGAGGGCATTAATTCTAGTGTGGCGACCCAACAGAGAGTATTTCAGGCTCTGGCCTCAGCACTGATGGCAGCCATTGTCCCTGTGTCCAGCCTCCCCCCTCCAACTTCCACTACCCAGAACCAATCCCCTCCACCTCAGCCTATCCCAAGCACACCTTCAGACCAGCATGCACACACATCAACACACAAAAGTGGCTCAGAAAAACATAAGCACCACACATCATCACACAGGCACTCATACAATCACCATACCCATGCACACATACCAACATCCACTTCCTCCACTGTGTCCCCCTCCTCCATGTCCTCCACCTCCCTCCCTGTCTGGTTTCCACTTACACCTGCATGCAATACATCACCATCCACTGCCTCCATCCCCAGCACACCCATCAAGACACACTGCTCACGAGCAATCACCACCCCCACAACCATTCATACGTTCCCTGTGTCCTCTCCCAGTGTGTCTGTGAGCCCTCCTCCCAAAGTACACAAACGCAGGCACACACCCACTAAACAGACATCCAGCTCACAACAGCCTACAGCCTCTTACAACCAATACCTCTTCCTCCACTCCCACACTCCCTCCATCTTCCCATCCCAGGGTGTCCAAAAAGCTTTTCCTAGCTAACTTTAACCTCTTCCCTACTCCCCCCCATCCTTCCCCTAGGGCCAGGATGTATAGATCCCAGCCCAGCACCCCAGCCACCAAATCTGCACCTGCTGTGGTCCTTGCAAGTCCAGGTAGATTGAAGAGGGCACCCGTCAGAGCTGCCAGTGTGCCACCTACAGATGTGAAGGACCACCCGATTCCGCCACCTGCCAAGGTCAAGAAGGAGGGCATCCAGCGGGGCACAATCGCACCACCACCCAGCAAGGCCTCATCCAAACACAAAGAGGACAGTGCCAAGGTCCCAGCAGCTACTGCCAAGGTGGGGAAGGGACACAAAACAAAGGGCAAGTCACATCAGGGCACGATGCATCCTGGTGAGTGGCTGGTAACCACCATTCCATCAGAGATGCCAGCAACCTGTACCACGGTCACCACCGCCACCTGCACCACCACCTGCACCGCCACCTGCCCCGCCGCTGCCACAATGTCAGTCTGCAGCATCCTCCCCAAGGATCAGCCATCCGAGGCTGCGGGAGACGGTCTGGTGTCTCCCTCCACCACTACAGACACCTGTACCACGGGCAGCACCGGCAGCATCTCCATCGCAGCCACCGCCACCTGCACCACCATCTGCACCACAACGTGCCCAGCCGGTGCCACTATATCGGATGTCAGCAGCATCCCCAGTAGGCAGCCGTCCGAGGCTGCAGGTGATGTCCTGGACCCTGGACACGCCACTTGAGGCACCACCACCAGCACTGACACTACCAGCAGTTTGCAGCATAAGTCGCCGCAGGATGGAGTATGCCTCTGCCTCAATGGAGTATCATGCTACCTGTTCCGTGTACATCTCGTGGTTCAGACAACAAGGTGAGAGGTTGTTAACTGCCACACCCCAGGTGCAGCATCACTGGGCACAAAGACCCCTCCAGGACGAGTGGAGAAAGGCGTCCTCTCCCCCTATCCTTGGCAGTATGAAGCACTCTGGGCAAAAGCCACCTCCAGAACCAGTGGAGAAAGGCATCCACTCCCCCTATTCTTGGCAGGATGAAGCACTCTGGGCACAAAGCTCCCTCCAGAACCAGTGGAAGACACCATCCACTTGAGAGACAGTTGCTTTTCACTCCCCAGGACCAAGCAGTGGGCAAACCACCCACTTGAGAGACTGTGGCTTTGCATTCCACAGGACCAAGCAGTGGGAAAATCACCCACTGGAGAGACTTGAGAGACTGTGGCTTTGCACTCCCCAGGATAAAGCAGTGGGCAAACCACCCACTTGAGAGACTGTGGCTTTGCACTCCAAAGAACCAAGCAGTGGGCAAACCACCCACCCAGGCAGTGGTCATGGAGCCCCCTCGAGGAGCAGTGGCGTCATACCATCTTCCGGCTGAGGTGCCCACCCTCCCCTTCTTCCTGAGGTTTCTGTGTTATTTTCGACCTGATGCCCCTGCAGTGTTCTCTCCTTTTTGAGTCAGGTGTCATGTGTGGGCTTCGCCCATGATTTTTGGGATCACTGGTCCACGGACATTTGAAGGGGCAGGGTACGGCCTTGTGTATATAATGTAAAAGTTTGTATACACTGTTTATTTAAATTTCTACTGCTATATCTGAATGTTCCAATAGAACACTGGTTAAACTCATTTCCTTTTGTCCTTGCGTTCTTCCAGGGGGTGACGGGGTGTATCAGTAATGTTGTTGGATGTGTTTGTGTGTATGTTGTTGTGGGTGAGGGTGGGGGTGTTGCGTGCCGCATGTGTGTGTCACTCTCTTTTCCCTTCCATGTGTGCTAGGTGCAGTACTCACCGTCGTCGCCATCACTGCCTTCTTTCTATTTCCTAGTGTATTAGAAGATACACCAACATGGGGAGGATCTGCAGTTCGGGCTCCATGGCGTCCTGGTTCTTCGTGGAGTGTCAAAAGGTGAGTGGTTCCCCTTCGATGTACTGTTTCCACCATGGTTTTGATGTTGTTGGTACCGCCCCGGAAAAGCTGGCAGATTGGCCTCTCATAATAGGGTGGGCGGTACATTGTCTTCCACCTGTCTGTTGGCGGTGTCTGTCGCGGTGTTTGTTGCTACCGCCGTGGCGGTCGGAGTGTTAAAGTGGCTGTCTATGTTGGCGGTTTCCGCCGTGGTCGTAATCCCATTTTTTTTACCGCCAGCCTGTTGTCGGTGTTACCGCTGATTTAACACCGACCACCACGGTTGTAATCAGGGCCTAAGTCTGCTAAAAAATGCTCCTGCCCTCTGGAAGCAGACTTTTCATGTATTTTCCTTCCTGCTGTGAAGCAGCCAGGAAAACAATTAAAAAAATTGCTGATTCCCATAATGAGAAAAGTATTTTTACATGTGGGCGGGAGCAATGCGGCTTCCGCTAGAGGTGCGTACCCGACTCGGGCCGTGGGGCTATTGAAGCTCTCCTGCGGCCTTCAACAGGCTTGAAATGGGTGTCTTTGCCATGCAATGCTACTAAGCCCACATATTACATCAGTCATGACATCTCTTAAGAGATCATTGTTAATATAACTGCAACATTTGCAGTAAAAGTATTGATGAGAAAACTGTGCCTGGTGGTGGCAGAGCTATAGTTACCTTATTGTATGAGTTATAGTTACTTTAGATAACTGTAACTATATGAATTTCCATGGTTTTGTGTGTGTAAATTGTGAATCTAACTACAATGTCCCTGTACCCGTTGTTTTCCTTAGTTAAATATATATATATATATATATATATATATATATATATATATATATATATATATATATCAAAACAAATCCCTTTCTGGGTTAGAGTGACACATAAATTATGCAAAAAAGAGAATAGAGAACTCTGGGTAGTTCCCAAGTTTAGGTGGAGAGCAGCTCTAGTAAGGAGCACCCTGCAACACCAGCAACACTCTAGATTTGCTCACCTCAAATGTCTGTTTATCTAGCAAAGTATTTAAGCATTGGATCAGCACAGTGCTATCCACGCCGAGCTAGATAGTGACAAAGTCTTTTGCCATTTATACAGCAAAGTCTTTAAGCTTAGGTTTGACACAGTATCAACCTTGCTGAGCTGTAAAATGACAAAAGCCATTTACCACTCCAGGCACAGTATTACAGCTTTGGACTGATAAAATACCATCCAAGCCAACCTGAAATGAGTAAAAGCAACCCCTGACACGTGTTTCGCTCTCATTAGAGCTCATCAGAGAGGTTTAGCTTTGTCCAGACACAAGGGAGCACCCAGTATAAATCAAAACAAATCCCTTTCAGGGTTAGAATGATGCATAAATTATGCAAAAAAGAGAATAGAGAACTCTGGGTAGTTCCCAAGTTTAGGTCGAGAGCAGCTCTAGTAAGGAGCACCCTGCAACACCAGCGACACTCTAGATTTGCTCACCTCAAATGTCGCTGGTGTTGCAGGGTGCTCCTTACTAGAGCTGCTCTCCACCTAAACTTGGGAACTACCCAGAGTTCTCTATTCTCTTTTTTGCATAATTTATGCGTCACTCTAACCCTGAAAGGGACAAAGCTAAACCTCTCTGATGAGCTCTAATGAGAGCGAAACACGTGTCAGGGGTTGCTTTTACTCATTTCAGGTTGGCTTGGATGGTATTTTATCAGTCCAAAGCTGTAATACTGTGCCTGGAGTGGTAAATGGCTTTTGTCATTTTACAGCTCGGCAAGATTGATACTGTGTCAAACCTACGCTTAAAGACTTTGCTGTATAAATGGCAAAAGACTTTGTCACTATCTAGCTCAGCGTGGATAGCACTGTTCTGATCCAATGCTTAAATACTTTGCTAGATAAACAGACATTTGAGGTGAGCAAATCTAGAGTGTCGCTGGTGTTGCAGGGTGCTCCTTACTAGAGCTGCTCTCCACCTAAACTTGGAAACTACCCAGAGTTCTCTATTCTCTTTTTTGCATAATTTATGCGTCACTCTAACCCTGAAAGGGATTTGTTTTGCTTTATACTGGGTGCTCCCTTGTGTCTGGACAAAGCTAAACCTCTCTGATGAGCTCTAATGAGAGCGAAACACATGTCAGGGGTTGCTTTTACTCATTTCAGGTTGGCTTGGATGGTATTTTATCAGTCCAAAGCTGTAATACTGTGCCTGGAGTGGTAAATGGCTTTTGTCATTTTACAGCTCGGCAAGGTTGATACTGTGTCAAACCTACGCTTAAAGACTTTGCTGTATAAATGGCAAAAGACTTTGTCACTATCTAGCTCGGCGTGGATAGCACTGTGCTGATCCAATGCTTAAATACTTTGCTAGATAAACAGACATTTGAGGTGAGCAAATCTAGAGTGTCGCTGGTGTTGCAGGGTGCTCCTTACTAGAGCTGCTCTCCACCTAAACTTGGGAACTACCCAGAGTTCTCTATTCTCTTTTTTGCATAATTTATGCGTCACTCTAACCCTGAAAGGGATTTGTTTTGATTTATACTGGGTGCTCCCTTGTGTCTGGACAAAGCTAAACCTCTCTGATGAGCTCTAATGAGAGCGAAACACGTGTCAGGGGTTGCTTTTACTCATTTCAGGTTGGCTTGGATGGTATTTTATCAGTCCAAAGCTGTAATACTGTGCCTGGAGTGGTAAATGGCTTTTGTCATTTTACAGCTCAGCAAGGTTGATACTGTGTCAAACCTACGCTTAAAGACTTTGCTGTATAAATGGCAAAAGACTTTGGCCCATATTTATACTTTTTGACGCTAAACTGCGCTAACGCAGTTTAGCGTCAAAAAATTTAGCGCCGTCTTACGCCATTCTGAAGCGCCATGCGGGCGCCGTATTTATGGAATGGCATTAGCCGGCGCTAGCAGACCGGCGCTGCCTGGTGTGCGTGTAAAAAAACCACGTAGACCAGGCAGCGCTGGCGTAGGGGGAAAATGGCGTTAGGGCGTCTTAAAATGGGGCAAGTCAGGTTGAGGTAAAAAAATTGCCTCAACCCGATTTGCGCCATTTTTTTCGACGCCCAGACGCCATTTAAATGACTCCTGTCTTAGTAAAGACAGGAGTCATGCCCCCTTGCCCAATGGCCATGCCCAGGGGACTTATGTCCCCTGGGCATGGTCATTGGGCATAGTGGCATGTAGGGGGGCACAAATAAGGCCCCCCTATGCCACCAAAAAAAATTAAAAAATATAAAAAATTATACTTACCTGAACTTACCTGAATGTCCCTGGGGTGGATCCCTCCATCCTTGGGTGTCCTCCTGGGGTGGGCAGGGGTGGCAGGGGGGGTCCCTGGGGGCAGGGGAGGGCACCTGTGGGCTCATTTTGAGCCCACAGGCCCCTTAACGCCTACCCTGACCCAGGCGTTAAATAGTGGCGCAAATGCGGGGTTTTTTGACCCGCCAACTCCCGGGCGTGATTTTTGCCCGGGAGTATAAATACGACGCATTTGCGTCGCCGTCATTTTTTTAGACGGGAACGCCTTCCTTGCATCTCATTAACGCAAGGAAGGCGTTCACGCAAAAAAATGACACTATTTGACCATACTTTGGCGCTAGACGCGTCTAACGCCAAAGTATAAATATGGCGTTCATTTTGCGCCGAATTTGCGTCGAAAAAAACGACGCTAATTTGGCGCAAACGGAGTATAAATACGGGCCTCTGTCACTATCTAGCTCGGCGTGGATAGCACTGTGCTGATCCAATGCTTAAATACTTTGCTAGATAAACAGACATTTGAGGTGAGCAAATCTAGAGTGTCGCTGGTATTGCAGGGTGCTCCTTACTAGAGCTGCTCTCCACCTAAACTTGGGAACTACCCAGAGTTCTCTATTCTCTTTTTTGCATAATTTATGCGTCACTCTAACCCTGAAAGGGATTTGTTTTGATTTATACTGGGTGCTCCCTTGTGTCTGGACAAAGCTAAACCTCTCTGATGAGCTCTAATGAGAGCGAAACACGTGTCAGGGGTTGCTTTTACTCATTTCAGGTTGGCTTGGATGGTATTTTATCAGTCCAAAGCTGTAATACTGTGCCTGGAGTGGTAAATGGCTTTTGTCACTTTACAGCTCGGCAAGGTTGATACTGTGTCAAACCTACGCTTAAAGACTTTGCTGTATAAATGGCAAAAGACTTTGGCCCGTATTTATACTTTTTGACGCTAAACTGCGCTAACGCAGTTTAGCGCCAAAAAATTTTGCGCCGGCTAACGCCATTCTGAAGCGCCATGCGGGCGCCGTATTTATTGAATGGCGTTAGCCGGCGCAAGCAGACCGCCGCTGCCTGGTGTGCGTGGAAAAAAACCACGTACACCAGGCAGTGCCGGCGTAGGGAAAAATGGCGTTAGGGCGTCTTAAAAATGGTGCAAGTCAGGTTGACGCTAAAAAGTCGCCTCCACCCGATTTGCGCCATTTTTTACGACGCCCAGACGCCATTTACATGACTCCTGTCTTAGCAGAGACAGGAGTCATGCCCCTTGCCCAATGGCCATGCCCAGGGGACTTATGTCCCCTGGGCATGGTCATTGGGCATTGAGGCATGTAGGGGGGCACAAATCAGGCCCCCCTATGCCACAAAAAAAATATATATATATATATATTTATACTTACCTGAACTTACCTGAATTTCCCTGGGGTGGGTCCCTCCATCCTTGGGTGTCCTCCTGGGGTGGGCAAGGGTGGCAGGGGGGGTCCCTGGGGGCATGGGAGGGCAGCTGTGGGCTCATTTTGAGCCCACTGGTCCCTTAACGCCTGCCCTGACCCAGGCGTTAAAAAGTGGCGCAAATGCGGGGTTTTCTGCCCTGCCAACTCCCGGGCGTGATTTTTGCCCGGGAGTATAAATACGACACATTTGCGTCGCAGTCATTTTTTTGGACGGGAACGCCTACCTTGCATCTCATTAACGCAAGGAAGGCGTTCACGCTAAAATATGACGCTCTTTACTCATACTTTGGCGCTAGACGCGTCTAGCGCCAAAGTATAAATATGGCGTTAGTTTTGCGCCGAATTTGCGTCGAAAAAAACGACGCTAATTCGGTGCAAACGGAGTATAAATATGCCCCCTTGTCACTATCTAGCTCGGCGTGGATAGCACTGTGCTGATCCAATGCTTAAATACTTTGCTAGATAAACAGACATTTGAGGTGAGCAAATCTAGAGTGTAGCTGGTGTTGCAGGGTGCTCCTTATTAGAGCTGCTCTCCACCTAAACTTGGGAACTACCCAGAGTTCTCTATTCTCTTTTTTGCATATATATATATATATATATATAGATAGAGAGAGAGAGAGAGAGAGAGAGAGAGAGAGAGAGAGAGAGAGAGATACATATATATATATATATATACTGTATATATATATATATATATAGAGAGAGAGAGAGAGAGATAGATATAGGTATATATATATAGATATATATATATAGATATATATATATATATATATACTAGGTCCTATCTTAAACTAACTACTGGCGACCTCCATATATATATTCACTGAAAAAAACAAAGGTTAAAATAACGTTATGGTTAGGTGAATTTGTCAGGGACAACATTAACGTTTTGATCTAAAAAAAAAACATAGAAATTCACCAGTTACAGTTAGCAGCGCTAACTATAACTTGTGCTCCCCCATGCTCTGCTTATGACGTCATTTATGACATCACTAATGACATCACTGATGACATCATCCACTGAGTATGTTAGATTGTTGTATATTTTACATAGTGGCAGGTAACTACCATATTACTTCCTACCTCATTTTGTACATCCTGTGTCCAGCTAATTGGTATACGTGTTTACAAAACGCATTTGCTACTAATGCATCACAGTGGTGTAGAGGTATTGAACACATTATACATCTTTGTTTGAAGAGTAACTCTGTGTACAGGTGGGAGTGGACTTGTGTTCATTAGGTTCCCCACAAGTGTTCTGGTACTGCAGAAAATGTTTCCAGCACGGCAAAGATCTACTACTACATACTGAGGCCCAGATTTATGAAAAGTGGCAGCGCCCCCCTAACTCCACTATGTGTGCACAATATTTGATATACGGCGCACCATGGCAGTAGTCAAGGGGACTAACGTCATAATTTTTTATGCTAGCCTGGCGTTTTGCTGGACTACCTTCAATAATGTTGATGCTAATCCTGTAAAGCACCCAGAGGCTCTTTGAACACAATGGGACCCTCTTTTTAACCCCTGCACTTAGCAGGGGTTAAAAAGTGTTTATTGAAATGGTGCAAAGGAATCTCATAGATTCCTTTGCAGTATTTTTACAGCCCCTCTAGCTCCGGAACGCCTCCCTTCTTTACATTATGCCTGGCGCAGGCATAATGCGGAGCAGGGGTTACAATGTGGCTTAATGCAAGCATTTATGGCGCAGCGATTTTGCCCTTCCAAGGCCACATTAGCGTCACAACAATGATGCTAATATGGCATTGGAATGGTGCTAGGCCACCATAAATCTGGGCCTAAGTATTGTAAGCAGCCTTGACTTATTAGACAGAATCATCTCAGCATGTCAATCTCTACTTAACATAAAAGACTGTGTGCACCAGGAACTTACCTAGTTACATGTGCTTGTTTTGCTTCAGAAGATGAGCTGTAAAGTTTTCACCACTGTATAAAGGCTGCAGGTTGTATGATCTTTAGCACTTTCATACCTTGGTTATTTTAGGTGAATAGCCACTCTTTGGATAGGTTTTACATAGAGTGTACAATGCGTTTAGTCAATACATTTTAATACTCTGTGGTGTATTTCTCACAAGAGTTTCACTGTCTGCAAACAGTGTGGTACAGGGTAAGCTCTCTCCATAGAGTAAACACTGTTAACACTGCCCACTTTTCTACTCATACCAACTTCATTTCTAAGTGTAGGTTCAGTGACTGTCAGGGGTTTGAAACAGGAGAAGAGTGTCCATAGTAAGGGATTTGTTATGTAACAGGGCTGAAATAACTGGAGGAAAATGGCGGCATATTTACAAGCCCCAAGCGCCACCTTACGCCGCCCTAGCATCATTTTTTTTATGCTATGGCAGCATCATGGAGGCCTTTCTCTACTATTGTCCTAATGACCACTATGGTGCACCCTATTGTATATATGACACAACTATGGTGTTGTTAGATAGAGCAGGGGCAACGCTAGAAAAGTGGCACCTCGGGATTGATGAGCCACTTTCTTGTAAATCTGCCCCATGGGTTTCCTGAACAGTTGTGTACAGACTGAACACCATGTGCAGGATAGGTTACCCATTCCTCTGTGGTTCATAGTCAACATGAACTAGGCTACCCATTAAATTAAGTGTATGGTACAGGATCAATGTTGCAAATAACACAAGCTTGCTTTACCTATGGCGGTTGTATGTTTGATAACTCTAAAGATGCTTCATATAACACAAGCTTGCTTTACCGATGGGATTGTATGTATGATGGCACTAAAGATGCTTCATATTATTCTAAACTATTCTGCACTTACTTTCATAGCTCTAATGGTATACACGTTTAGAGAGCAATGTGTACAAAATAAGTTTGGATAATGTCATCAGTGATATCATCAGCGGTGTCATAGGACGTCGAAGGTGATGTCATGTCAGGTCACAACCAGTGCAAGGGTTGGGGCAATGCTTTAAACGGATAAAACAAGTGCCGGTACTCACCTTACTGAGCTGTGGACTAGAGGTGGGGCCAGAGGCAGGTCTACAAGCAGTGTGAGGAGACAAGCATTTACTGAATCTTCACATGATATCTCTCCTTCCTCTTACATCTTTCCCTTTTTGCTCTTTTTTCTCCAAGATCTATATTTCTCATGTTCATTTTTGGTCTTTTATCCCTTTACATATTTCTCGGCACTATATCCTCCACCTCTTTATTTTCCCTTTCTCTCATTCAGCTTTCTTCTTTCCCTTTCTCATTGCCTCTCTCCCCTTTCCTTCCCATTTCTCTGCTGTCTTGCCCTGTTTCTTCTCTTTTCCCTTGTTTCTACTCCCCACTATCTTATCGGTCTTTCTTTTCCCTAGCTGTCCTTCTCTCATCCTCTTTCTTCCCTCTTCCTCTTCATCATCATTAAAAATTATAAGTGTAAATCAGCGTACTAAATACACCAAGGAAGACATGCCAAGACAAGTCTGGAGCTCCAATAATTCAAGCACTATGGCGGAGTGATTAGAGAGGAAGTAGGCCATGTTGGTAGAAGAAGCACTATGCACCTACACTGTTGAGTCTATAAGGGATAGGTGTGTAGTGCATTTTCTTAAGAAGACACACTTTCTGTATCATTGTCACCTACAGGAAATGCAATTTGTTTCACAATCTGGGCACCGCTTATGACAGATGGGTGGAGGTCGGGATCAGTAGAGGGAGAGTGGCAAATAAAATGTGTGTGCAAATAAAGTCCATAGGGCTCTCCTGGTGCTTGGCTTTTAGAGTGTCTCACACAAATGTTCTAGTCTGTCAACTTCATCAGTAGTAGTTGAGCATATCTGATGAACATTCCAACTCCAATGAACCTGCCTTGTACCAGTTCTGTCCTCAGCAGAGGAGAAGTTCCGGTACTCAAACGGAGAAACTTATCAAGTGTCTGTACTCAGTACCGGTGAGTACCTGCCCATTTAAAGCACGGGTGGGGGCGCAAGTTATAGTTAGTGCAACAAATTTCTCTGGTTTTCTTAATTCAAAATGTTAATGTTGTCACTGACAAATTCACCTAACTGTAACATTACTTTAACCTTTGTTTTTTTCTAAGAAATTCTAAGGTTTTTGCAAAAAATAAAAACAGATTTTTTTATAACGTCACTTTATCCTTTGTTTTTTTCAGTGAATTTCTAGGGTATTGTTTAAAGTATGCTTAGATGCCCCCCTTCCCCAGGCCGATTTCGACCCCGTGGACCCCATCCCCCAGGGCCTGGCATGATTATTAGGGGAGGGTGGCACGCAGCCCTGCTCACTGGGCCAATTTCAGATCTGGGGGCTCCATCACCCGGGGACAGGCATTATTATCAAAGGGACTCCCATCTGCCACAGAGCGGCATGCTTTTTAGGGGAAGGGAGCGTGTGGTCCCCCTCTCTTAGCTGATTTTGGCCCGTGGGACACCATCATTTGGCCCATCTCCCCAGGTCGACTTTGGCCCAGGGAGGCTCATCCCTTTGAAAGTGGGTGCTCTAGTGCCAACTCAAGGCAACCACTAGGTAGCTCCAAAGCAACCACTGCCCCAGCCGGCTCCCCACATCCAGCTCCTAAGGCTGCTCCCTGTAGGCTGGAACAATATTTAGATCACTGCAGGCAGGGAAACAGATCTAAAGCCTGCTCCCATCAAGAGATTTTTTGAAGCTCCAGCCAGCTGGGAGTATGCTTTGATGGGGAAAACTAGTATACGGATTTGCACCAAGTCACAAAAAGCACACTTTCTGGACCATTATCTAGCTTCCTGCTAGATTTGGTGTCATCCCATTCAGCAGTTTTTGCAGTAGTGCTTCTTTAAAAAGTCTATGGAAAATTAATTGGGATTTTGCGTTTGGACCCCCTTTTTTTCCTAGTCTAAGATTGATGGATAAATCCAGAAATATCTGAGCACAAACTAGGTAAAAAAAAGCACTTTTCGTTAAAATGTGTCAAATGGAGCCAAAGTTATTAGCATAAAAAGGTATTTCCTATGGAAACATTGACCTGACTATAACAAGGGGTGTTTAAGGATATACGGTGAAAAGAGTATTTTTAGGGTTTAGGGGTATTTCGGGGTATGGAGTGGTAAAGGTCTTTTTATGGTTTAGTGTTAAGTAGGGGTTTAGGGTGGTAAGAGTAGTTTTAGAGTTTAGGGGTGGGTCGGGTATAGGGTGGTAAAGGTATTTTTACAGTTTAGCGTTGGGTAAGTGTGTAGTGTGGTAAGGGTATCTTTAGGGTTATGGGGTGGGTAGGGTTACAATTTGTTAAGGGTATTTATTGGTGTGTAGGGGCAAAGGGTGGTATAGGTATTTTTACGGTTTAGGGGTGGGTGAGTTGCAGAGTGGCAACATTAATTAAACGGGGGGGATTTATAGAGGTAGGGATTTAACTTACCTTAAACACACTTATCTTACAAGGTAGAGGCATGTGTAGTAAAGTCATACAAGTGGCATGCATGGTAAAGGCATATATGTGTAAAAGGCAAGCGTGAAAAAGGCATGGATTTTAAAGACATGCAACATTACAAATATACAGCATCCCCCTTTGTGGTGGTTCTCAGTACACCCTTAGCCAGGACACCATCAGAAAAAAACAAAGCAGCAGGACCTTTCCATCTATGCACCTAGTGCCTGGAACAACATCCATCAGGACAGCCCAACGCTGCTCCAATTTAGGAAAGAGTTGACTACATACCTCTTTAAAGCACTACATCATGATGCAGTGGCAATCCAATAAACAGCTACATCTCCTATCACTAGTTGATGATATGTTTATCTTTGACCCTGTATATCTCTCTGCTGACTTTGCACTATAGAAATAGCACATATAATCATGTATCTAGGCTGGGTCTTTCCTGCTAAAACTTAAGTATACTAGATTTTGACTAAAGCCTGAAAAACATGCACATAATAATGCTGTCCTCATCAACACTAAAGGACAGTCTTTAAGCAAGTTGGCAAAAAAACAGGAAATAGCTCAGATACAATCTTCTAACTTCGAAGCGAAAGTGTTGACATTTTTAAACTCAGAAATGCAAAATGCAGCGGCATTAGGATATGTCAAGATATAAAATCGCCCCTACAAAAAAAGAACCAAAATGTTCTACACATCACAATGTTTGTCACAGCTACTAAAAATTATAAATTCTCCTAATTGACTGATCTTAACAACTAGGGCCTAAAATGCACGTCATTTGTGCAAAGCTCTTAGAAAAGGCAATTACCACACAATTCGATAACAACCCAGGGACTCCTTTTGGATGGCCCAGAATATCCTAGTTGGACAGTGACAGGATATTGTGCACAGTTACCAAGGATGCAGGAATTTCCCAAAAAAGGTATTTCAAACCCAGACATACCACCAGCTGGAATTTTGTGAAATTTCTGGTTTGGGATCTGTCCTCACAGCCATTAGGAGTTTGGAACAACCAGGCAATCCCACCTCTTTTCCTTATAGTACATATAGTGAGAATTGTCTTTAACCAAGTTCTATCTTTGCCACCTATATTTAAAAAAGCAAAATCTACTGTTATGAAATGCAGATCCATATTGAGAAACTCTCCATGTTTACTTTTCTTGGTAGAGTAGCATTATGTATCACCTAGGGCATCTCTCAGCTTGACTAGTCTCAAGAGAACTGTTTTCAGATTGTACCTTTTACTTAACTTCAATGCACAAATCCTCTACGACATTGTGACAAAAGCATCTGTGCTAGACAAGTTGCTCCAGTGTACACATGGGGCTTTTCACCATTACCAGATCTGTTGGCCTAAAAATGATATTACTAAATGTACTGCTGACCTAAGATCCAGAACCAGCACAAATCTATCTTGCCCACCGCTCCATAGAACCTTCATAAAGCACCAAGAAAATTTCCTTTGAAATTCAGTTCCATACAGCGGGACAATTCTTGAATCCAGCACACTTGTTCTGAGAAAGGCTCAAAAGGTATATTTTTTAGCTAGTCTTCTCCTTCCAGAAGGCTTAAGAACTATTCGGTTACTGATAAACATGACCTGAAAAATCATGTTCTGGAGAGTTATTAAATGCCACGGTGGCACACTAGAAATCTGATGTAACATTTCATGAACATGAATTTCAGTCTGATTTTCTTTACACAAATTACTTTGTAATTTATTTTAAAAATATGAGGATCATGTAATCAGTGTATCATCTCTTCCTAGGTAAATGTAAAGACTTTGAAAAAGTGTTCAAATTTGTTTTGTCATGGCTTTCCCACGATATTGTGGGAGCAAAACCATACCCCAATATTTTAAGACACACCAAAATTTTGAAACCCCAAAAGTTAACCTCATACAGTACTCCCACAGAAAATAATTGTGGAAAAAGGCAAACAACCCAACATCAGTTTAGCAAAGGAGCAAAAATAAGTAACTGGGACCTCTCCATGACTAAATTTGAGATGGGAAAATATGAAAGGATTTATTACAAAAATGTCAAAATCAAGCTGTGTAGCATAAATAACATTAAGCTTAAAATGTAGAGTTAATCCTGAGTAGTCAAAAATCAGAAGTCATTCTAACAAGGACGGAGATGTCTGAAATGAGTAAGGCCTGGACAAATGTTAAAGAATTCTCTATATGTTGCTGGCTTTGCTGCATTCCAAAATAAATGTTAACCTGTTTGGGAGTATGCTTCCTTTCAAGGACAACTTTGTGTGTGTGTATATATATATATATATATATATATATATATATATATATCCCTACTGGTGATAGCCAGTAGGTAGTTATAGTTAGGAGCTAATTGAAATTGTCAAAGCACCAATAACTTTGCCAATGTTTGATGCATTTTTACACAATTTTCAAAACAGGCACACAAGTTAGTTCTGCTGCTGTCTTGAAAGTTTTTGAGTGATTCGTCAAGCGGGGAAAAACCTCTACCACAGGAACTCCTGAAAAAGAAAATAAACAATGGAAAAAAGGCAAAAATAGAAGTCAAATCTGCAGGAACAAAATAGGAAGAAGCGAGTAGGAAAACTGGAGACAGGAGTGAGGAGCACCACCAAGACGGAAGTGTTTGCAACGCAAGGAAAGAGGAAACTGTAGTGCTCATATACCATCAGACAGGAAGTGACAAACAAGAAGAACAAAAGACACCATCTTGGATTGGGAAAAGCCACATAGAAATGAATGGGAAGAAAGGCCAAGTATAAAAGGAAAGAAACAATGCATGCTGGAAGGACAACCACAGACAGAAAAAGACAATATGGCCACCCAAAGAAAAAAGAAGACACGAAGAAAGAAAAAAAAAAAAGGACCCAAGTGAAGGTAAGTGGGAAAAGGGAAATTAGGGAGGCTGCCAGGGGCTGCGGCATGACCAGGAGCCTGAAATTAGACTCCTGGGCTGCATTGCGACAGAAAATGCCAGGCCAGGACCAAGGACCAAAAAACGGGACACAGCGTTTCTGGCATTCCGAAACATCAACCCGACCGCGGCCTGCAAGAGGGACGCCGCGGTGGTCCGCGGCATCACAGTATTAATCCAACTTCTGCTGCACGCTGCTTTTGGCCATGATTGGACCAACCCCCCCAAATGCATTCAACCCTACCCAGGCTGATTATGACCACAGGGTACCATCCCCACTGGTCCCCCACCATTTTATAGGGTGGGGGTACGTGGCCCCCAGCCCGGGCAGTATTTGGCCCAGGGGACCCTATCACTCATGGCTCTGTACTTATATTATAGGGAGAGGGGCATGCAGCCACCCCTCCCCTGGCCGATTTCAGCCCCGGGGACCCCAGCTCCTGAGGCCTGGCCTTATTATGGCCTTAATATGAAGGGGGGTACGCAGCCCCCCTCCCTGGGCCAAAATTGGCTCCTGGGACCCCATCCATCAGGGCATGCACAGTGAAGGGTGGATGCTCTGGAGCCCATCGGGGAAGGGGCAGGCTGCCCACCTCCCGGGCTGA
Source organism: Pleurodeles waltl (assembly GCF_031143425.1). NCBI lineage: Eukaryota > Metazoa > Chordata > Amphibia > Caudata > Salamandridae > Pleurodeles > Pleurodeles waltl. Next base: position 673,462,319 of record NC_090446.1, read on the forward strand.
TTTTTACCACAAGGATGCCATCTTCTCAGGCCGGCCTTATTCTTAATGGGAAGGGGGAATGCAAGCCCCCTCACTGGGCCAACATTGGTCCTGGGGCCCAATCTCCTGGGGCCTGGCCAGCATCTAAAGGGGAGTGGGGCATGCAGCCCCACCGCCCGGATCTATATTGGCCCTGGGATCCCTATCCCTGGGGCCTGGCCAGCATCTAAAGAGGGCCATTGTTGACCTCGGAGATCCCATCCCCTGGGCTCACCACTAAAGCCTGAGTGCCCTGGCATCCACCCAGGGCACTCAGTTTTTTGCTGTTGGGGGCCGCAGGAGGAGCCCCAATACCCCCATGGTCCCTGCTGGCTCCCTGCCTCCAGCGGGAGCTAGCACTAAATGCTGCTCCCTGTGTGCGGGAGCAATTATTGTATCTGTTTCCTTGCCCACTTTGCAGTGGGCAGGGAAACAGATGAGAACTCCACTACCAGAGGGATGATGCATTTTTCCTCCTCCCGCCCACTGGGAGCTGGCTTACTGTTTTCTCTTGCTTGGCAAGATCTTTAAACAGCTCCCACCAAGTGAGAGCAAACATGGGTTTCCCTGCTCACATTAGTGCAGCCACGGAAACTGCTATGTCCCAGGGTGAGCACCTGGCCGTGGAGGATGGGGTCCCTAGGACCATTAATGGCTCTTGTTGGGGAGCCTCCCAGCCCCCTTCCCTTTTCATGGCAAGGCCGGATGTCGGGGTCCCTGGGACTTTAAACAGCATCCCTATTTGTACATGGCCAGGCCCCAGGGGGTAGTGGTCTCAGGGGCTGAAATCTGCCAGGAGAGGGGGGGCGCATTGGCTCCCTCCCCCAATTTGTGTATGGCCGGACCCCAGGAAGTGGTGGTCCCCAGGGCAAAAATCCGCCCAGGAGGGGGCTGAGAGGTTCCCTCCTCCTATTACTTGATGGCCGGGTCCTGGGGGGCTGGCAGTCCCCGGGCACCAAATTGGAGCAGGAAAAAAAGAATAACCCTCTGGCTATTAGAAACTTTCTACTCAAAATTAAATCTGCCCAAGCATCTTACTTCGAATCCAAAACTGACAGGGCATCTAATTTACCTAAGGAACTATTCCAAACTGTTAAATATTTAACTACATTGAATAGGATAGTATACTTCCAGCGCCCACTGTAGCCTACTGCAATGACCCGGCAATGTTATTTCTAAAGAAAATCTCCAAATCTCCAATATCTATTCTGCTTTACAAATTGCAAAAAGTACACCTGACCCTATCCCAGGGGGGAAGACGGTAAACACAGCCATGACATACCTAACAACCTTTCCTGTCATCCCATTTGAACTACTTCCAACGCTCTTTAGTAAAGTTAAACTTGGGTCCCCCTCTTGGCCACCACCCCATATCCTTCTTGAAGGAGCAGAATGTATGTTCCCAGCCCTGCTGGATCTTCTCAACCTCTCTCTATCTAGTGGCTTAGTCCCCCAAGCCTTGAAACATGTTGTTGTAAAACTGCTATTAAAAAAGGATAATCTTGACCCATTATGTCCAAGGAACTACCGGCCTATCTTGCTGCTCTCTGCAGTGGGTAAAGTTCTAGAAAAACAGGTAAATCAGAGCCTATACTTGTTCCTGGAAGAGAACGCCATCTGGTACCCAACTCAGACTGGTTTCGCACTGGTACACAGCACTGAAACCACACTCCTGGCAGTAACTGCATAAGATGTTGCTGGACAAGGGAGAGTCTGCCACCCTTATTCTCATCAACCTGAGTGCAGCATTTGATACAGTAGATCACAAAATCCTTATTCAAAGAATTTGTGGAGCCAGAATAAAAGGTGATGCTCTGAATTGGCTCACTTATTTTCTAGAGGACAGGCAGTTTGAGGTTTGTGAATAAAATGTTATTCTGACACTTTCCCCCTGAAACCTACAAGAATGCAGTCACCATGTACCACCAAAACATCAGAGCCGCCAAAAAAGCAACCATTCAAGAACACCTCGGCACCAGCACTTACAAGAGCTCTTCACCATCATCAAATAGTTCACAAACCTCCGGAAGAGACCCCTCAATCATCCCCCCTCTCTCAAGACCTCTGCAACGACCTTGCCACCTTCTTTCACTGAAAAGTCCAAGACATTTATGAATGCTTCAGGAACCAAAACTCGCCTGCACCGCCCACCACCCCAGACCAAGCACCTCACCAGATCCTGAACTTCTGGACCCCCATTACCAGAGACGACACCCAAAGACTCATGAACTCCATCCATCCTCGGGTCCAGACCTTCATCATATCTTCAACATGGCCAGCGCCACCAGAGCTCTGCCAAACTATATACCGATCCTTCGAGACCGCCACCTTCCAATCAGACTGGAAGCACGACGAGATTAACCTGTTGCACATGAAACCCACCGCTGACCCAAGGAAGCTGAAAAACTACAGACCCATCTCTCTGCCCCGTTTCCCAGCCAAAGTAACAGAAAAGGCCATCAACGAGCAACTCACTGAATTCCTCGAGACACACCAAATCCTAGGCCCATCCCAATCTGGATTCAGACACAACCACAGAACACAAACCTCACTCCAAGTAGCCACCGAAGACATACGCACCATACTAGACCACGGACGCACGGCCGCACTCATCTTGCTTGACCTCTCCTCTGCGTTTGACACCGTCTCCCACTCTATCCTCTACACCAGACTACACAACGCTGGCATCCAAGATAAAGCACTGGATTGGATCTGGTCCTTCCTCACCGGCAGAACACATAGTGTCAGACTACCACAGTTCATGTTAGAACCCAAAGACACATGCTGCGGAGTGCCCCAAGGCTCTTCACTAAGCCCAACACTTTTTAACATCTGCATGGCACTGCTTGCCAAGATCATCAAAACAACAGAGGCTAAACATAGTTTCCTATGCCGATGATACCCAACTGATCCTCTCCCAGTCTGAGGACTCTGCAAAGTCCAAGAGAAATCTCCACCATGCGATGAGAGCTGTCACCGTCTGAATGGAAGCCAGCTGCCTCAAACTCAACTCGGACAAGACAGAGATCCTCATAATCGGCTCCACCCCTTCTGCCTGGAATGACTCCTGGTGGCCCACTCCACTGGGAGACCGCCACGGACCACGCACCCAATTTGTGCATCATCCTTAAGTCCTCTCTATCCATGACCCACCAAGTCATTGCCATCTCATCAGTATGCTTCCACACCCTCCGACTCCTGCAAAAGATTTTCAATTGGATCTTCTCCAACACGAGGAAGATAGTCACACATGCACTCGTCACTAGCAAACTTCACTACGGCAATGCACTCTATGCCAGCATCACCAAGAACTACAATCAAGACTACAAAGAATCCAGAATGCAGCAGCCAGACTCATCCTGGACATCCCACGACACAGCCACACCTCCTACCACCTCAGAGACCTACACTGGCTTCCAGTCAACAAGCGCATCACATGCAAACTCCTGATCCACACCTACAAGGCACTGCACAACACAGGACCGGCATACCTCAACCACGCCTAGAAGTACGTACCCAACAGACATCTCCGTTCTTCCCAGCTTGACCTTGCAGCCATTCCCAAGATCCAGAAAAGCACAGCAGGAGGAAGATCCTTTTGCTACCTAGCAGCCCAGACATGGAACACGCTACCTCTCAAGCTCAGACAGACCGCATTATAAAGTAGGAAGGACCTCAAGACCTAGCTCTTCGACTTAGCAGCATACCCACAAACAGCACCTTGAGACCCTATAAGTGATTAGTTGTGCTTTACAAATCACTGATTGATTGATTGATTGAAGTGCGGAGTGCCACAGGGATCCACACTCAGTCCCATGCTTTTGAACCTCAACATGCATTCGCTGGTAAACATTGTCCTTGAATACAGGCTGTCAATTGTTTCTTATGTAGACGATACACAGCCATGTAGCTCCCTTGCACCAAGGCAGGGACTACAGTCCCAACAACATGCCCTTTGTTTGGAAAATGTAACTAGTTGGATGGTGAGCGGCTTCCTCAAGCTCAATAGGAATAAATGGATATTATGGTGTTGGGCAATATTCCAAATTTCCAACTGATGCTAGGATGACCTGACTGTGTTGGTTCAGCTCCAACTCCTAATACCCAAATAAAAATGTTGGGGATGTGGCTTAACAAATCACTTTAAATGGAAGCACAGGCACAAAAAATTGCCACCAGCTGGTATTGTCTCCTTAGAACACTTTAAAAAATTATAGATCTGCTACCCCTTCTCTCTGGGACAATTGTTGTTCAGGCTTTCATACTTTCTTGCTTGGATTATGCGAACCTCCCATAACTGGGGGTCCCACGACTTGTGACCAGAAGGCCACAAGTCATCCAAAACGCACAGGCCCACCTTCTGCTTAATGTTCCAAGACATATCTCAGCTATGAATGCCCTAGTTTCTCTTCACTGGATTCTCGTTGGTCAGCGGGTGAAGGTTCAAAGCTCTATGCCTGACACATAGTGTGACAGAGTGACTTCATGCAAAAGGTTCTCCTTTGTTACAGGCCCTTATGGTACCATACTTACTAAGCAGGGCTCTGAGGTCAATCAAGGCTCAACTTGTGAAAGTGCCCAAAATACACAGAAAACGATGGGGTGGGTGCTCCTTCGGCTATCTTGTTTCCAAGCTGTGGAACTCTAAGCCCATTAGCCTGTGTTTGATGGAGAATTAATTCACGTTTAAGAAGAATTTAGCAGCATGGCTCTATTTAGCTTAGTCCTTATCTGTAGAGGGGTCACTGAGAAGCATAGCGATGAGAAGCCTTTGGGTAGCCATGCGCTCTATAAATCCTGGTAGAATAGAATAGAAGTAGTCAATCAGAATGAAAAGGAATTGCAGTACTGAACTACTGTCCAGGTTCAAGCCTCATAAATAAGTTTTTTAAACTGTGGTCTGGTCTTTGCTGATGCAGTGATTTGTTACATTAAAAGGTCTTGGGAACATCAATATAATGCTTCCCAAACTACCCTTTCTCTGACGAATTGGGTATGTGCATTGTGAAGACATTAACTACGATTAATTTCAGCTACTTGTCTTGAATAGTTTGTAAAGGTCTTTGGAACAGCATTTATTATTTTCCTTTGGGTTATAAATTTTCATTTGCTTAACTAAAAGTGAGTTTGCAAAGGTCATCTTTGGATTTATGAGTTTTCAGTTGCTGGACTTGAGGACTTTACAAAGGTAGATTTAGAAGACTAACAACAGAGTTATTCAGGAGCTAGTAATGTGCATATCCTTTGCTTTGGAGATTATTTAAAAGCATGGCATTATTTGTTTGAAAGTGACTACAACCTGGGACCAGTTTAATTTCCGGTATATTTATTTTATGAATGCCTGGCAAGTCACTGAACTACGTTTTTGTTGGACCTATAAATCAGACTTTCATGAGAAAAGGTAAAGATGGCAGGAGGGGAAAATTGTTAATGTACAATTGCACTCAGATCTTGTTCTTTTGTTCTAAGCAAATGTATTTTTGTTTTAAAACAGAGAGTTCCTGGCAATAATATATATGTGTTGTAACAGAGTGCAGGCAGCCAAAAAAGTTCAGGTAGTATAAAAGTTGGTGACAAGAGTCTTTGTCTGTATAAAATTCACATCTTTTACAACATTTGTAGTAGTTGGTGTATTTCTATATTGTTAGGTAACCAATCCACGTCTAGTGCTACAGTGAACAACTGGCCACTGTATCTCTTTCAATCTCCTTTTTCTCTGGGGCCTCCTTTACTCAAGTCTAGCCCTGGGTGGGAGTAACAGAGGGATGAGGAGTGAAATATTCTACTGACACTCATGATCCGCCCGCAGTAGAGCTCAGCTATTAGTTTGAATTCATGACAGCTGCTATTGGAAGAACATGTTTTACTCAGAAAATCAGATTGTGTTCTCAAACGGCTGAGGAAGATAGTGTGAACTAATTTGTTCTCATTTTAGCTTCTGGAGCACTTTCTATAACCTTTATGAGAACATCACGACAGAGAACAGATGACACTCAAACACGGTTCATTATATTCACAAAGAGAATATGCATTTTTGCAAGGTAAAATCTCCTGAGAACTCACTAGAATTTCATTTCTAAAATAAGTATAGCACCACCAACAAATGATTTATATTGTGACTAAAATCTGATATCACCCTTCATATGTGTACCTTTTTGTGACCCTCAAAACAGGCTTTCACTACAATGTATTTAAATGGGGACCATGACCCCGAGTCCTGTAATGGCTGGGGGGTCAGGGTTTGCTATTATATTATTTCATTCATTAGGATGTAGGGATCATGTCTCATTGTCTTGTAAAGTTTGTCACACTATAGTGTTCATAGTGTGGCCAGCCAATCAGGATTGACTATCCCCTTCAAATTAGACAATCAGTGCATATCTGAGCACCAGCAGTATAGATATAGCTAAGTTTTTTAGCTCTTCATTCCCACCCCAAGCACTTCTTTAAAAGCTAATTCCTCAAAAACCGCTGAATGAACATCAACAAATCACAAAAAGCACACTTTCTGAGTAAAGTTCTAACTTTTATCTAAATTTGATGTAATTCCATTCTGCCATTTTCTATGTATTGGAGAGCAAAGTTTTCTGTGGGACTTAACATAGAAACATGGACTACTGGGACCTCCCCACCCCTTCTTGTCTGCCCCAACTTGAAAGATCACCCCGTAACTTTCCAGGAATGCGTTGAGGTGGATGAACCCTTTTTTTAAGAGTTGGGTGAAGATTACTAAACTGGTGACAAAATTCTTAGCAGAAACAAATACTCTCCTTTGGAAATTCTGGGTCATGTATAACTACACAGTACGACCACCACTATACAATACACATATGTGTGTGTATATATATATATATATATATATATATATATATATGAAATGTATACATATAGATTACCTTAACATGTATGTGGAGCTTAGAATAGTATGCTTATCATGTTTACCTACATGATACGTTGTTGATCGATTTGCTGACTATGATAGTTTTGTATAGAACACGAAAAGAGAGTACTGGGAGTATTGCTACCCCACACCACCTCCCAAGAGAAATCAATATAACCACTAAGGGTGTGGGGTAGTAGGGGTTGAGGGTGGAACTGGATCAGTGTTCCCTCAAAGCGACCAAGTTGATACCGCTTATTGAGGGAACACTGATCCAGTTCCACCCTCAACCCCTACTACCCCACACCCTTAGTGGTTATATGATAGTTTTGTAACACAATATTTAAAACTCGGGGTTGTGGTGCTATACTCAAACCAACCTCTCGACAATTTTTTAGAAACATTCACGTTTTATGTATTTTCCTGAAACAGTTCAGTGATTGATTAAGCAAAAATCGCTAGCCAGTTGCTCTACTGAGAAAATGCCACCAACAAGCAACTTTAGCAACAATGAGGAGATTTAGCAAAGAGGAATGTTACACCAAACTGGTAACTTAGGGGGAAATACAACTTTGAATAATTATGAGTGCATGGTCCTAAAGGGATCAAAGAGTGGTACAAAGTACCTGGAAAGTAGTATGTTTCTTAACTGGGAGACAATAGAAGTCAAACAACACATGATAAGCTTGGAAAATGTATCTGCTCCTTTTGCTACCTGGGCAGCTTTGACACAGAATGGTTGAGTATAGTTTAGTAGATACTCAGGAAGGCCAGGGAAGGCAGCACTAGACTAACCTAAACCAGTCAATGACTGCATCTAGAGCTACTCTTCTTTCCTTATCGTAAGGAAGTGAATTATATTTCTCAGTTTTGCCAAGTGTAAAAAACAGGATGACACTAACGGATAGCTCTGGACAGTCATGGTGAGCTTGAGTTCCCATTTGGATCCTGAATTGCACACTGTAATAACTGGATTACCCATAACACTCATCTATTAAGACTGCATCAACAAATTGGATCTGCCCTTAACTTCTATCATCTGTGTCTTGTTATCATTATGTTTGAGGCAATGGCTGTCTCTAACCTCACTGGAATTGTGCAGCAGATGAAATATTGAACCGTGCTGTAGGAGGCTGGCTCAGTTTATGGTGTATACCTAAGGTGTGGCACTCTATACTGAGTCCAGGGAACCCTGGGTGATAGTGTTTAGGTGTCCAGATAGGAAAAGCTCTCAAGGGGTAGCTGTGATGAGCAGCTAAAGCTTATCCATGAGGAGTGTAAAGCACTTGTAATACCACACTAGTCAGTCAGTGATTGTCACACAAGAACGGTGTTGCAAAAATAAATAATTCTTTATTGCAACACTACTTCTGTACTAACATTGGTATATCTCCACTTGAAGATATCTACACACAAATATACCCTTAGCAACAAGCAGGAAGAGCATAGTATTACATGGGACCCTATTTGAGGGGGAGGGGTCAAGGGTGGGGAAAACCAAAGACTAAGAAAGTGGTATAAGAATGGAGGTGCCCAACCAAGGTAAGTGTTTTAGAATACCAAGGGCTGGGGTGGTAAAGAATTACTAGAGGTAAGTATTAGAAATCCAACAGGCGCACGGGTGAAAAGTAGTTATCAAGCCTGGTGTCCATAGGCTAACACAGGACCGTCACGGTTGGAATTTTCTGGATTCAGGACTCTTCCCAGAGGCGCCCAAAGAAACCAGTTGGCACAACGGTTACTAGTACCCCAAACAATAGATACCCAGAAGATTGGAGTACCTACACCAGGGAACCCAGATGCATAGGAGTGAAGTGATGTTGGAAACCCTTGTTGGAGTCAACGGGAGCCTTGGTTGTCCAGCTGCTGTTGGGACCCGTGCACCAGGTCAGTGGAACCCAAAGGTGGATTCCAAATGTGAAGAACCTGAAAAAGAAGGAGACAGTCCAGACCACTTGAACATGTCCAGGAGATGCAGATAGGCAATGCCTACCTTCCTACGGGTAAAGTTCCTGTAGGTCGGTGAAGGGTCAAGTCCAGCTTTGGAGTCCAGGGGATGCAGGAGGATCCTTGGAGTCACCCACAAGCTGTCCCATGTCGGTCACCGGATTGCATGAGGGTTAGTGTTCAGCAGAACCACTAACAAGCATTAACAAATGCTGGAAGAAGTTGCAGGAAGCTTGCAGGATTTGGGGAATCAGCAAGGTCCAGGAGACTCGACTCTTGGAGGGGAGTCAGGGGTGACCATCAGTACACAGAAGAGCCAGGAGGAATTTTTGGAGCACCCACGAGTGACTCACTGGCAAGAGGCACATGGATTCACAGGGAGGCCTCAGCAGCACAATGAAACAGGAGTCCCTCGTCTCAGAAGCTGTACAGTGGAAGCTGATCTTGGAGTTGCAGAGTTATGGAGGCTGGGGCTTCTTGGAGTTTGAAGATCTTTTGCAGGAATAGCCAACAAGCCTTGGTAAGAGCAACAGTCACAGTGCTCAGGGGTTCCATTCAAGTGGCTGCAGCAAGGGCCCACCATCTCCCTCGTTAGTCAGAGGATAAGTTGGACCCAGGGGGGTTCACACAGAATTATCACCTGTGTTGCAGAGCCTTTTGATATCCATGGGACAGCAGGATCCACCAGTCAGTTGTTCTCGCCTTAAGGTGCCTGCGGATGCAGGGGAGTGACTCCTTCACTCCAATTGAGATTCCTTCTTGCTGCTTGGTACAAACAGAGTCCTTGTGACCCTGGAGGATGCACAGCCACGGATGTTGCAGAATTCTTGCAGGGGCTGAAGGCACAATGTTGCAGTGCGAGCCATTCCAACTGGATACAGTCTTGTTTTGTTCCAAAAGCAGACCCTCGGCGGTTCTGGAGGTCAAGAGCAGAAGATGTCTTGTAGAGAGTTCCTTGTAGAGTCTTGCTTAACGAATCTGAGGACCCACCCTCGGGGAAGCTCTTAAGTAACCCTAAAAGGGGGATGGTCATTCTCTGTAGTGACCTACCTATCACAGTGGGTCAGGGACATCGTCTACCTAGCTTGACCAGTCAGATGCTCCCAGGGGCCTCTGCCTACCTTGTTTCTAAGATGGCAGAATCCACTGGCCTCCTGGTAGAGCTCTGTGCACCTCCCTAGGGGAGGAGCTGGACAGGGTGGTGGTCACTTCCCTGTCCTTTGTGTGGTTTCATGCCAGAGTGGGAATTGAGGGTTCCTGCACTGGTGCAAAACCAGTTTATGAAAGGAGGGAACCAAATGTGCCCTTCTAAGCAGTTTGGTGGTGCTGGGAGGCCACCCCATTCCAGCCCAGAGACACTTAGTTCTAAAGGAAAGGAGGTCACCCTTTCTTCCTACAGTAAACCCATTGTTCTTTCTTCCCCTGCTTGAGTTAGGCTCAGCAGCAGGAAGGCAGAACTGTGTCTGGGATCTGCAGCAGCGTGGGCTGGCAGGCAGACCCTCAAGGCTGCACAGACAGAACTGGGGGATCCTCTAAGGAACCCCCAGAGGACATGGTATCATGCAACTAGCACTGGAATCAGTGTAGTTGAATGATTTCAACATGTTGGATACGAAACATGCCTACGTTCAGAGAAGCCATTATGTGGTTGGACCACTTGTGTTGACCAGTGTCTACTACATGCCTTAAAATGGCTTCCCCACACTTACAAAGCCCAGGAATTGGAGTCTGGGGTTTGCAGGGGTACCTCTGCTCATGCAGGGGTACCCTCGCACATAGGAACATTCACATTACCCTTGGGCTGAAGGGCCTACCCGAGGGGTGACGTATAGTGTTCAAGTGCAGTGACTGCAATATTCGGCAAGCCTTCTATCCTAAGTGAAAGGTGTATGCACCATTTCACGCAGGCTGCAAAGGCGTGCCGGCAGACACAGTTTGCATGGGCTCCCATGGGCAGCATAATACATGTTGCAGCCCATGGAACACCCCTGGTGTACCAATGCCCTGGGCACCTAAATACCATATATTAGGGACTTACATGGGTGTGCCAGTATACTAATTGAGGGGTGTAAAGGTTTACCAGAAACCAAATTTGGAGGAGGGGGCACAGACACTGCGATCCTGATTAGCAGGATCCCAGTGTACTGCAGTCTAAACACACTGACACCAGGCAAAAAGTGGGTATAACCATGTCAGAAAGATGCTACTTTCCTGCACATCGCCTGGCAATGAGGTGGGTGCCATTGACTTACATGTAAACGTTAACACTCAAGGAGCATTAAGCTCAGCCAAAGGCTCAGCATTCAGGTTAAGCATATGAGAGTATTGGGTGGATCCCTGAGGGGCTCTGCACCCAAAATCTAGAAGAGAGGCTAAGAATGAAGAAAAACAGATACAAAGAAGGAATTAAACCAGCCATGTGCTCAAATGGTCATCTTTGGAACTGGCAGGTGATACAGCAAGAAGGTAAGATTAACAATGTCAAATGCAACAGGCAGAGTTAAAACAAATCAGTGCACTAACATTGCCAGAATTAGCTGCAAAGTGCATACCTTGATGTTCTGCACCTGTGTAGTTTTATCCTACATTTTTGCTGAATCATTTCTTGGCTTACCACCAAGTTTCAGTTTTTCTTGCAGAGGGAGACCAACCAATACTCAAGATGAGGGTCCTGCATGCTTGTAGCACCTTGATTGTATTAGAATACTTCATGAGTGCTGCTTCAAACCTTCGAAATCCACATGAGACAAAGTTCAAAGAACAAACTATGAAGATTCCTTAAACGTTATAATCAATACAGAAGGCGAAGGGCAATGGTTAGGCAATTAAGTAAAAATGTTCATAAATGCAAATAAATGGAAATTGGCACTGGAAGTGGAAACCGAGCCCTTATCTACTTAAAGGCCAGAACCTAATATGGCTTAGCACAATGCAAATAAGAAGTCAAGAAGCAATTATCATAAGGACTGCTCAGTAGGCAGGAGAGAAGAACATGGAAAATATTCTAGGTTTTACTCAGTAAATAGAATAACATTAAGTCTATTTTCTAAGGGGGGCGGGAAGGAACCCTTGCTCGTTTCCCAAATGGTGAGTTTTAATAGCCTTTTAAGCAGAGAAAATATAGAGCCACTGTGGTACAATGAGGAAAATTGCATTGAGCTATCCAGTAATAAAACTGAAATGTCATCACATGGTATATGACTTTCACTCTGCATCTGCTGAATAATCCTGTATTATGTCCTTCGAAAGAAAACAAAAGCACTTTCAAAAATGTAAACAACACCTCTGTTCGACCTAGGAAAGTTGCCTTCAATTGTATACAGGTACACATGTTACAGAGCTAAGGACAGCGTTTAGCTAACTGAATTTCGCACAATTAATATAAAAATGAAGGCCATATTTGAGGCTTCTCGGTGCAGAGAAAGAGAAGACAAGTCTGTGTCAGGTTGTACCTCTCACACATTGTAAAAGTGCAAGTTGAAAACCGGACTAGGCCTACTTAGGTCAAACCTAAAGGTAGTATTTTTAAACACAGAACAAATATTGCATGTGCGTCCCTTTCTTATTAATAATCAGTAGTGGAATTTGCTTCCACATGTGAAAAATAGTGAACCCCACATTTCAAAATATCATTCTGCGCAGTTTAACACCCCTTTAATTTTAAAGTTCAGGAACCATCACTTTGATTAGGTGTCAGTAATGGGATTGTTTAAAATGTAGTTATTACAAGTAACAGCACAGACGATGGACCTTGAATGTTCTACAATGTGATTAGAACCCTGAGGCATATATTCCCCATTGATAAAACTGACAACTACTCCATCTACAATTGTATGTTGTGTATAGCCCCATGTTAATCCTTCCTCCTTTTACCAAAGAGCAGTTCTGCATGGATAGACAATACATCGGCGAGGCATGCACGAACTGCTCCCCTTCCCCCAACTCCATACTCTTTCCCACTTGCTAGATATATATTTAAAACAGTATGCTTGGCATAATGCCACCCCCCCTTTTCCTCTCTCCTTCAATATCTTGATTGTCTTTGAAAAAATAACACTAAACACCCTGCCACCTTTCTGTCTTTCTCAGAAACACCCCATCACAAAATAAAAAACTGGCATTTTTACAGCTACCTTCTGGTCTTTGCTCTCCCGCCCTACCATAAGCAGCACTCTCTGTCCTCAGGGGCGGATAGCTGAGCTTGTCGTGGCAGCACCTCCGTCGGAGTTGTTGCCGGCACTGAAAGAAAACCTATGTTCTGCAACTCGCCACTGACCAGTGGGAGGTGAAGAAGATGGCAAGGGGACGATCCATAGTGTCATGTTCTATACCTCCCTCGGTCTGCATAACCCAGAGTGAGGCAGGTAAGAAGGTGAAGGAGCTCACCCACCAACCCACTGCATCCTTTGGGTGAAGGCCAGAGGAATCACCAAAGTGCCTATATTTCCACCACTTCCCTCAAATACTGTAGACCCGGGAAACACAGGAGCAGGCCAAGGACACATCAACTTCCCGAGGATAGCGCAACAGCAGAAAAATATTTTTTTGACTGCTGTGATATAATAGCAAAGGAAAACCGGGTTTTGAGTCAGGCTATGAGTGCATACGCAATACATCTGTTACAATATTATAAATCATATTATATGTTGATAGGTCAAAGTAGCAGTCTCGCTTGGGAATCACGAGTCATGAACATAGCACTATACTTCATATAAACAGGTCACCAGTTCTCTATCCATAATTCTTGATTGGACACAGTCAGTAAATAAATGCAATTGAGGGTCACAGTGTTCATCAATGTGTGAGATATGACATTCCCACCCCCCTTGCATTGTTGGAGCTCAGTTTTTATAATGACATTAAGGTGGTCATTATGACCTTGGCAGTCCTGCGGTCGCGGTCAAATAAGAACCTCCTCAGTGAACTGGCTGCATCGCAGCCAGTTCACCGCCTGTACCGCCAGGGGGGTGGGACCGCCTGGCCGAAGGTTGACCACCTTCGACCTGGTGGTCCACCTAACACCGGCAGTGGTATAATGAGTATCCTTACCGCCAGGGATTCCCTGGTTGCAGCCCCACCACGAAATCCCTGGCGGTAAGTATACTGGTGACAGGAATGCTAGTTCTTGTCACCACAACAGGACTCCCAACCCCTGTCCCCCATGTAAGAGCCCCCCACATTCCCAGCAGCAATACCCATACCTCCCCCATATCCGTGCTGACCCCCACCCCATCACCGTAGTGACCCCCCTGTGCCCCCATCACCGTACTGACCCCCACTGCCTCCGATCCAGGAACGCACGCACTTACACACATACACGCACACATCCACGCTCACTCATTCACACACACATGTTCACATGGCCACCACACCCCCGCATACATGCACACATACTTCCCCCATACACACACACATACTCCCTCCACCCCGCATAGACGCATTCACACAAGCACACAGACACTTGCACACACACACACAACACCCCCCCACACCATTCCATTCACACACACACACCCATTCACGCACACAACACTCAACACCCCCCCGTCAGATGACCATCTTACCTGGTGGTCGCTGTGGTCATCTGGGAGGGAACGGGGTCCATGGCACTAGCTCCAAGGCGGGTGGTGTTGTGGTGACGTGACGGTGGCAGCGGAGCAAGCTCCACCAGACCGTCGACCGCCAGTATGCTGCTGGCGGCTTCTCCACCAAATAGTAGCGGAGAGCAGCCAGCAGCCATAATATGGCGGTCTGAAGACAGCATTGGCGGTCATATGGCGGTGGTGACTTCGGCTGTCTACGGAATAGATTACCAAAGTCATAATAAAGTCCATAATCTGCTCAGTTGGGAGGCTGTGCAGGACTGGCACAAACAATACTGATCTGGGTAAACTGAGGTGCATTAGCAGAGCTGTAATTGGAAACGTGCATACAGTCTCCTACCCTTGCTGTCATCACTCGGGGCTCCTGTCTATTATTTCAAGTACCACACCACTAAACCACACACAATCAGAATAAAAAGCTAGGATGTTTATTCAAGCTGTACAGCTCCTGTCAAGATTTCCCCTGCTGTTGCACTGAAATGTCGAGCCAAACTGAAACATTAAAATAAACAACTCCTCGCTCTTTTTCCCCACAGCGGATTCAATGCATTATTAGCAGGGAGAACCATCCTTAAGAAACGAAGACCCTTTCTTCTCCTTCAGGTTGCAGAAAAAAACAACCTAAGTGCTGGCAGGAATTCCAGGAAAGGATGTTGTTAAAAAAAGAGTTTGTCAGGTTTCAGCGTCACAGATGTACGTGTATGTAGAAGCGGAGTATTAAAGGGGGAGTGGCGTGATCCAATAGTATGTGGCCCTCCTGCAGAATGTCTCATGTCTCCAATATATCACAAATATTGTAGGCTTTGGGCTGAATGCCCCACACCCACCTTAGGGGGTAGGGAACCCCGAAAGGAGTGGGGGCCATGAAAGCATCTCCTTTGGTGTGTAAATTACTTTTAAACAATATGCAAATCAGATCTTTATCATTATAGGGAGATAACTTAACATGACTATAAAGCTGAAAATAAACTCGATTTGTACTATCACTTTCTAATTTTGTATGGTTTCACTTGTTCTTGATATGAAGATAGGGTCCGAATCAAAAAAGTAAATTTGCATTTGTTGATCTTCTCAATTACTGAGTGGATATTTACACCTATGTGTGCATTTACAAGTCTCCATCCCTCAAATGAGAGGGTGGATGGCCTTATGACTGAATTTACAAGGATAAAGTTACTATTAAATTAACCCAGCCTCACTAACAGTTTTGCAATATTTATAATTTTGTAAACATATGCAGTTAAATAATTTAGATAATTTTCATATTTTTACAAAACGTTTAAGAAACTGAATTATTTTTTAATTAAGTGTATTATTAAAGGTAATGAAAAATATGATCCTACAGTGTGCAGGGTTTACTCTGAGTTCTGTAACCCAGAAAATAGGCTAACACCTTAAAACCTCCCTTTTCATCAATCCAAGCTTCAAAACTTGGATCCCTGCAATTCTTTCCTTGCACAAATTGTGCTAGATAAAACCCGCAAAAGTGGTGTGAGGGAAAATATGCCAATATAACATATGTATTTGGAAATCATACATTCACCCAGCAAGAGCATTTTGACACTCTCTAAAATACCTGATTTTTATTGATACTCAACGGTACTTATTTTATCAACATTTGAAGAGTACGTGATCCACTGGGATTTGAACCTGTGATCAATCTGCTGCATTTGACACTGTCAGTCATGATGTGTTGCTCACTGGGCTGGCAGAAATAGGAGTGAAAGCAAAAGCTCAACAATGGGTGACTTTCTTCTTGGAAGGAAGAACATGGGCATCTTATTTGCCCCATTTTGCTCTGCTTTACCAGTGAAGCAGAGAGTGTCCCAGGCTCATCACTCAGCTCAACATTATTTAATTTATCTTTAAAATTACTGGCCGAGCATGTTATATCTTATGATCTACAGTTTGTTAATTTTTCTGACAACACTCAGCTAATCCTCACTTTGGACTGCACCTCATATTCTCCATTGGCAGCTTTCATAAATGCATGCAAGATGTCTTGCAGTGGCTTAGAGTTTATTCCTTTAAGTTCAATGGGGACAAGACTGAGTTAATGAATTGTCTTTCAGGGTCTATTTTTAAACCTTTGGCAGCAATATTTTCCACTGGCAGATAGCTCAGATCCAATCCAGGGTCAGCCATTCGAAATCTGGGAGTTTACGTGGATAATGATCTATCTCTCTCCACTCATGTTAATCAACTATCCTCCGCTTGTTTTGGGCTAATGACGGTACTCCCTACAATTCTACCTTTGCTACCAATGCATCTCCGCCTGCTTGTTGTACAAAGTATTACTTAAAGTAGACTTGACTACGGCAAGGCCTTATTTTTAGGTGGACCAGATATCTTGTACAACATCTCCATCGCATACAAACAGCGGCTGCAAAACTGGATCTTTCAAGGCCACACTTTTTCTTTACATCAGTAGCTCTATTTTCTGTTCACTGGCTCCCAGTGGTCAAGCGTGTAAGGTTTAAAGCACTAGGCATAGCACATACAGCGTTGCATCACACTGGTCCCCTTTGATTCCATGTAAGCTGCAATGTTATCTTACAACTACATCATTGTGCTCTGTGAATGCACGTTTGTTCCTAAATTTAAGAAAACCCGCCTGGGTGGTAGATCACTTTCCACACAGGCGATTTGCTTGTTGAACAGTATGCCTGGTAGTCTTGCTTCTAGTAGCAATCTCTATGCCTTTATGAAAGCTTTGAAGAGCTGGCTCTCTAAGCTCTGAAGTTCTTATTTGTCTCGATGGGTCTGTAATTAGTTCAGCGCCAGGATACCTTTTTTAGCTGACAGTTCTGCACTTTACAAAGAACATTAATAATAATAATGCATTGGTCCACTGAACCATCAGACCTGGCTTATGCCAAGTGCAAACAATGTACACAGTCTCGTAGTCTGAGGCACTTAAAATAAGACTTAAAGTACAACTTTCAGTAAAACCTAGCATGTATATCGAACTTGGAAGCCTTGACTTATAGACATGAAGGTGTAAGTAGCATTACTGCTCGTTTCAGCATGAGACCAACTAATAAGCTTATAGCCAAGTGTCTGCTGATTTTTTTACCTGTAGGTAACATCAGTGTGGTTGCAAATATTTTTAGCATTACTTCAGCAAATATGGAAGCCCCTGTGTCCTATTTGCTTTGAAAGATTTTGGTGATTATGAGCTGCTTCTGTTGTAAAGTTAAAGGGCATTATATTTTCATTACGACCAGCCTCTTCAGATGATCCCTGACTGTAAAGGTTTTTAAGGATTATTCCCAGGCACTAAGAAACATGTTTTAGTGGCCATTAACACATCATTAGGATCAGATCAGTTCCAGAGGAATTATAAAAAAACACTGAAAAAGCCAATAGGTATTGCCTATGTGGAATCTATTGGTTGTGACATTGAGTTTTTTACATCTACACATTCCGTGGATTGGGCTGAGTAGAAATGGCAATATGGAGCCAGCTCATATTATTCTTACCACTTCTTCCAAATGCATTTCGAACTGTAAATAGTAGATATTTTTTACCTTAGCATAGTAAATAATTAACATTTAAAGAGCTACTCGTTGAGGTATAAATATGTAACTGATTTCACTTCTAATGTTTGTATGTGTTACTATCTCACCACTTTTGATTATTATGAATCAAACACATTTTAGAAAAGTGTCCAAATAAAACAATGACTGTGACGTTGGTGCACACACCTTACAAAGACAGATACATTGTAAGCAAACCCTCAAGCGAGGCTGCACAGAACGAAGCAGCAACACCCCTCAGCTCCATTCTGCAACTTGCTCTCTAGAAATGATAAACTGAGTCTGGTTACTGAATTGAGAAATGACTTAGATTTTCATGAACTAATCCCAGATGCTTAACTGCTTTTTTGGGGGATACTTTAATAAAGGCCAGCCCCGTCTCCTGCCTCACTGATTGAAGAGCTGGTGAGCCCTGGTGGAGGGCAGTGGTGGGAGATCCTCTCATAGGGCCTGCACTAGCTCCCCACCGACCGTGGCAGTGAATGGTAGGCAGTATGCAAGGTGTGGAAGCAACCTGTGCCACTGCACACACACCGCTCCCACATCTGATGGTGTGAGCAGGCACCAGAGAGACGAGTCAGGAAGTCTTAACACGAGTAAATGACCGACACATAGTCAGAGCAGTTCCAAGCAGTGCGTGAAGTGTGGAGAGTTTCATTTCCCAAGGTGTAAGCTTATGAGGAGACTCATTTCTCGGGTGTGACTTTTTCACAAATACAAAGGGACCAATGAGTCATCCCTTTTAAAAAGAGGTCTTTCTGCATGGGGTGTTGCGCAGTACTGCAGGACGTGGCCCTGCTTTACAACTATGCTGCAGGCTCAAGAAGTATATGACATGCATCCTGTCTACCGATTTTTAAATAGAGGCATGTGGATTCTCAACATCCAGTGCATGTTACTCCAAATGCCTGGGAGCGGGGGAGGGGCAGGTGGATTTTAGTGTCCAGAGAGATGAAGAAAAAGTAGACTCATCAGACACCGTTTTTCGATAGAGGTCCTTTCTGCAAGGTGTGTCTTGCAGTACTACAGGACATGACCATGGCTTTAAATTATGCTGCAGGCTCTGCAGGCTCAAGAAGTATATGACGTGCATCATGTCTACCAGGTGTTAAATATAGGCGCAGCCTCACTTCTCAACATGCGAGTGCAGGTAACATCCAAGGGATTAGGGGCGGGGGAGGAGTGAATGGAGTTCAGTGGCCGGAGAGATGGAGAAAAGATTTTAAAAAAGAATACCTGCACTGCAGGAACATGCAGTGGAAGGCACTAGCCACCAGAAGCAGTACTTGACCCAGGCTCCAGTTCCATGGCAGGACAAACACTCTGACTCGAAGCCCAGGAGGAAGATGGAGGTGAGGTTTTGACCACTAGTAAGCAAGGAAATAAGAGTGACGTAGGAGCCATGTGGAAGCCAGCCAGTGTAAGTAAAGTGGAGTGAGAGCCACATGGAAGCAAGCCAATGGTAAGTAATGATAAGTAACAGGTGGGTTTTTGAGCCCCTTTTAAGATTTTTTTAAAATGCAACAGATTTTGTAAGCACAGCTCAAGAGCTGTGCAGTCGAAACCTAAAAAGAGGTTGTAAAGCATTAGAAAACAAGGCACAAGGTTCTAAAGAAACAAGAGATGAATACAGATGAAGTCACGAAATGTAGTGCTCCATTATTATTACTAATCTGCAGGTTACTCGGTGTGCTAAACTAATAATCTGTGGGTTAATATCTACCAGTACACACATATATAAGGAAGGCACATTTACACATCTTTATTATAATCATTAGTTTATAATATATTCACATTAATCAAAATGTGTTACTAACATGGGCCTTACTGCTAGTCGTCCTTTTGTTGTCCAAAGTTGATTACTATTATACAATTTGATTTCAATATGCTTTCACATTTTTCTTTTCATTGAAGGTGTCTAATAATCTATGATAGCTAAAAGAGTAGCTCATTGTTTTGATTTTGGAAATGTTACCTTAGCACGTTAATTGGATACTTGTTCTGATTTACAATGTGTGTTGGGAAGGGAAAGATCCTCCTGTGCCAGGCCAACTGGACTGTTGATATCCTTAAGGCTGTGCAGTTGTGTGTTTCTTTGTCGTACAGTGAGAAATTACCTGCTCCACAAAGGCTATACACCCTGATTCGCTACATTGGTTGGGAATTAAAGGGAGGATGTTTGAGAAGAATTTGGTGTGATTTACTTGTGTGTCCCTTAGAATATTTAGCAGATCTTGACTTGACGTTACTTAAGGAAATTGTTCCCTAACTCTGCTGGATTCCCCTGTGCTTTGTTCCTGAGTTTATCTGCTGAACATTACTGCTTATTTCAATGAACCTTCAATTAGCTAATTTGAGACTGTCACTCTTGGCTTATAATGTCCCTTTGTCACCCTTGATGCTTAATTTAGATTAGGTAAGTAACTACATGGAACCATTACTGTTTTTATTTGCCTTTTGTATCTTGTGATAATTTGCATTGCCATCTACATGATATATAACCTCAGATTGAGCAATGTTCCAATACATATTGTTATTTGATAAAGTAATTTATTTAATTGCTAAGCGTTGTAACCTCATTAGTTCTGCTAATAAACCTATATGGTTTGGAAACCATCCTCTCTATCGTTTTTGTGGAGCCAAATTAGGTTCACTGTAATTTGACTTACTGGTGCTGATGTTAGCTCCCACCATACACTTTCAGTTGATCACAAAATGCCCATACAACCAATGGTGCAACTTATTTGATGACTACACCAGTGCATACAGGTACTAAAAGGTACAGTGGATCACTGTCGACCCAAAGCATTTCAGACCCATAACCTTGTAACCACTTATGGCTAAGGTGGTAACCTCTTGTGGATAAGGTGGTGGAAAAAGCAGTATTGCAAATGGTAGTTCTTGGCCAACTAAGAGCTTGTTAAGATAATGGGTTTAGAACAAGAATTATTCTTTCAGATCTCGCCACAGCCTTTGATACTGTCAACCACAAACTGTCGTTGGATCGACTCAGGACTGTGGGATTTAAAAGTCTGGCTTTAAAATGGTTTGCCTCCTTTTTGTAGAAATGGTGCCAATTGGTGGCTCAGTCAACCTTCTGCTTGTCTGAAATTTCAGCCACCTACAGAGTGGAACAGGGATCAGCCTTTTCTCCTATTCCATGAGCAACCTCAACAGGCTCTTTGACTTCAACACCTTCCCTTGCGCCAACAAAATCCAGTGTGATCAAGGGTCAAATAACTCCATTATCATGCTAAAACATTGTGTCTTGGGCATTCATAAATGAATAAAGCTCAATGGAGATAAAACTGTTGTGCTAGTTGTTGGAGAGGCCACTAAACGTTCGCTGTCTCAGGCGAGACCTAAAAAAAGGAAGTTAGAGACAGGCTTTCCTTCAGGGATCGCAGATTCCATGAATCATAATAGTAATAAAGCAGGCTTTTTCTTCTTTGCAACAGTTTAATATTTTTCCTGCCAGTGTTTTATTTTCATCAAGTCAAGCACCAATGAGCATCATTTATTCTATTAAGGGCATATTAATATCTCTGATACAATTATTGCTCACTGAATATTGGGCAGTTCCCTTTTTAGACAGTTAAGAGCTTCAATGGTGCTCGTGTCTGCAGCCTTTCTCCAAGATAAAGCCAGTGCTACATTTCGTGTTGAAAAGCATAATCTGAAAGAACGTGTGTCACACACAAAGACATCACTGGCTACTTACTATAGGGATCGGGCACAAGATCATACTTATAAAAGAGGGCAGCGAAAACTGTTTTTTTAATCTTTCATAATGAACAGCTGGTGGAGAGGATCCTTCTTAGGAGGCAGTCTGTGATTGGTGGAGAACGCAGGTCTCACTTAACTTATGGGAGTTTTTGGTATATCCAGTGCTTAATTTGTATATAAAAAGGTGCCAGTGCTCAAAGCCCTCCTCTTAAACATGTGGCTGCTGCTGCAATTAAATGGGCAAACACTGAATACTGAGGCTGCATAATCCTGAAGCCATCTCGGGCCTCTTCAATACATTTAAAGCCACTCCCTGCCCTTTCAGCTCAATCTTGCAGCTTTCTGCTTTCTACCATTGTGGCGCGTTTTAGTTTCTCTCCTCCTCCGTCTTTCCCATTTGTCTCTTTTGCTCACAGTAAATGCTTGAGGCAGAAAAATAAGCTCCGGCCCTCGAAAATAAGTGCCGGTGCTCTGCACCGGAAACAAAAAGCACAAATTAAGCACTGGGTATGTCATAAATCTGTTTGTACTCCCTGCTGCCCCACTCTACTTGTGGGCTCTCACCAGCAAAACTCGAAATCTTCCTGCAAGTCATGGGCCTTGATCTGTGGAGCGTTCATACCTGGGTGGCTGAATTCATCTGGGGCGAAGGAAGGAGGAGATGAAGCGAGGAGGGGTCATGGGCATCAATTCACCAGAATCCCAGGGGTAGCAGAAGTGATATCACACACCATTTGACCTTTACTTTCATATACACACACATGCTTGCACATACACACATTCACGCACTCTCACACATAAACACACTCTCACCCACAAGCATGCATACAACATACATTTTAAAGTATTTTTTTACCTACCTCAGCTGCCAGATAGGATCATTTCCAGATAATTGTACACCGTTTTTATTACTCTAACAGTGAATAATTGTATTCACTATATGTGTAATAAAATCCTGGAAAGGGGAACCCTAACCAACGTTGATTAGGAGGCGGTGCCCCTGTGTTCCATGCATGTATTTTGCCACTTCTGATGCCAAGGGCAAAGGCAATGCCAGGGGTCACAAGGGGCAATCTAGGGGTCACAGCTGCAACCCCTGGGAGGGGTGGAGCTCTTACCAAGAAGAGTATTTACTAAGTACCCGGGGACTGCAACCAAACTTGCTGAAAGCAGTGCTTTGTTTTCAGCGGAGGAAGACTACGCGGCTGTGAGGTATTCTCCAATGGCTGTCTGTAATGTACTGTGTCACTGATAGCCTGGCTAGAGGTGGATGCCCAACCCTTAAAGTCCCCACTCCTTGCTGCTGATAAAGTAGGACTCTGTGGGCACTACTAGTATGACAGATCGGCAATAGAATATAGACAATCTCGTGTTTGCATTTTGAAACGAGAATAACTGAATGGAACTGCAAAGTCTGGATTGTTAAATAAGTTCAGAAATGCACATTTCATAGAATAATTGTGAGTAGAGAAGTTTATGGTCCCCATGGCATTTTTTTCCACGAGGGAGAGAGCAACACTACATTTTGAAGACCATTGCTGTACGTGGACGCTGAAATCTATGATTTGGATTCTGTGCGAAAAATAATTCTCTCTGAAGCAAGAGGCGTGGTAGTGGGTGCAACCATCTTTAATCTCATTCTTGCACTGTGGAAGACAAATGGCTACTATTTCTCATGGAAAATTGACTTGCCCCGAAAAAACATATTTTCAAAATGAACGCCAGCAATGTCGCTTTCCCCATGCATGCGCTGCCTACAAGCCTGGCAACGGGGAGTTCATCACCACAAACCATTCCTTGATATCTGTGTTGAAAAACACATTTTAAGTATGAAGTATGCTGCAGTCTGCATAATAAACACACCCTAACTCAGTGCCAGCAACAACGAACAGGTTTGGCTAATCAGTGGGAGGAGTTAACAAATACGGTAATTATCATTAACAACAATTATCAGCCATTCGTCTGTAGTTTAAGGGTGATGTTCCGCTGAAAGACTAAAGGGAGGGGGCGGTTCCTGCAAACTGTAAGAGATTATTCTCTCCGACAAAGAAGGGGGGAGAAGCGCGCTCATTAGTATTCTGGTGGTAGGGCCCCGTTACAAAGAGGGTGTCTACAGGCTCCCCGCGCCCTCGGTGATGCTGCCAGGATGTGGCAGCGATTGACTAATTGCACTGCTCTTGCATCTGTCATGGTACAGAGGAGCACGTGTCTGGCTGGAGAGTACGGGCACTCGTACACAGGCAGAATTCCCAGAGCATCTCCCTCTACGTGAGAGCAAAAATGATACCTGGTAGGTATGGCGCGACGTTCTATAAATGTGCAGAATGTTCTGGAACAGCAGATGCGTGGAACGCGGTTTGAGAGTTCAGCATATATCAAGTTTATTTGCTTGCTTCTTTTTTCAACTGGCAGGGTTCGAGGACAATCCTCAGGAGGTTTATTGGAGTTTTTCTCAAGTGAAAGGTACAGCTGACATTGGGGACGCGGAAGGTAGGGGCTCGTCCTTTCACTTGCGTATTAATATTTACAGTGGAAACAAGCTGTTGCACTTGAAGGATGTGCAGCGCCGGCTTTGGGAGTTGCTGCCGAACCTAGTCCTGACTCAGGGGAGGAGGGCAATGGGGTGTTGGCGCTGTGTTAAAAACATAACGTGCATAAAATCAGTGTTGCCGATTTCCGTGTATACCAAGCGCTTGTCATCCAACAAAAACGTGTCAAGCTAACTGGTGATTAACATTCCTGTTGGAGAGAGGTGGTAGTTTTGTCCAGTGGCAGTTCTGACTTATTCTCAAGTACCTCAGAGGGTCAACATGCCGGCTTCAAAGAACGTGCACCATGCATTTCGCAGAAGTGAGAATAAGTGAACCAGTAGCGCTATAAAAAAGATGAAATGTATGTCAGAGAAGTGCTATGGAGAAATGAGGGGTACATGGGGAGGGTAGTAGTGAGGGAATTTGTGGAGAATAAGGTCATTGGAGGGGAGAGGGAAAGCCCAAAAGATTGTCACACCTGGCACCTCCACCAGCGCTAAAGCCGGTCTCGGTGATGTGACCTGTAAAGTCCCTGTGCTGTGATTCCTGCTGGTATTCAGTACTGAGGTGATCCACTCTTCCCCCCTCTTCTCCCCTCTGTCCAGATGCACCTTTGGCTGACTACAAGGGCTCTGATGTATGTGCTGGTATGCCGCGTGTCAGTAAATAATGCATCAAGCCAGTATCCCAGCACACAAATCTGATTATCATGAGCATTTGTAGCCTGAATGAGGAAAATTTAGGGCCCGAGATTTAGCCAAACTTGTGGTGACTCAATGACAGGAACAAATAATTTCCATTCACCAGCTACTCTAAGCCGGTGGTAAATGGGATGTGGGGTGATGCAGGGAGTGTGACATTTGTTGGCAGCAGAGATT
Organism: Pleurodeles waltl; assembly: GCF_031143425.1. Lineage (NCBI taxonomy): Eukaryota > Metazoa > Chordata > Amphibia > Caudata > Salamandridae > Pleurodeles > Pleurodeles waltl. The sequence goes on from NC_090446.1 coordinate 673,487,441, forward strand.
GTAGAAGGTAGGGAGGAGTGTTCTTGAGTGTTTTGTGCTTCACCCACGACATGAAGGGGTTAGGAGGGGACCACAAGCCACTCGACCCTCATGTGATTTTACTGGCCAGATTTTCTCAAAATTAAATTAAAACATTTTCCGTGTTACCAAGCATTGGAAATCTGGGTGCGGGAACACTGGCTTAGTTATACTTGTGAGGAGAGGTGTGTTAAAGGTCCCCCCTAATTATGAACAGGTTCTAAGTATCCACGTCAATCCCTACTGTCATTTTTCAAAAGTGATATTTTTGTTAAAGTCGATCCATTTTTCTAATGGCTCAGAGCAGTCATATGCTGGTCAAACCAACATATTATATGGGGGCTGGGTCTGTTTGGGGCATCCAACTAGTCTGAAGCATGCATATTAGCAGAAGACCATGGGCTGTGTCCTAAACAACCCAAAGAAATTTGAGACGACATATTGTACACAAGATTCAGTCCCACTCGTAGGGTTCCTACCCAGTTCTGCTTCCGAGGTGAGGAAATGTGTTGTTATTTTTGATGCAACTCGTAGGAGCTGGACTGCATAATATATATATATAAGAAAACATTGTCAAATCCAATATAGCTGCTAAGCTATTGGTTTTGCCGATTATTTGTTTAATAGTTTTCTTGAAGTATAAGACAGTCACAGATTACAGCCTATGAATGTGAATACAGGAGCAAACATGTTTAAAATGTTTTTCTTACTTTTTTACTAAAATCCATAAAAAAATGGCCACACATCCATGCCTTTGAATTATTACAAATGCACTTGCAATCCATGTGCAAATAGGTGTTTAAGTGGGGATTGTTAATTAACGAGGCATTCATAATCAAGATTTTACAGTGGAAAAAATACACATGGCAAGCCAAGTAGGCAATTACTACTAAGACAGCAGTTAACATTAACTCTTCTGGGTACATTCACTCTGCACGTGGTGCCACAGCGTACCCCAAATCTAGGATAGGAGGGCATAAAATGATATACTCTTCATTTCCGAAGGGAGTGTGTGTGCATGTTCGCACAGTTTACAAGAGCACTATGCAGTCTGTGGCATCATACTCCATTCACAATGTGTGATATTACTAATAAAGTTCAGGGTTACAAGTAAATGTTGTTTTACAATCTAATATGTGCTTTTAGTCTTTATTTCCCAAAAAAATGAATGTAGATAACGTTTTTTGCATTGTATACCCCTCTAAGTGATGGCAAAACATTTAGGCCCGTATTTATACTCCGTTTGCGCCGAATTAGCGTCGTTTTTTTCGACGCAAATTCGGCGCAAAACTAACGCCATATTTATACTTTGGCGTTAGACGCGTCTAGCGCCAAAGTATGGGCAAATAGCGTCATTTTTTTGCGTGAACGCCTTCCTTGCGTTAATGAGATGCAAGGAAGGCGTTCCCGTCTAAAAAAATGACGGCGACGCAAATGCGGCGTATTTATACTCCCGGGCAAAAATCACGCCCGGGAGGTGGCGGGTCAAAAAACCCCGCATTTGCGCCACTATTTAACGCCTGGGTCAGGGTAGGTGTTAAGGGGCCTGTGGGCTCAAAATGAGCCCACAGGTGCCCTCCCCTGCCCCCAGGGACCCCCCCTGCCACCCCTGCCCACCCCAGGAGGACACCCAAGGATGGAGGGACCCACCCCAGGGACATTCAGGTAAGTTCAGGTAAGTATAATTTTTTATATTTTTAAATTTTTTTTGGGTGGCATAGGGGGGCCTTATTTGTGCCCCCCTACATGCCACTATGCCCAATGACCATGCCCAGGGGACATAAGTCCCCTGGGCATGGCCATTGGGCAAGGGGGCATGACTCCTGTCTTTACTAAGACAGGAGTCATTTAAATGGCGTCTGGGCGTCGAAAATAATGGCGCAAATCGGGTTGAGGCGATTTTTTTGCCTCAACCTGACTTGCCCCATTTTAAGACGCCCTAACGCCATTTTCCCCCTACGCCGGCGCTGCCTGGTCTACGTGGTTTTTTTCCACGCACACCAGGCAGCGCCGGTCTGCTAGCGCCGGCTAACGGCATTCCATAAATACGGCGCCCGCATGGCGCTTCAGAATGGCGTTAGACGGCGCTAAATTTTTTGACGCTAAACTGTGTTAGCGCAGTTTAGCGTCAAAAAGTATAAATATGGGCCTTAGGCCCGTATTTATACTCCGTTTGCGCCGAATTAACGTCGTTTTTTTCGACGCAAATTCGGCGCAAAACTAACGCCATATTTATACTTTGGCGTTAGACGCGTCTAGCGCCAAAGTATGGGCAAATAGCGTCATTTTTTTGCGTGAACGCCTTCCTTGCGTTAATGAGATGCAAGGAAGGCGTTCCCGTCTAAAAAAATGACGGCGACGCAAATGCGTCGTATTTATACTCCCGGCCAAAAATCACGCCCGGGAGGTGGCGGGTCAAAAAACCCCGCATTTGCGCCACTATTTAACGCCTGGGTCAGGGTAGGCGTTAAGGGGCCTGTGGGCTCAAAATGAGCCCACAGGTGCCCTCCCCTGCCCCCAGGGACCCCCCCTGCCACCCCTGCCCACCCCAGGAGGACACCCAAGGATGGAGGGACCCACCCCAGGGACATTCAGGTAAGTTCAGGTAAGTATAATTTTTTATATTTTTTAATTTTTTTTGGGTGGCATAGGGGGGCCTTATTTGTGCCCCCCTACATGCCACTATGCCCAATGGCCATGCCCAGGGGACATAAGTCCCCTGGGCATGGCCATTGGGCAAGGGGGCATGACTCCTGTCTTTACTAAGACAGGAGTCATTTAAATGGCGTCTGGGCGTCGAAAATAATGGCGCAAATCGGGTTGAGGCGATTTTTTTGCCTCAACCTGACTTGCCCCATTTTAAGACGCCCTAACGCCATTTTCCCCCTACGCCGGCGCTGCCTGGTCTACGTGGTTTTTTTCCACGCACACCAGGCAGCGCCGGTCTGCTAGCGCCGGCTAACGCCATTCCATAAATACGGCGCCCGCATGGCGCTTCAGAATGGCGTTAGACGGCGCTAAATTTTTTGACGCTAAACTGCGTTAGCGCAGTTTAGCGTCAAAAAGTATAAATATGGGCCTTACTAACTCTGTGGGATTGACATAAATTGATGATTATTGAACTCCACACATCTGTGTGGGTTTTATCTTTCAAACCAATAAGGCTGTATCCAAATGTCTCCATAAAAATCCCTTTAATACAAAGTTATCCAGCAAGTTGTTGTTCTGGATGCTTTATTTTCAGTAAAATAAGCAAAAAATCTCGTAAAGCTGTTTCACTTGCCTTTATGAAAAATAAGCCAGCAAAATGGTATTTGTTTGTGTATCTCAAATTACCGTGGGAATTTTCCTGAATTTTCCAACTTTACGAACTGCAAAGTTTCTTTGAGTTACTTTTTACTCAACTGAATGAAGTGCCTGGAAGCTAATGCCAACGACTTCACTACAAAGGATTTATTTTTAGAGAGTGACTTCTCTCATTAAAAGTGCTTTAAAATAACGTAAACTACTAATTTTCTCGTTTAAACCCTACAACAGATTCACTGTATATTCTGAGTTTATGCTAATATCACCGTCAATTTGTAAATATGTCATAAACTCTTGTTTCCAGCATTCCGTGGAAGCACTTACACCTCCAACGAAAAAGCAATTGTATGTTAAAATACATTATAAATAAATGAATTAATAAAAAGTAGAGGTAAAAAGGTTAAGGCTAAGCTATACCTTTGTGGCAAACACAAAAATAAACAAATGAAAAGTAAAAAGTTTACGACTAAATTCCTGAATTGAACAGACACCTTTTAACACTTACCCTAAAACCTTACAGATACTCCTTCCTTAAAACTGACCTTAGCTTATCTTCCCTATACCAAATTCTCTGCCATTTTCAGGGGATACCCGTGTAATACTTGCATCATTTCCCATGCCATCCATCTTTTTTTTTACACCATCCTTTAGAACTTATTTAAACTTTCCTTTGTTCTAATGCTAAGTTTGTCCACACCCCTTATTTCAAACCTGTTACTAACCTCTAATCTAACCCTAAACCTAGCCCTTACCTCAATTTAAACCTAACCCCAAACTTTTCCCTCACCACAACCCTTAGCTGAAACCTAACCCATCACTTGTTTCACTTTTAATATTTTCTACTATTTTGCTATTTAATTTTCTACAACTATTCTTTATAGTTCTAGTTTTGTGTTACTATACCTTTTTATGCCTGGCTATAGTCGTATTTAGCTAAGTGCAATTAAATTATGTCAGCAAAACATATTTAAATAGCAATTTGAGAAAGGGGTTTTGGCTCTGAGATTATGCTAATCTTCTCTAAAGGGATTCGATTAATCTGCATTTGTGTTAATCTGCTTTTTAAATACTTCTATTGCTTGTAAGGACGACAAAGAGTCACTGTACTGCAACTGACTTTTAATAATTTTCTGTACATTTTACTCTGCATTCCCTAAAAGAAATGACCTGCGTGTATTGTAATATATTGCTTCTAGAGTCTCATTGCAAACAGTGTTTCACAATTCCTCCCAGGAAAAATGCTGTATTGCGGCCAGCATCTGCAATTGGCAACTGGAAAACTTGGGCAACAGAGTGGCAACTTTCTAAAAGTTGCCTTAAATTAAATGTTGCATTAAAATCAATGTGGGCATCAAGTCAGGTTTAATGTGATGATTAGTTTGATACCTTGAAGTACCAACTTTAGATGTGACATTCAGGAGCTAGCACAACTGAGTTGTCAGCATGTAACCCTGTACTCACCAATGGGGCTATTTGCCTTCCCACAGCACAAATGACAATTTGGAATTTTTAACTGTTAGGACATATAGAAATACATGGCAAACATTTTAATATACAGCACCCTACCTTAGGACTCAATAGGCCTGCTGTAGAGGTGACTTTTGTATATTAAAAAGGGAGGTTTGGGCTTTTCCATTAATTTAAATGGCAAAGTTGAGTTAGCAGTTTAGAACTGCTCTACCAGTCTGCAGTAGCCAGCTGGGTGACATGTTTTTCATGTTATCACACCCAAGGTAGCATAATAAGTGCTGCAGCCCTGGTGGGACACTTTAACTTTCAGGCCCTGGGTACCCCTGGTTCTTGATACTAGGGATTTATAAGTAAGTTAATGTATGCCGTTTGGGTATAAGCCAATCCAGCATATACTTTTAGGGGTCAGAATCCTGGCACTGAGGTCCGGTTAGTTGGCCTCTATGCACTCCCTTAGTCGAAAAACAAGCAGCATCAGTCCAAAACTTTAGGGGTATTCTGGCAAGAAAAGCATTTCCTTCCAGTTGTGTTTCAGTAGTTTTGATTTCCATGAAATACAGGAATCTTGCAAAATGCCTACTGTTTTAGTCACCTTCGGATGTTGGAGTTCAGAGTGTCGATGGGTATTGAGGATGGAGCATGATTGAGAACTCCAAAGCTGAAACTCAACAAATATATTTGAAAGCATGTCCAAAGGGAGCATTTTTCTAAGGCCCCCAACTTCCAAGGGGCCCCCAGAAAAGGGAACCATCTTTATATCTGACTCTGTCTATTTTATTTTACTGTCTAAACCTCTTTCCCTCTCTGATGACTTCTGTCTCTAACTCTCTACCCAGTGTCATCTCAATGGTTTTTGGGTCATGGATAAGATATATTTCACCTGTTTTTGTGTGACCCTGTTTAACTTAACATTTAGTATTGTTTTGCATCATCTAAGCTTGAAGTAGCAGGAAATGGCCAATAACATTTAGTTACTTAATGCATGAGCCCCCAAATATGTTTTGCCTAGGTCCCCCAAAATCCATAAAATAGCACTGAGTCTGAAAGCAGTAAAGCAGTTCATGTTTTTTCCGTGCCTGTCACTGGATTGGAAAATATCCAGGCCATATGTACATCCAATCCTTGGCCTCTCTGCAGAGAGACTGATGACATAGGTCACAAGTGGTTCAATATTTACAGCCCCCGCCCCCCTTTCCCTGTGTGATCTGCCTTCACCGTACTCTATCATCAACTAGTGCATCTCCACTGTCCTTCCTGTTTGGGAAGACTTTTTGGAGCATATGCCGACCACACAACTGAAAACTCCGGAGTGAGATCGAGGTCACACATGGAACAATTCACATTACAATTATTTTGAAAGAGAAAGCGGTACAAAGCAGTGGAAATATAGACAACATCAAAAGAAAAGAAAAAAGCACCGTTAGTAGTGTGGGGCGCCAGAAGAGATTGTTGCACTGCACGCCACAATTTTTAGGCCGAGCACAGCAGCGCACAAGTGCTGCTTTTGCGACGTGTTGGTGTCTACGTGGGCTTTTAACCATGCTCACCTCACACCCATCACCTTCACTCGTTCGTCAGCTTCCCTTTCAAAAATCCTTTGGTGACATTGGTAAATGCTTTACATTTGTCCCACCTTGGGGCAGATTTGTTACCGCCTTGGCCATCGACCCTGTTACATGGATGATTGCACGTTTGCCGATATGTTTGACTGCAGTGAACTTCTTTTTCCTTTTGTGACTTTTCTTCACTCTCACGCTCAAGGCGGTTGTGGCGCTTTGAATTGACTTGGTTATGTCAACTGTTTTACCTTACATTTTGGGTTTATGTGGCAAGAAAAGCCCAGTTAGGAATTTACAACGCTAATAGCTCTAACTCTAGCAAACGTGAGACCCATTGCATTGCAAATGCTTGTTGTCCTGGCTGCCGTTAATAGGCATTTTATAAACAAAAGAGATCTTAGTTCTAATTCTTTTGCAGATCTAAAACCCAGGTTGCTCCACACAGTTTCTTGTCAGAATCCTGTGTAATTGACTACTTGGACAGCTCACAAGAATAAATGAATTGCCTCTTAAAACGTTGTTAACAGGGGTTAATACCACATTTTAATTGATTTTTTATATAGGGCACAGTACCACTTCTATAATTTCTATGTGCTGTGATTAATAGGTGAGACTTTATTCAAAGATGAAAGGCAGTGCTGGCACTGCAGGAATATAAGTGCATCAGATTCAGGTCGCACACAAATGCCTACAATTAACCCTTAAATCACCAGGCAACCTTGCAATTTTAAATGAACTGAAAGCATTCTGTGGCACGGCTCATGGATCAAATGTTATTGATCAACATTCGATCCACCTTAAACTAGGAATGTGGGGAAAGGGAATGTTCAGGGTTGGCGGTTGGGAGTAAGGACAGCGGCATGCAGGGCGGACATCGCTCCTGTAAGGACCATGTTTACAACGTTTTGAGCCTACAACTATTAAATAAAGGGGATAATATTTACCTTCTGACTTCTGTCTTAATAATGGCGATGAGGCGGGCAGGAGTGATGTTGCGTTGGTGACGTGCTTATTTCCAGTTGCTGTAGACATGCATCGGCTCGGCCTGATTTTTTAGACGCGCTTATTTCCAGTTGCTGTTGACGTGCATCGGCTCGGCTGGATTTTTCATGCGAAGCTCTTCATTTCCTTGGTTCTGCTGCTGTGGAGTACGACGTGAGCTCGACCACATTAAAATACTGTTCGTGGTGTATGGAATACTGGATGATGATGAGCCCAAATTCCTTTAGAAAATACTGAAATTCATGGCGGCCATATTGAAGGATTGGGAACTTCAACAAGCATGGAATTATGGGTAACAATGTGCCCAAATTCCTGTTGAAAGAACGTGTGTGGTCTACGGCGGCCATTTTTGAGGATCCTTTGTCTGGAAAGCATTGCAATTGCTATAAGTGGAATTGAACTACAGTGATAGGCACAACTTTGTGCTTATCATTCAGAGAATTGCAGGAACCACCGGTGATAGGCACGCCTTTCTACTACAATTATAATTGAACTACGGTGATGGGCACACCTTTGTGCTTATCATTTAGACAATTTCTGGAATCACCGGTGATAGGCACACCTTTCTTCTTGTCCGTTTTTTTTGGTTTGGTTGTATTTACTGAAATATTTTATACTTGTTCAAGACATATTGTGTTGAGCATATATTTTTTTTGGGACACTATTCAGATTTGTGGAAGTTGTTGTCTCTAGTGTTAGAATTGTGTAGTATTTTTTTTTACGTGTTAAAACATACTGACCTCTGTTAATTGTGTAAAATGTCTAGTATCCAACCCCCACCATTTTTTTTAAATGAACCTGGAGACCCTCCCATTCAGTCGGAATTGTGGTCAGACTTATTTGAAGCGTATGTTGATGTATTAGAAGAAGGTGTATCTTCACCTGAAAGACATTTGTCTCTGCTCAAACATCGTTTCGGAGCTGATGGTTTGACGGAATTTAAAAATTTGCCACCAGTGGAAAATGTGAATGCGGATGATGTATACAAGTGTGCGTTGAAACAGTTACAGGAGAGGTACGGTAGAAAGATCAATGTAGTCATGGAGAGATACAAGTTTTATTCCAGGGAACAGAAAGTAGATGAGTATATTGACCAGTATATGGAAGTATTAAGAGGCCTTGCAGTTACTTGTGCTTTTGATCATATGACTTATGACCAAGTTTTAAGAGATCAATTGTTGATGAAAACTAAATCTAAAAAAATACAAGATAAACTACAGTCTTCAGGAGAATTATGTTTGAAAACGGCTATTGAAGTGGCCAGGGGTATTGAGATAACAGAGAGTTGCACACAAATTATGAGGAATGAAGTCAAAGATAATGGTTCTGTGTGTAGTGTGACTGGTGATAAGGATGATAAGGATAAGAAAAATAAAGGTATTACACGGGTTATTGGTGGATCTAACAAAAATAGTACGAATAACATTATCAAGCTGTGTTTCAGATGTGCTAGTACTCATTTTGCGAGTTTTAGTGGATGTCCTGCTATTGGAAAAGTTTGCAGTATTTGCAAAAAAAAGGGACATTTTGGCCGGGTCTGTAAGAGTTCAGGGAGAACTGTGAGTTGTGTTGTGAAGAGTGTGGATGATGGGATTGAGGAAGGTATCCAGAACATGGTGTTAAGTATTCAGAGTAGTAATGTTAAGGAGAAAAGTCATCGACTTCCAAGGTGTTGCTTAAGTATTGATGGTGTTCAAGTAGAAGTCATGGTAAACTCGTGTGCGTGGTACACTATTATGGGGAAGTCATTATTCAATCAGTTGTGGCCCGGGAGGGAATTACAAAATACTAGTTTAAGCCCATGTAGTTATTCTGGACATAAAATTGCGATTGTGGGGAAAATGCAAGCAGTGATTGAATTTGCAAACAAGAGGTGTTCAGAAGAGATTCTCATAGCTGAGAGTGGTGCAACAATTTTAGGTTGGCCACATAGATGTGAATTAGGATTAAAATTAAATCATAATACTAATCCACCAGTGTACACAGTGGGCAAGGAAGGGTTGCAGAATGATTTGTACAATGACTTAAAAAATATGTTTCCAACAGTCTTTAACAGTCAATTGGGAAGCATGAAAGATTTCCAACACACTATTATATTAAAGAAGGATGCTGTTCCAGTGAGGCAAAGGTTAAGAAATGTTCCCTTTAATTATAGAGAGAAATTAAAAGAAATGTTACAGGATTTGTGTAATAAGGATATTATTGAACCAACAGAGTGTTCTGATTGGGTCTCTCCTATTGTAATTTCAGTGAAGTCTAAGGGGGACCTTAGGCTGTGTGTGGACTTGCAAGTATTAAATGATGCAATGTGGGTAGATGCTTTTTCATTACCTAATTTGCAGGAATTGATGTCCTCAATTGGACATGCTACAGTTTTTTCAACAATTGATTTGGCTAGTGCTTACCATCAAATACATTTGAATCCTGAATCTAAGCATTGTACAGCATTTATTACACCTGAAGGAATGTTTCGGTATAAAAGGATGCCATTTGGGTTAGCCAGGGCATCTGCAGTTTTCCAAAGGGACTTATCCAAAATACTTTCAGATGTAAAGGGTGCGAAGGTGTTCCAAGATGACATATTAGTATATGGGAAGGATAAAATTGAGCATGACAATAACTTAAAGGTGGTTTTGCAGGCACTAAAGGATTTTGGATTAACTGTTAAAGAACAAAAATGTAAATTTGGTGAGAGTCACATAGAATATTTTGGCCACATTATTTCTAAGGATGGAATTCGGCCTAAGATTAGCCACATGAAGGCTATTCGTGAAGCTCCGGAACCTACGAGTAAGGAGCAACTCCTCTCATTTTTCAGACTAGCTGAGTTTTATTCTTGCTTTGTGGAGAATTTTGCATCCAAGGTGGAGAATCTTCGTGCCCTGCTCAGGAAAAATACTACGTATTGCTGGAAACAAATACATGCAGAGGAGTTTGCAACTATAAAAAAAGACATTGTGAATGCATCTTGTTTAAAATCATTTGATGAGACTGCTGATTGTACCATATCAGTGGATGATTGTGGATATGGCATCGGTGCAGTATTGTCTCAAAAAAAGAAAGGGAACTCATGGGTAGTTGCATACGTATCCTGTACTTTATCACCTGCAGAAAGGAACTATTCAGTGATTGAGAAAGAGTTATTGGCATCTACTTGGGCGGTGCAATGATTTAGAATGTATATAGGGGGCACAAATTAAAAATATGTACTGATCACAAACCTCTGGTCAATATATTGAGGTCAGGGGGTGGAAGAAACCTTACTCATAGGTTGGTGAGATTGGCCTCAAAATTACAGATGTATCATTTTGAAATTGTACATTTACTAGGGAAAAGCAATTGTGTGGCAGATGGATTATCTAGATTACCTCTGTCACCAGGAACTGTTGAGGAGAGTGGTCAGAACGAATGCAAAGTCGCATACACTTATAAGGATATGATGTTTCTAAAAATAAGGAGAGGTGAACAGTGAGATATCTGAGTGTGTGTGGATGAAGGAAATGCAAAAAGATGAGGTCTTGTTGAAGGTGAAAGATTTTATTTTGAAGGGGTGGCCAACAGAATGTAGTTTGCATAAAATTGTACCACCCTATGGTATGTGTAATGTCATAATCCAGGTGGGGCTTGAGGGTCATGGAGGAATGGAGAGTACTAGGAGGAAAATTAAGGAAATCTTTTGGTGGCTGGGTCTAGATAGCATGGTGGACCGTTGGGTGAGAGATTGTGATGAATGTATGATGAGTGATAAATCGGTGAAGCCGTTAGTGGTGCCATTACAAATGGTAGAACTGCCTGATGGTCCATGGCATAATATTGCAATAGATTTTATGGGACCGTTGGTCACCCTATCTTCCAAGGAAGCTTATGCTATTGTTTTAAGTGACTATTTTTCTAAGTGGCCAGAAGTCCATATGGTGAGCAATTTAACTACTGGCACAGTCACTGAATTCTTAAAAGATATATTTGCATGGGAAGGTATTCCTGAAACCTTGGTTTCAGACCATGGGGTGCAACTCACTTCTGAGAAAATGCAATTGTTCTTGAAGAGCTGTGGTGTAACACATGTAAGGGTATCATTGTATAATCCTGAAGGGAATGGTCTGGTGGAAAGATTCAACAAGGTGATTAAAGAAACAATACAATTGGCTTTAGCATACAAGTTATCCTGGAAGGAGGTCATCCAAAATATGTGGCTGTTTTACAGGATTACACCACATTCAGTTACTGGAAAAACACCTTTTGAATTATTATGAGGTCGGAAAACATCTTCTAAATTGATTCCTTGGTGGCTAAAGAATAGAAAACAAAGCAATCTGGATGGTAGTGATTTTGGTATTGTGAGGGAAAAGTTGCAAGAGTACTAGGATAAAGCTTTTTGAAGAGTTAACAATGGGAAAACTATGCCAAAATTGGAGGTTGGACAATATATTTGTGTAAGAAGTTATGGATTGATACATAAAGGGGATGCCCAGCGGTCACGCGCCATGAAAGTTGTGAAGGGTTTGGATGGAGCTGTTCAACTTGAAGATGGGAGGATACGTAATTTGCGGCATCTAAGTCTATTCAAAGCAAGCTGTATTTCTGATGGGAGTAAGTGGGAGAATCTGGATGAAGCTAATGGATACTTGTGGGGAGACGATTCCATGTTACAATCGGATGGATTGTGTTCAAGTGGTATGGAAGAAAATGTGCCTGGATGTTGTGAAAATGATACACTACCTATTCGTAAAAGTCAAAGAGAACGGAAGTTACCTAGACATTTCGAGTTTGTGATGGGTAAATAAATTGTAGACATTTTGATGAGTTTGTGATGGGTAAATAAGTTGCTATTATGGTAATTCTTTTGTTAGAAAGGTATTATGTATAGTTGTTATTTATAAGAGTATAATAGTAATAGGATTTTTTTTTTTTTTTTTTGATAAGGGGAAAAGATGTGTGGCGCAACTCGTGGATCGAATGTTATTGATCAACATTCGATCCACCTTAAACTAAGAATGTGGGGAAAGGGAATGTTCGGGGTTGGCAATTGGGAGAAAGGACAGCGGCGTGCGGGACGGACGTCACTCCTGCAAGGACCATGTTTACAACATTTTGAGCCTACAGCTATTAAATAAAGAAGAGAATATTTACCTTCTGACGTCCGACTTAATACGTTCGTTTTACACACATTGAAATGATAGAAAGTCTCATTCGCACCCATCCAGATGGGGCTTCGAACGCTATCCTGCATATTACTCCATGATAGCAATGTCGTGGACTGAGCCACCTGGCTGATGATAAATACACCCCAGGCTTTGCCTAGTTCATATCAATAGCTACTAATTTGAAATTCTAGGAGATGGATGTTAGTTCTTTCCGTTTGCACCTTTGTCATGCGTCAGAGCAAGGTGCACAAATTACACTACACATACTAAGAAAAGTACATAAAATGCAGGAAATCCTTTCAGTTTGACATTAGTCACTGAATCAAATTAAAAATATAATGTGTAAACACCTTATATTATGTTGAGGCATACATATATATATATATATATTTTTTTAACAATCAGAACCGTTATGCCTGAACCTCAGAATATTAAAGGGTCCAATTTGATCTCATACTCCCGGGTCAAAAAATTGACAGTGGCTTGTGGGTGAAACCCTGGATGCGATGGGTAACGTTGGTGTGTGGAAGGTTTCTGTGTCTATCCCTAAAATAGTACTCAAGAAAACTATGCTCAGTATAATCCTTTTATATAGGTCAACCCAGGGTTCCCTATGTGGCACTTTTCTCCAATTGAAGGATGGTTACAAAGCACAAGAGTATCTTGATGAGATTCAGCCGGCACAGGCGAGGACGCTTTACATACAGTTTCAGTTTGGGGCCCTGCAGTTATATTCATTCACTGCTGGGTGGGCTGCCTCCAAGTGGAAACACACAGCTGACTTGCCCATCATGTGGACGTTCTTCCGAGAGAGGGGTCCATGTTTTTTTCTTCTGCCCCTCTTACAAGTTGGTGAGGGACAAATGGTCCTTGTGTTCTAATCGAAGAACCAGGCAGCATCAGAAAGCCTTTAGAATTTTGCAGTCTGAAGATCTATTTCACTGGGAATAGTCTTAGTGGTTGTCATTCTTATATTTTACTTTTAGTGCTGACTTTTAGCATTTTATAATCATTTGTTTCAGTGGTGTTTTATGTCTATAATTGTATTACACATTTAATTGAAATTGACTTTAAATTGTTCTTTTATGGCTTGTATGCCAAATTAAAGATTCTGATGATGATCTCATAATCTTCAGATCCAACAGGCCAGCAGTGAGCATTTACCATCCATACATACTTTGTGAGCTTATGACAAGAGGCAACTTCTAATGTGTTCTACACAAGTAGCGTAGGTATCGCCCAGAATCAGTTAATTCTAGTGTGCACAATGAAGGAAAAATAATAAATAAGAGATGTCAGTTTATTGTGTCACTCTCAGACCAACTGTCTGGTGTGGTGCAAGGCCCTGTGTCAGGAGAATACAGAATCCGGTCCACCCTCTCTGTATTGCATCTGGAAGCCTTGTGGAGTGATTCGGCAACAAATACTTTTGATGTCATGGTGAGTAAAAAAAATACTGTGGATAAGTGACATATTGGGCAACAAGAGATAGCCTTTGGTCTCCTGAGAGGCTCTGGGGGATTAAATGGATGTTGCTACACAATGCATGCATATACAGATGCGCACAGACACCACCAACACAAACACCCATGTAGATCACAACACACATGCGCGCGTGCACACACACAAACACACACACACACACACACACACACAAAATGTCTGGTAAACCAGACATTTTTGTATGATGTAGGACATAATATGACATAAGGCTTATTGCTGCTGCTTTGAGAAATGCTGAAACATGCAACAATATCATTTCCCTGTTCCTGAGAATTATATGGCTTAGCGAACCAATTATCACTGCAGACATCTCTTTGTAATCTACAAATGAACCTGTCAAATGCTATCGTGGTCAGTCCCTTTGGTCATTTTTCAGGGGTAAATCCAGTGGCGGCCGGTAGCTTTAGGAGGGAGGGGGTGGGCGGGAAGCACACACACACACACACACACACACACTCATTCTTTCACACGCAGACACGCACGCACACACATCCCTTAACAACACTCATACCATTCAAACATGCACGCACGCACCAAACATTCATTTCAAAACATCACACACTCATTCTTTCACACATGCACGCACGCACATCCATTAACACTCATAACATTCAAACATACACGCATGCACCAAACATTCATTTTAAAATATCACACACACTCATTCTTTCACACACAGACACGCACACATGCACGCACCCACATCCATTAACAACACTCATAACACTCAAACATGGACGCATGCACCAAACATTCAATTTAAAACATCACACACACACACACACACACACACTTACCTTCAGCCTCCAGGTCCCAGGAGGGTTGGCACTGCCGCCTTCCCTCATTGGCTGACCGTAGGTCAGCCAATGAGGGAAGGCGGCAGTCCCAGCCTCGTCACAGAGTGGAATGGGGTCAGTGAGACTGCTGACCCCACCCCACTCTGTGATGAAGTGTCACTGATTGACACTCACCCTGGGCGCTTCAGGGCTTAAACCTGAGGCGCCCAGGTCAAAGTCAATGGGTGACGCTTTCCTTGTCACCCAGGGGAGGTCCTCGAGGCACCTTTGCTGAGCGGAGGAGATCACGCCCATAGGAGCTGTGACCTCCTCAGCCCAGCAAAGTTCAGCTCAGGCAGCCAGGAGTCTGAGCAAATCGTGCATGTCTCACTCCTGGCTGTCTGAGCTGAAAATGAAGAGTGTCTGTCAGGCTGGCCTTTGTTCAACCTGACAGACACTCTTCATGGGGGGCAAAAGGTGGGGGGGGCGTGGGCACTGGGTAAATCCATTTACTGGCATCAAATAAGGCAGCATTAACTTATGATACAGCACTCTGAAATGGAAGCTATATTTCAGAAATGAGTCTCAGTTAGTCCTAAATTTGAAGTCCTAATGTGAACTTTAATTGGATTACATCATTTTATTTTCTACCAGCGAGTCATGGATTTGTTTCATTTTGTGGCACAAAAATCCTCTTACAAATGAGGCAGAGCATTTTGTACAGGCTTAGCCATGCTTCCCAAACAGTATCACTATTTGCTCTATGATGCTACTTAAATGTAAACTGTTATATTACCATACATTGCCCTTAAAGCCAGACCTCTTGGCATCACCAGTGCTTTAAATACAATAAATCGCATAGATGTAAAATGACATAAATACTGTAATTCTACAAGTCTCAGGCTAGTTCTTGTTTATCAGGATGATGGTACACTTTTAAAAGAGATTTAACTACCTTCCCCATGTCCAACACTTAAAAAGGCACAGAGGAAGTATGTAATGTTGAAGTACAGAGAATGCAAATAATTTAAATGAAACTCATGTATTACATATCGTTTATAATGTATTGTTTGTGGAGGATGCATGGTATGATCCTGAATTATAATAAGGCATGACAACATGGTGTGGGGAAGGAAGAAACAGGAGCACTGCTCTTAAAGGTTCTGCACAGAAAGCAGAGGGCAGGACCACCCGTTAATGCTCAACTGCAAAATGACGCAAATCATTAATTGATTTACTTATCGGTGTAAAACAGCAGATTTGTAGCACAACATTGTGCAGTACAAATTTGGTCAGTGCCTCATGAGCATCTGTGTATTTGTAGACCTAGGTATTTCGTATTGTCCACGTTCAGGAAAGAGGAAGCAGGACCTGCAGCCTAATTACAGCCCAACTATAGGCTTGTGGAAGATGGAGGAGGTCTTTCTACATGTCCTGCTCACTGAATTCAGGGAAGATGAGGCTGGAAAGGTGTTGATAAGCTAACCATCTAACTGCAGGAGCATGAACGAGAAGGTAGGACCAAGTGATAACCTTCAGTCTCACTCAAGGACATGTTTGATCACACTTTCTACCAACAAGGAGAACACTGGGCTTGAGATCCATTTTTGCTTTTGTACAGAGATTTTGAAATAGGATGTAGTAGTCATCCACATTCACGTCTAGGAAAATAAAGGTATTACTAGGTGTTCATCCACAATTCACATAAACAGGGCAAGGTAGGGCTAAATGTTCATCTAAAGTCTGAAAAATTAGTAATGCTTCAAAAGTAACTTTTCATTCTAACTCCAACACAGGTATGAAAAGGAAGCATTATCTGTCTGACTCTCTTTTCAAAACATGAAAGAAGAGGAACAACCAGGCATCTATTCTTAGTTCTAAACCAGAGCAAACAAGCTTTGGCAAAACCAATACATTTTGCTTCTAATTAATTGTTTCATATGAAAGTAAAGCTACGAGGCTCTTCCTTAGAGGACACTGTTTGTTTTACATAGAAAGTGCCATATCATTGCTATGAAAAAGCACCTCTTTTTGTATGTCCACCCTTTGGAATGATGCTGCTGTTTTTTTACCACTTAACACTGAGTCACTGCTGTTCAGTGCCCAGTGCATGTGCTCTGACCATTAAAACGTGGCAGAATTAGCCCGCGTCCTATTTGTCATGATTAACTTCCAAGTAAGCACATAGTATATTGTACAGGAAATACACCAATGGCATGGAAAAGTTGCATGTCACGTATGAATGGCAGCACATTTTGTGCCATCCCCTTGGCAAAGAACACATGGCTTAAGACCTCTGTAGCCTGACTCTTGTCAATCAATCAGTCAATCAATCAGAGTTTGTAAAGCACAGCTATTCACCCGTTAGGGTCTCAAGGCTCTTGTAGCTTTTAACCTGGAGGAAGACCTGTCAAAATAATCCTTCTGACAGGAAACAACCCTACTTTTGTCTATTAAATAAGTCACAGGTATAGTTAACTGAAGTAACTATAATTTGTGCCCTCGCCCTGCACTGTTAATGATCCCCCATATTACCTGACTTATGACATATTCTATGACATCACTGATAACATCAATATGGCATCAGAAATGACGTAATTGATGACAACACTATGCATAAGTAACTATAACTAGTGAATTTCGGTGTTTTCTTTTATTTAAAATGTTACAGTTTCACCTCTCTAAAACATCACTATTACCTTAGTATTTTTGGTATGTAGTTATAGTTAGGGCCTAGTTTCCATAGAAAAAGCAATTTTTGAGTTGTCTATATCTTTGGCACCATTTGACGAAGTTTCACCACATTTTCCACAAAAAAGTGTGCCCAAGAATCATGTTGTGCATGTAAAGTTTTGGGGTGACCCATCAAGCGTGGACTGAGAAAAAGGGTGGGTGTGGGGGGGTCAAAAAAGTGTGTCCCCCATGTTAATTCCCATAGAGATTTTAGACACGATCTCAGCCTAAACTGCTGAACAGAATTGCACCAAATTTAGCAGAAAGGTAGCTCTTGGTCCAGAAAGCACCCTTTTTCTTATTTGGTGTAAATCCATTCAATAGTTTTTGAGATATTTAAAGAAGACCAAATTTGTAAATCTAGAGGCGCGTAGGTTTCCAAATCCTCCAAATCTCTTGCAGAGATCTGATTGGCTGACAAAATTTCAACCAGAACGTTTTGGTAGCCATTTTGAGAAAAAAAGGCAGGGTACTACTACCCTACCCCCCTAGCCTTTGTGCATGTGTCCCCCAGGGCTAATAAGCTTTTTCTTTAAACCACAGCGAAAATCATAAATATTCGCAAATTTCACTGTGATAAAAAAAAAAAGTAGACAGGGTTTCCAGCACTTGTTTTATTTTTGCCCCCAGGTTGGCCAGGGCCCGTGGGCATAATACTTTAAGGAGAGGGTCACATGGGGACCCCCTCCTAGGGCTTACCGAAGCTCCGGGGTGTGCCTCCTCTCTGGGGCTTTGCATATAAACTATGCAGGGAGCACATGGCCCCCCAACACCCTGGGCACCACCACCTCCCCAGGGCAAACTTGTAAAAACATGCGGGGGTCTGCAATGCTCCCCAGGGACCCCCACCTCTCCAGGGCAATAAATATACTGAATGGGGGGGTGCGTACTTTAATGAAGGGGGTCTGTCACAGACCACAAGTTCCAGGGACCACCACCTCCGCGGGGCTAAAATGAAACACTGGAGGGGGGCGGACAGCCCCCTCGTAGAACCATTGATGAACCCGGGAACCGCAATCCCCCAGGGTCGGCTCCTGCTACCCCCTGAGGTGCCTACCCTTAGGAGGTTGTT